>NC_063221.1:20881974-21185077 GCF_020740725.1 Corvus hawaiiensis
TTTGACCCTCAGGAAGAGAAAAATATGGCTATTTTAAGCGACAGACCCTCTTAAATCTCTCTGGTAAACAGCAGGATCTGCAGTCTGTCAGTGTCTCGAACTCTCTGAAATCTGCTGAACCATTTGGCACTGCCTTATAGTTGAAAATGTTTTTTCTTCATATGATAACAGGAAAAGGAGAGATTTTGTTTCTTGTTTTTTTTGTTTTGTGTTTGCTTTTATTTGTTTTGTATGTAACATCGAGGAGATGCCTCAGAGTAGTAAAAAACTGTCCCAAGTAGGTATTTTTTTCTATATTTGCTTGCCAGGTAATCACAGCAGTGATTTGGCATTCTAGCTAACAGGAGGTAAACACAGAAATAAGGAAGCATTTAGGCAAGCAGGTCACAGCTCTCTCTTAAAAGAACTGTCTAAAATAAATTTAAAAAAAAAAAAGTTCTTCCATAAGCCCCTGGAACAATAGATCATTATTTTCTCACCCGTTTTGGTGGGGGTGGAGTTGCTGAGATGGAGCCGATTACGCCAGCTGCAGGGCAGTGTGGCATTGCACAAACAGCAGAGCACAGGCTGTGCTTTCCAAGGAGAACCTTTGGATTGTTTGGAGTCCACCAGGAAGTCAACTCTGCCCTGGTTTCCGATGTGATTCAATAGGTTATTTTCCAGAGATGTCTGGAGCCAGAATAAAACCCGTCTAACAGGGCCATCCAGAATATTCCCATGATTATAAAACCACAGAGGGACAACTTGTTTTGGGAGGGGTACTGACAACGAACAACAAACAGGGTATGCATTATCAAGCAGATATTGTGTTCTTGAATAAAAGACTGATAATGCCTGGACACAAAGGGCTGCTTTCTGCTCACAGCTATAAACAGACTACTTCTACTGACTTCAGACAGCTGTATGTAACTCAGAGGAGAAACTCAAAGTTTTTTGTCTGAGGTGTACTTTATTATTAATTCTCTCTGCACCCTCCACATTTCATGACTCACTTCTGCAATGCATTCACTTCTTTGATCTGGGCTGTAGCCTCATGCACCTCCAAGAAGAGGGGTATGACGTGAAGAGGTTTGGCTTCTGAACTGTTAACTGATGTAGTCACAGGAGAGACAGTGATACTTGTCCTTTTGGCACCGGTTTTCCCTTTCCTACCTACTTCCCCTATAATGGTGACACAAGTTATTGGGGCACCACTGCCCTCTGCCCCGCCCCTTCTCACAGGTGCCTTTGACACACAGGGTAGTCACAGTCTCCCTTCTCACTTGCTGTCCTGCCCTGTAAATTCATACTAACCTCTGAATATCTGGGATGCTTGTGGCTGTGCTTTTCTTCTCTCCCCTGGTGTTTATTTCTTTGGTTTATGATGCTTCCTGCCAGGTACATGTTATTGCAGTCAAAAGGGCCTTGCAGATATGAATATGTAGCCCTTGTCTCGAGTGAACCTTTGTTACAGTCATTGCCACAGAGGCATCTGGATGTGCACAGATCCATCTGACTCAAGTGGAGCAGTCACAGTACCTTTTACTTTGTTCACCTACTTAACACCACTGAGTGATGCTTGTTAAGAGCTCCTCCTTTGGGGTGAGGCTGAGTAAGTCCAAGTATGTAGCATGTTTTCCTTGTGGAGGTATTAATGTATCCTGAAATCCTACTCCTTCCCCTTTGGGCACAAAAGGACTTAACAACTGCAGATTCTTCTGTGCATGATGGCTGAGAGAGAGAGACAGTGATACAGGAACATTTAGGAACAGTATTCAGTGTTATTTTGTAATGATGCTGAACAGGAAGAACAAGGGTATTCAGTTCATCTGGTAATTTGGAGACAGACTTCCTTGCAGTGGGATGGACCAGGATTGCTTAAGTATCTGGAATATTAATTTGTGTCTGTGAAATAACTTGAGAAAATAATGGTAACAATTGAAACTATTCTAAATTTCAAGTCTTGTCAAGGACATATGCACAACTCCCACTCTGAATAGTGGCTATGGAAACAAAATAAGCATCTGGAGCACTCATGTCCTTTATTGTGTATGATGCTGAACAAAGAGCAAAGAAAAAATCCTGCACCACTGAAAGCAAACGATGCAATTCTGATAGACTTGCTGGAGATATTGTACTCACTGTTTATTATTATTTCCCCATCTAATATCCTTTTTATCAAATACCTTCGCAGCAAAATGTTAGACTGTTTCACTCTGTCAGTTTTTAATTGGGAGAATGTGATCAGCAGTAGTATCAGTTCCAAGAAACACAGATAGCAGTTTAAGAACTTGTCTGTTGCTTCTGCCAAGTACTTCTTTCAGAGAGGAGAAAGATGTTTCGTCTTTCACTGAAAGCAATGGGAATCAGAGCAGCTCTCCTGAGATCACCTTCCTGTCTGTTGCAATGATCAGCAGCAGAGAAAGAGTGGCTTTTAAAAAGACTACTGGCACATGGGCAACACAAAGGAAGCTGCACATTGTGACATTCCTAAAGAAAGAAGCAAGAGGTTCAATGGTTGCTTTATGAATCTCACAGCTGGATCACTAAGGTAGGAAACATAAGCAAGCTATCATGTCACTCTTACAGGAGTGGAGAAAAGATGTTCCTCTCACTGCCTAGAGAAGCTGAGCTGCTGCAGTACTTTTCTAATCCATGCAAGTCATATGCATATTTCCGAGCTTCAGCTTTAAAAAATAAAACCATAAAAATGCAGTGTGCTGCAGCATGAGTGAGTTTGTGTTTGGATTGCAAAAGAATTTTAGATGAGTTTTTTCTGTTAGCACACAACCTTGCTGCTGTGCAGCTAGACTGACGGGAGTATTTAAAGGGGAAAAATTTAAAAATTGCTTAAGGGTTTAAAGATTAATAAGCATGGCAAAATCTTCCATAACTAGGCAACAGTTGCTGGCCTTGGTGCTCGCATGTCTTTTCTGATTCTTTTCTCTAATCCTATTTCACTGCATATGGATGTGGGGTGGAAAAACAGTGTATGATGTCAGGACAGAGATTATCAGTAGAAATTAGTTAAACTTTCTGTGTTCTCACAAAGCAACCATTTCCATTCTGCAACAGAAGACTCCCTTGCTGTTATTCCCATGGCATGATGATGAGCATTACCAGCTGCTCTGTTCTGAGTGATGGAGATACACAAACTGTAGAAGAGAAATACCACTATATTTTTTCCGGAGATTTCAGACTGAGCAGTGTTTTCCAAGTAGCATCTCTCACTAAAGCCTTTGGATTTTGTGTTACTTGAGAACAGAAATGACTCCTCTTTCCCTTTATGACTTGTATATACGGGCTTGCACACAAGCACACAAACACACTTCTCTCTCTTTCACTTGCCAACCAGTAATATACTTGACAATTAAAATGTTTCTCTCTCAAATTACTCAATGACACATGGTCCTCCAGTATCTTTCTGTTCACATTCAGAAGAGGAGCGATGCCTTGGAACTTCCGAAGAAACAAAGAAAAAAATTGGCATTTTTGATTTTTTATAATGAAGGAGAGAGTGGTTTACTAAAATTCAGATGTACTTTTTTTTCCCATGAAAATACAAAACTTCTAAAATGGAAAAATTATTTTAAACATCTCCTTAAACCATTCCTCATGGCATGTCTTTCAGAGTTTTGTATCTAAGAGCTTTGCTTTTTTTAACCAAATACAAAAAGCCACATTGAACAGTCATAATACTAGTACTCAGCTTATGTCTCTGAATGCTGAAATTAATTCTGTTCAGGATTTAGCAAACATCCACCTTCAAAGAAATCAGTCTGTTTGAACTCAATTTAGGCTACAGTAAATGCACAGGGCTAATGCATGTGGAAGAAAAGGCTATGCTTCTCCACATCTAAAACTGTATAATGTGTAAAGGCCCAGAGGCTTTTATGGGCCGATACTTTCAAAATATTCAATTGCCAATCAAAAATGTAGAGGAAATCATGTCCTAAAGAGGTGTAAATCTTTAGTGAGTTAAACTCACGATACTGAATGGGAAGCATAATTTCTGGATCTGGTCAGAGTTAGGTATATATTCATGTTGGGAATATGTACACTAAAGTGCTCATGAAGAGAAGTAAGAGTAAAAATACAGCTTGAAGGTTAAGTGAAAAGCAGTGGTGTTAACTTCTCTGACTGACCTTAAAATTCTGTGAGAAGGATATATAAAGTCTCCTAATGCAGGGAATGGTTGCATAGGGAAATGAGAAGGAGATTAATGATGGTGTGGAAGGGTGAATGAGTTCAACAAATGCCAAACAGTGATTTTTAAGTATATTTATAGTTCTACAGAACTCACTTTTTAGAATTCCCAGGGATTAATGAATTTGTTACATTGATGTGTCTGTTCTACTGAAATAATATTACTTATGTAGGTAGTTTTTGTTGGGCTTTTCGTTTGGTCTTTTTTTATCAGGGTGGTTAAGACAGATCCTAAGACTGACTCACCCAAAGGAGTTCTGGGTGGATTGGTAGAAAAATGCACTTCAGTATTTATTATGATGACATTTTTTGTGTGGGGCAACATACATGGCATAACCACTGAAAAGCCCGTGCAGGAGAGAGAAAACAGCTATGATTTCCTGAGGAAGGTGGGAATGAAAATAATGTTTTCTGTAGAAGTTATGAAAATAAATCTTTTGTGGGAATGGTGTCCAGGAGAAGGTTGTGTAGGGAGCCAGGCTGCAGACAGAGGCAGGATGTTCTGCAGTCAGTGCCCAATCTCCCAAAGGGCCCATGGCGGTGCAAGGGGATTCCACTGCAGCCTGGGCAATTTTTGCAACCTCTTCCACAAACTGCCTGTTTAACAGAAGATTGTTTTACGTAGGGATTTTTATCAGCTCTTTTCATGCAACTTCCATACCTATTAGATTAGGTTCAAGTTTCACTTGCATTCACACTGTATCCAGACAACATGGATAAACTGTCCAGGCCTTCTGCTGTTCTGCACATTAATTAAGATCCACAGTGGCCTAACGGAGCATGTGGCTGCCTGGCTCCCACTTCCTACCACTTTCTCAGCATCACTATGAGCCATAAAGGGGAACACATCTGTTAAAAGGTACCTTTTGCTAATTGAGGGTGAAGTGTCCCAGCCACAAAGGACAGATGTTACTGTACAGAGGCTCTGTCTCTAGACCTAGATTATTCAGCAGAGCATTTGTTCCTGCATTGTTATTTTTTCTTAAACTTTGAAATCCCGCACTCATTCAAGAAACTCAAAGTGTTAGGAAAATCCTTCATGTTTCAGTAAATGTACAAGAGGTTCAGGGAACTGGCTACCACATTAAACAGTTACCCTGTGGCCTGCACTGTAAATGAAGAGGAATAACAGCAGTTATTGAAAGTTGTTCTACTTTGTCACAGAGCTACTGGAGTTGCCTGAGCAGCATTGCTTGCTTTTTTGAAACCCTAGAGGAGAATATGACCTAGGAACAGTCATACCTTTGTAGTCCAATTGTTCCCATGCTTTAAAAAAAAAAAATTGTGAAGGGAAAAGTGATCAGGGTAGCAATATTGTGCAATGTGGCTATGTTTTAAAGTTACTCAGAAAGTCTATATACTGTTACATTGCTTTCAGACACAATAAAAGGCCAGTTATTAATCCTGCAATTACCTAGCCTTATCACTGCTATCCACACAGGCTGACTGAGGCTGGACTTCTAGATGATACTGTTTTCATTACAGTAACCAAAGTGAAATTTAATTAGAGACCCATCTCTCAAACTGACAATTAAAAAATATAAGGATTAGGAAATTAATATTCATACTTAATTACAATGAGATATTTTGCCATTCTGGATTGGGGATTTTTGATAGTCTGGGTAGGTCTTCTATCAGAAGACCTTCTATCAGAACACCCTCTTTAGTGGCTGTAAAGCATGATTATGGGGATGGGAAGAAATGCTGTTCATGACATTAAAAAGCATATCCTTCTTGTCAGCTCTGAGCATGGAACAGGAATATCTAATCAAAAGGGTTTGCACTGGATCATATCACTTCCTGACTGAAAACTCTAAATCCACATTGTAGGAGCAAGACAAAATGTTCTACAGGTAACAGAAATGGAAAAAATGAATTGATAGGGAGATCAGACTGTGACTAAATGGAAGCAGGGAGGCTGAAAGGCAGTATTTTAATAAGGAAGGCTTTTGTACGGTTTTCAGGTACAATTGGGCAGATTTGTATAAAACAAAATTTCATCCTGGAGACCATTTAAATTTCATTGATAAGAATGGACTTCATTGCTTCATTTAGAAACTTCCATTCTGGCTTTTTCCCCCTTATTTCTTTGTATAAAAATAAGAACCATCTGTAGAAAAAAAAAAAACCCACCACACAACTTGTTTGTGTGACTGCTTTGCTGTTGTTGTTTAGATTTCTAGGAAACAGATGCATGTTTCTCATTTGGGGAAAGCATACATCTGTTCTGCCAAATTCTCTCCAGAAATTCTTAATTTTCCAGTAAGAGTGTATTCAAATACATTTGAAAATAAGAAACTTTCCCTCCATCATCAGTGTGCACACAGATGTGTTACAAGGAAAGATGGTCATTTTGACATGGTAAGGAATTGTTTTCTCAACAAATCCATAAGTGTTTGCAAAATGCTATATAATAATTTAGATTAGAAGAACAAAAGAGAGGGTAGCAACTAATTTACTTCTGTAATATGTGAAAGAATATTTGCACAGTAGGAGCTCTTACAGTCTCATATTGAAGAGTGACATACAATTCAAAAAAGCCAAAACGAATAAAAATTCATGTGCAAGGTTTAATAAAGATGTAATTATGTCTACAAATTACTTAAACCATTGAGTGGAATTCTATAGTAGCGTTATTATGTTCTTTCATGGCTTAAATATTTTGTAGGGAGGTTATCACTCTCTGTTACATTTACAGCTCTTCTCCAGAAAAGGGAAAAGGGGAAATAATTTCAAGAGTTCTAAATGTTAGTCTACTTTTGGATCTACTTCAAAACATTACATTGTATATTTTTCCATTGTTTCTTGTTTTGAAAAGAAAAAAGGACTACAACATAGTTGTAGTCTGGTAACAGCACAGGACTCATGTTCATATGTGCCCATTTCAGGGTTTGGATTAAAGTGCCTTGCATTAAGGTATCTTCCTTTGCCTAGGGGATTTTTATCTTCAGCTTAGAAATAGAAGATGAAAAAATGCATAATCAGTAGTCAAATCCTAGTGCAGAAGGAATCTCTGAGTACATCAAGTAGAGCAGACCTATTAACTTGTTCACCTTCAGGGAGAAGATCCTACAGCAGCAATGCATTTTGGAAATAAATTTGAAGCAGGTGGACAGAGCAGCAGGAGGGCAGTATCAGGCTAATACAGCAGGAAGGCAACACCAGCCAGTTAGAAAAAAGTGAATCATATGGACTGTGGGGAGCTGCACATTAAAATTGCCAAACCGACTATTTCCTACTGCAGGTCTTAAATAAATTAGACCTGCACAGAAATGCAGGCAGTGATATCTCCCCACATGGCACAAATAACAGTGGAAATGAAAGCAGCCCATGTATGCTCCAGTAAAGCCCTGAATGCTCAGGTGGGGTGTTGCTTCAGTCCCATTCAAGCCTGTCACTGTAAGTGAAGCTTGTGGCCGGATGTAAATGTCCCCATAGGTATTTCTTAATGTTGCTGGTATTGGCTACATAGCAGTGAATTTCTTTCAGTGCAACAAATACAGCTCCTTTTGCTTTATATTCCTGTCTAAATCCAGTACTGGTGCTGTCAGGTGGTGGTGGTGTGGGACTGGTAGGAGACAAGTGCTCAGCAGGGAGGTCACAGCTTCCTGAAGGAATGACAGGAATGGAGAGGCATCTCTGAATACACTAGAGAGTGAGAAAGCTGTGCTAAGCTGCTGCTGCAGCATGTCCAGCCGAGGCACCCTGCAGCCTCCAGAAATCCTTTCCCAGGTCACCACAGGGACTCTGTTTTCCCTTGAGCAGCAGATATAAAGAGCTGCCTTGAGTTAAAAGTGAGTCTTCAAGTGGCAATACAGGGCTGGAGACTTCTGTGCAGGGCCACAGAAAGAAACTTCACGCTTCAGAAAGGGGTGGAAGGGGTGGCTTTGTTCAGACACTCTAATAGACTTAAAATGGCCCTTGAGTGTACTACCCAGGATGCCACTTGAAGCAGGACAGATCCACTCATCCTCAACCTTCATCTTGCCAGAATAGCCCCCGACTGCCTTGATTTGTCACGCTAGTTAATGTGTGGCTGCTTGCACTGAAGTGCATCAGTTTGTTCATGTATCCACACCTCTGCTGCTCTGCTTCTGGAGGTCTGTGCTGTTGGCTGGTGCTCCTCGGGCTGCTGTTGGCAGTAGCTCTGCCTGGATGTTGCCCACCTGCCTGTCTGTCCAGAGATGGCTGATATTCCGCCTGCTGTCACTCTGGCTGTATCTTTTTTTTTTGTCTGTGGCAGCTGGCCTGGTTGCAGGTTGATTTGTTGCATGCAGTGTTTTTTCTCCCCTGACTGCATACCTTAGGCTACAAATTATACTCTGAATTTTCCATCCCACAAGGTTGCAATGGAAAGACAGTTGTATGCAGAATAAATCTCCTGCTGACTTCAATGGGACAGTAATCATATCCCAAATCACCAGTGCTACAGGGTTCATCATGAAGTTTAGCTCTTTCCTCAAAATAATGCACATTTGAGAATAGTTTCCAGCAAATTATATTTTTGTGGAAATGTCCCTGCTCCCTTATAGAGGCTTCTTAGCATTTGTGCTTCTAGGCCTCACCTCTTCTTAAGAAGCACTCTTGAGAATGTGTCTTTAGCAATTTCAGTCTGCAGAAAGTTCCTCCTAAAGAGTATTGGTCTGCATTTCATTTCATTCAACCAGTGAAAATGATTTCTTGCTGCTGAAGGAAGTATTCTTTCAAGGCTGACATTGTCCCTTTAGTCTCCTGAGAAGGGAGCTGAATTTTTGAAAGAGCAAACTTCTCTGCTGCACATTTTGAGAGTCATTGGAGTTTGCCTGAGGTTCCTCTTCATTCTCCCAGCAAACTACACAAATTAATGAGACAGCATTTGGAACTCTGTCCTCTTTATTTCACTACTTTACAGAGAAGCTTGAGATACTGGGAGGGTCTGCCCACAGATGAGTCCCCAGCAAACAGAGGTCCCTTAACAGTATTTCATAGTTACAGGATTTGATTATGCAATGTTGTACCATGGGTCCATTTACAATGACCTTCTTGTGAAATTCTTTCCACTGTAATTACTGGAACATCAATGTTTGTCATCTAACCATGGTTTTAGAAAAGGTTTAACACTCAGCTATAAATCATCGTCTGAAAACTGGCAAGTATGTTAGTGCAGAAACATGTTTCTAAAACTTTGATGTGATGAGTTTGCTGTGATTAGTTTAAAGAAGGATGGAAATAGAGGCATCAAACAGATTTAGGTGGGGTTTTTTTCTATTTTGATAAAGAAAAAAACTTAAGATCAAAGTTAATTCACCATAATGCTAACCTTGGAGCTTTTGGGATGTCTTGTGGTAATGAAATGAGATGTCAGAATGGAGCCTCAGGACAAGTGTGCTGGGGGCTATCCAGCCACGTAGGTTGGGTAGTGCAGCTTGTGATTCAGGTGCCCTGTGCGGACCCCATCTACTCCCACCTGCAGCACCACAGACCATGCAGAAAGCAAAAACCCTTGCAAAATTGAGGTTATTATGTCATACTCTCAATTGTGATGACATCACTTCCCAGAAGTCTCTACTTTCAGACCACCTAAGGAATAAAATAATTTCCCTAATGAAAAAAGGGAAGATCTCCTTTGCAAATAATTGTAATGAGGTTTGAGATTTTCAGTTCTTACAAGTAAAAAAATTATATAGCCATTGTACATAACAAAGGTGATCTATGCTAATTCAATTTTATGTTCATAAAAGCCATTAGTGGACAGTCATCATTAATCTTCCAGCAAAAAATGGCTTTTGGCTTCTGCTCCATGATCTGCTTTATTTCTTGGGGTACACACCTTGTCTCAAGGTCATAAGCTTTAAAAGTTTTCAAGGGGCTTGTGCTGATTGTCCTTCACAAGGTCTGGTTGTTCACAAGGTCTGTACTGAATGTGTCAATATTAATTTATTTCTTATCATGCTAAGGTTTAGTTAAGGATTTTTTTGCTTGAGAGTTTGGGTTGCAGTTTATTTGCACAGGATAGTTTGGCTGACATCATTATTAACTTAAAAAAAAATGTGGTAGTGACTATGGTGTCAGGTAAAAGTCCCAACTTACAGCCAATTAATAAGGTAGAAACTACATTAAAAAATGAAACTTCTACAGTTGGTCTATTGTGAAGCTAATCTGGAGCATAAAGTTTACCTACAGGATGGAGCTACTGTTGTCAATAATTACTGGAGGTTCTGCACAGTAAGTGACTGCTTTGGCAGGTTAAACAGTTTGAATGTATTATCTCAGGAGCAAAGGGTCAGCTCTGCCAGTTCTGTGAAAGACTTTTGCTGGGAATCCTGTGGACACAAGCTCTAGTTTCATCCATGCCAGTCAAGAGAAAAATTTGGTGGTACACTCCTCAGACTAGGCTAAGGAAATAGGATGAAGATGGAGTTAAAAACAGAATTTAATGAGTTAAAAACAACAAAACCCCAAAAGAGTTTAAGTTGAATCTATTCCTTTTCATAGCACTCCTAAAGTGTGGTGGGTGACTGAGGGATAGAAAATCAAAGTCCCTTTCTTCAGCAATAGGTTGATTTTATCACTTGAAAAATATACAAATTTCAAACCTGGAGTCAGGATTAAAATAGTTATTGTGGGTGTGCTAATAGGAAATCAAACTTTCTGAAATTGTTCTTTTTTAAAAGCAAACTCCCTCCAAAATATTGATTTTAGGGAATTGACTTTAGGGAAAATATGGAATTCTGAAAAGATGAACAGATTCAAAGTCTGTTTTAACCAATGGGGTCAGGTATTCCCCTTGTTTTCTAGATATTCACACAATGAAAAGAGTAGAAAACAGAAGTGCAGTACAATCACTGATGAATGAGAAAGAAAATCAAAAGCAGGGCAAAAAGTCTCATACACAAATGATAAAAAATTTACCTGCTTCACCTGACACTTCACTATTGACTTTACATAATGTGGAAAACAATCATAACAGAAATAATAATATACAGTGTTGGTAACTGAAAGCAGCACAAATTGAGTGCAAACAACACGAAAAGAGAAAGTCACCAGTCCAGTTAGTCAATAAAGATCACAATTTTCAAGGGCCATGTTTGAATCCCTGTTGTTAATCAGGCTCCCAATTTACAACAGATGATATTGTGCAGCTGGTGATTGATAATCCTTTCGGGCCTAATGTCGGTTCTTCCTTGAACCATGAAGACACAGCTTGTGTGTGTTTGAGAACTCATAGATTGGTGAGCTCCACAGTTCACCAGCTGCCCAAATTACTTTCTATTGAAAAAAATGTGTTTATATGGGGGAAGGGGAGGAATGAATTTTAATATTTCTCTGGGTTTTTTGAGGTATGGAGGAAAATTTGCAACACTTTGAACATAAAAGTGAAAGCTATTAGAAGCAATAATATTGCTAGAACACAAACATCTGTCACTCATGCAGACATCATCCTGTAAACCCACCTATGTATCTCTGTTTTCCCTTATGATTGTATTGGGGTAGCTTGTGGCATGACAGTGATTTGAGTGACAGATGTCCAACCTGGAACAGAGCTATGCATATTTATATTTGTTTACAGGGCCTCCTCACTCCTGAAAGATGTAAATTTTAAAATTTGCTTTTATTGAGAAAAGGAATGGTGAGGAAAAGGTTGTTACCTTGGAATGCAGAGTCAAAGTTATTGTAGGGCTCCGGCTTTCATAAAAATTTTACCAAGTTTTTAAATTGACTAATGAAAATAAGCATGAATAATTTAAATGGAGACCGCATTTTCTATATTAGAACCATACTATACCAATACAACAGAAGAGACAACACTTGAGACACAGCTTAACTTAATCCTCTTCCTCCCAGACTTTGATTACAATCTTCAAAACTGCTACAGAACCTCTATATTAAAGGCAGATTTTCCCCTATCTTCATGCTAAATTATTGTTAGATTACTGGAATGCAACCTTAATAAGTTTAATCAATGAGATTTTAATTTTTGTATGTGGCCTCAATGATAAAATGAAAATTGGATAATTATTTAAACTTTTAGATATAGACCACTGGAGACTTTTGCGTTTCAAGATATTAAAACCTTTCCATGAAATTTTTTGTTGTTGTTGTTATATATCAACTATAACAAATTAATTCCCAATTCCGACAGGTCTATGAAGAATCAGGCAGGTTTTTTGTTGGCATGGGCATGACAATCCAAATACTTAAACTTTTAGTCCTATTTGACCATATCTGTTTTTTCTTTACTGTGTACCAGATGTAATGGGTCACATATCCCATATAAACTAAGCTTTCTGCCCAGAGATCTTAAATGTGGGCAAAATACGGTCCTTTGCCAGTAAAACCATGCTCCCTCTTTAATGATACCAATCTGTAAAGTTGGCATTTTGCATTATGTGCTTATTTGTCAAGTAGTAAATTGATTTGTTCAAGAGAGAAAGAGAATAATGTGCAACCTAATAATCCTGAACTACTGTAGTATATGACAGAAAGGTTTAGGTGCTTATTTTCCAAAGGCCACGCTCGCATTTTAAATCGGTGCTCTTTGACCTGAGACAAGAAAGAAGGGGAAAGAAAGGTAATTTCTACCTGATCAGTGCTACCCTATCCTGGGCCCTCTAATCTGGTGTCCATCAGGCAATCAGCACAGTCAGCTGGCCTCTTTCAAAACTGCATCCATTTTCTCTTTCTTGCCTGTGGGTTTTTGCATAGGTAGCCTGTGAAGAGCAGAGAGAAGAAGGTGAAGTGCAGGTCAATATCTTGCAAGGGGTCTCTAGATGAAGTTTTTCACAAGGCAGGAGAGAAAGCTGTCTCAATTAAAATTATTAGGAAAAAATTTAACTAAATGAAAGTAATATTTAATCAATTTTAGCGATTAGTTTTAAATTAGAGATGCAATCTTTATACAGTGAGCCAGAATATATAATCTTAAATATTTGCCCAGGATACTGGACCAACAAATATTTATAACTATAGCTGGCTATACTTTTTGTGATAACCACTGATTCTGTGATAACAATGCTTGTTTTCACAGAAATGAAAAGCTTCTGTCTTGAACAGTTTTTCATTCTGAAGCCTGTGTTACCTTAAATCAGGTACTAAATGACTAGTGTCTGATTTTCCCACAGTAATAGTGAAGCAGCCTTCCCCAGCGGCTTCCTTCTCCCCAGACGTCGCTGATTTATGGCCAGTTCTGGAGCACCAGTTTCTGTCATGTCTATTGCTTATTTTATTTCTTTTAAATTATTGTTACTGTTGTGATAGAGCACAGAGTATCTTGTTGCAAACCCTATGGGCACTGGTTAAAAAAATAGAACACTTCCCTTTCTTTATCAAGTTTAAAATTACTCCATCTGAAGATAGAAACTGTGTGAGAAAAACTAAAGCTATTGCAAGAAATAACAGCGTAATAGTGAAATGATTATGCTTCCCATCACAGAGGTGGTCCGAAATGTGAAAATGTCATCAAGTGTCTTGGAAAAGACATTTTTTGAAATTACAGCCAGATCTACACTTCAGCCAACAGAACAGGCAAAATGAGATGTACTCTGACTCTTTATACAGAGAAAAATTGAGGTCTCTTAAATATCTGTTAGTCTGAGGTAGAAATTTTGGAGCTGCAATTTTGTGCTTGAATTAAACTGTTCCCATTCCTAATTTTATTATAGGCTTTGTAAGAGGAATGGCTAAATGTCTGCTCATTAGTACTGATCTCAATCTTTATCTCAGGAGACTTTTATCATAATTAGTGTTAATTCTATTAAATTAATTGAGAGGTTGTTATTTTCATCTCTAAATGGTGTGTATTTTTGATTGACTGGTCAATGACAAGTCTCTTTTCATTTTCCACTATAATAAGGCTACGAAAAAGAAAAGAAGTGGAATGGTTGGCCAATTAAATTATACAATAATGACAAGGTCAGGCCAAAGAAGGCACATTGTGGTAGTTTACAAATTACTAAGGCATTTGAGTTTTTCATGTTCCTTACAGAAATTGTAATGAAAATAAAATGTGACACATGAATTCATTGACATGACAGCACAATAAAAGGGAGGAGAAATAATTTTAAGCCTACAAGTATACATCAAAATAGTTTGAAGGGATCAGAGACAAAACCACAAGAGAATTCTGATTCTTTCCAAATAAGACAATACACCACAGAATATATACATTCTTCATCCCGTCCTAAATCCATGTCTTTCCCAGTTAGTTTCCTGTATTTCAGGAATGTTTTTCCTTGCTTTATCTCTGTGATCTGGCCTACCTCTGAGTAAGACCTCTGAGTCATCCAAAGATGGTTCTATTCATTGAAATCTAGATGTTGGTGTAATGAATATGTTGCTTTGCCAAGGAAAGAGCATCTCTCATAAAAAATGTGTGAAGCTGTGCCAGTAAAAAGTGACACATTTATAAATATGGAACAATGTAGTCATATTAAACCTATGCCTGCAAACATCCTGCATATTACATCACCCTGATTGAACTGCTTTACCCAATAGACTTATGGAATTCATTTGCTGAAAAAGAAAGAGCTGAGCTCCTGTCTTAAAGTTTAGCAGAGATAAAAAAGTTTTGAGGAGGAGAGTTGTACCATTAGCTGTTTGCAGCATTTTTTGTGGCTAAGGTGCAAGCACATTGTATTACAAAACAATCATGAAGGATTTGTTCTGGTTTACTTTTATGAAATAAGACAAAAATATTACTTCATCTGAACATCTCATCAAATGATGTAAATGACCTCTTCAAACATCTGGGATAGTCTAGGCTTTCTAACATTAAATTTAGTATTGTCCATCATTTATCTTGCATGGTACCTGCACAGGAAGATCATGTGAATGGATTACAAGGATCTCTCCTTATTGTACTAAGGGCAGAAAAGATAAAAGGTGGGCTTCATGCTGACTTTCCCTGAGATCTTTGCTTCAAATGAAGGTGATCCCTAAAATACATAGGGAAGTTAAGAAATCTTTTAAAGTCTGCTGAATGGGGGAGATCCTTCTGAGTCTGCTGTGCTCTAACAGCACAGCTCACTCTGCCCCTGGCCAGAGCCTTTCTTGTGAGCCGACCTTGCAATGTTCCCAACGACTGTGGGTGGCATAGCCCTGCCTACATCAAAGAAATCCCCAGCTCTCCTGTTAAAATAGCTCTTCATTCTCTTGGCACTGATGGCAGAGTAGAAAGGAGATAGTCAGGGTCAAACCTCAACCCTTCATTGAAGAATATTCTCACACTGATGCTCAGTTTATGCAGGTACAGCAGATTTATCTGGGGCCCTTAGATTATTTTGCAAATATAGAGTAAAACAAACTGTGTATTTGCAGATCTTGACTCCATCTGATGCAAGCAAGTGCTGCCCAAGGTCAAGATCCTGAAGGGATCTTATGTCTGCTTTTGCCAGGGAACATGTATGGTCTTGCAGAGAGCATGGTGACTGCTCCAAACCATTGTTTTACAAATACTCTAGACTAATACAATCATTTTCCCAGCACCATTGCTCTCTTTGGATGCCTTATGTAAATGCAACAAATTAGCCTTGCTGCTACTGTTGCAGTGTTCTAAAATAACAGAACGCACAGCTTTCTGCAAGCTGAGTCTGTAGCACATCCCATCCAAGCTGACACTTAGGGTGTCAGGTTTCAGACTGTTCAGCTATCTCCTGTTCTTGTGATAGCAAATTTTGTGGGATTTTGACACCTTGTCTTTCAGTCTCTCTCTCACTCATCCTTTCTTGCCTTTTGGGAATGAAGAAGAAACTTTCCATCCTGTGTCTCTGTGCAGAACAGAGCAGATCTCTGAGTGATTCCCCCAAGACAGCTCACGAGTTCTCTGGCAAAGGAAGAATGAATAAATGTGGAATTTTTTTCCTGTCTTAATATTAAAAGGGAAAAACTACATCTATTTATGTATCATCAGCAAAATTCATTGACTACATTCAGATTTTGTGTGTCTTTTCACTGAACACAGCTGCTATCTCCAAACAATATTTGATAAATCTGTTCTTGCAGTAGATGGTATTATCTCTTAGAAAAAGATATTAATGTGCTGGTTTTGTCGCTCATTATGAATTTGAGAACCTGGTAAGGGTAAAGATCATCAAGTATCTGAGCTGCAATAAATCTATTGGTTTTTTTCCCCTAGGAAGTTTCTGTGAGGTTTTAAAAAATTCATGGTAAGCTCTGGCCTCTTAATCATAGAGTAGTTAAGGTGGGCAGAGATGCCCCTCTGGAGATCACCTACTGCAAATACCTGCCCAAAGCAGGGTCAGTGAGAGCATGTTGCTCCGGGCATGGTCAGGTGGATTTTGAATATCTGCACAGATGGAGACTCTTAACTTTCTCTGTTTAACCTGTTCCTACTTTTGATCATCTGCACAGGAGAAAAATACTATTTTTTTCTTATATTTGAATGGAATATCCAGTATTTCAGTTCATTTGTCCTGTAGACACCATGAAGAAGACTCTGACTACCTCTTCTTTACTCCCTCCCATCAGGTGTTTTTTACACATTGGTGAGAGCCCCTTGAGCCATTTGTTCTCCAGGCTGAAGAGCCCCAGTGTCTCTTCACATAGTGATGTACATAGGATGCCCCAGTTCATCTGCCATCTTCATGCCTCCTTGCAAATATTTATTAATGTTAGGGATCTGTGTGTCACCAAATTAGACACCAGTTAAGATCACATCCCAGACAAGCTCATGTCTTCTCTGGAGAGAAAGGGGCATCCCTGGAGCTTTTTGATTGCAGAGGATGGAATTCTACATTGAAATAGATAAGCTTTTTTCTGGTAACAATCTCCATGTAAATGCTATTCTTAGGAAACTGTGATCTATAATCTGATAAATGAATTTACCTGTGTTTTCCTCAGAATAAAGAAGCACAGATTAGGTAGTATTTTTACAAGTACCTTATTTGATTGTACTTTAGAAGAACATAAATAATTTTCACTCCAAACACTGGAAGAATAAGAGATGGATGGTAAAGTCAGCTTGCAGGGTTAAAATATGACTCAGCTGACAAAAGAGTTGGTTTGCAGTGTTCCTATCTAAATCATATACTGATGGCAATAACGATCTGTCAAAACATATATCTTTATAGTAATTTCCCCCCTACTCATTCAGATGTCAGGAACCTAACACAGAAAGAGAAGGTATGACTAGAACAATAGGTGACAGAATCACTTACACAGCCCAAGCTTTCTGACCCTTAGTCTTCCAGATGGACATTGTCCTCTTGTAAACATTCTTTGAGTTATTTTTTCATAAATAATGTTGGGTAGATGCTTACTGAATACTCAGTTGTGTTTTCACAGCTTCTGGACTGCAGTAAAAAATATTCTTTCTCCCAGGCAAGGATGATAAAGAATGCAAAAAGGCAGCACATCTCAATTCTCTGTCACTACTGGCTTCTTGAGCATGAGCTCACACACACCACGGACTTTGAAGATTGAATCTGTGCAGAGTGGAGGGAAAAGATATTTGAATTCTATAACTTAACATTGTTTTTATCAGGGACTAATATAGGACATTAAAATTCACCATGGATGAAAACCCATGGTTAAATGTGTTAAAGCCTTTTTTCTCTAAAGTGTGTTTTATAGGATTTTTTTTCATAAATAATAACAGAATAGAGCATAAAACAATGATGCAAGCCAGTGTCACTGTATGGTGTGAAGTATAATTGATGCACTGTGACAGAGAAAGCAAAAAAGTATGCCCAAGGATAAATTTCTCACTAAATTGACTAAAGGACAGCAAAAGCCATGGAAAAGAGAAGCTAGAAAAAATGTTTATGAGAAATATTTTATTTATATTCAAATATGCTGCCACTTTTGTACTCTCACTAAGCCTAACACACACAATATTTGCAAAAACATGTTTCTACCATACTTTAGCTCAATATTCTATATTGCTATTTTCTTGTCCCCCATACAATCAGTAATTTTAATTATTTCCATTATCATGTACTCAGCTAATAGTTTAGTTTCACTAGATTAGACTGAATCAGTTTGCTTTCATTATTTGTTATTTGTTCCACTTACTGCAAATTGTTCTCTTTGGTTGTTATTATTTGTGGAAGGTATCTTTTCAACTTTATACCGGCTAGCGCTTATATTTCAATGCCTTAGAAAGCCTCGAGCAGCCTTGAGAGGTAGCAAGGGCGATCTAGCACTTTAGTAGCTCTAAAATCGGTACCTGAATCAGCTGCAGAGCAAATACCATCAGCAGAAGCAAAGAGGGAGAAATATAGCTCCCTGCTCGCTCAATTCCCTGCAGTTAGAAGCCTTCAAATGAGACAGACGACCAGAGATGTTTACAGGAAGGTAGCTGAGCTGAGAGAGGGCGTTTGCCTCCCCTCGACCATCTTTTATTCGGAGAAGGGGAAAGGGGATGACTGGGGGCGGACCCGGGGTGAGCAGCCAATCAGACACTGCTGAAGAGTCTGAGTTACATTTGGCTTTGCCCGCGCTTGGAACAAAGGAACTCGGAGCACATGTCTTTGGGAGGGGGGATGGGAAGCTCAAAACAGGCAGCAACAATTATTTTTCATTAAGTTCTTTGAAGTCTTTGAATCCTTTCTTGGAATACCCAGAAATGCACATATTTAAACTAAGTCTGTTTTCAAAAGTTATTTTATGTTTTTAGTTTTCACTGCAAGAAAGCCAGAAACGAAATGACAACGTTACTTAATTCCTCTATTCTAAAATCTAACACCCAGTATCCTGGGGGGAGAAAGTCACTTTCCTTCCTCATGCAACTGTTCCAGCATAGTTATGTTTTTTCTTCTCCTCTACTACAATATGATTTCTTAATACTGGAGATGTTGTCTTCTCTTTTAGCCTCCTGATGCAAAGTTTATGTATGTATTACCTTTCTCTTTCTTACAACGTGGAGTGAGACTCAAGATATTCATCTAGTTTCCTCAGCAGGGAAAAGTACGTGAGGCTCAGCCAAAGGCAACAAAAAGGCAACAGAAGACCCTCAAGCAAAGTAACACCTCTTCTGAGCCCACGACATGGCATGTCCAACAAAAAAAAATGTAGAAACAGCCATGTATCTTCTGCTTTTCCCCAGGTTTGTGAGATACAGAAACCTCCATGGCTGTTGCAACTGTCCTCCTCCTGTACGTGACTGCGTTCTGAGCTCTGGTAGCTGAGTGGCTCTGTCTCTACAGCCTGCTCCAGCTGCTTCTGAAGTACAGGGGGCCTCTGCAAAGGTCTGTGTCTCAGCAAACTTTGATTTGTAGAGCTTGATGTCTCACCTTCTTGAAGCACCTCAGGACAAGGGTGCTGGCAGTCCCTGCATTGTGAGATGCAGCTGTAACTCACAGCCTAAGCCGGAGTCTCTCCAGACCAGGCTGCATTCACATGAGAGTTGGTTCCTCAAATCAAATATCTGTAAACAAATTACTAACTATTGCAACTCCCTTGTCAATCTTACAAAAGATCAAGATTCCCAGCTTAGCTGGCAGTGTTTTTTCTTCGCACAATCAATTTCTTTTGGTTCAGTCTGTTTTATCACAAGTTTTACATCTACTATTTACAAGAGAATTTAAACTATATAGGTTATTTGCTTATAAAATACTTTTTGCAAAGATGGATCCAGGAAGGTTTTGGAGATAGATACTGGATCATTGCTTATTCTCATTCTGTAAGCACTGAAATTTTCTGTAAAGTACAAAACTTTTTGCCACAGTTGTCGTGGATTTCTGTCATCCCATGCAATAGTAATTTAATATCTGTAACAAGAAATAAGAGGCAAAGATGCACTGAATGAGCATGTAGTCAAAAACACCTCAGAAATAACTGACTTAAGTGATTAAAGAAGTTGAAAGTATGCAGTAGACTATAGCTTTATCTGGCTTTAGAGCAGAGGCAACATTGACTGGCTGGGCATAGCACAGCACAAGTCATCTCAAGTATATAAATAACGAATGTCACTGTTAAAAAATTATTTTCTGTGTGACTGTCAACAAAGTATGAAAGAAAAGATAGAAGAGAGCAGATTCAACAGCAGAGAGGCATCTCCATGTGGAAATACTAACATTTTGGTGTGAGGTAATTTCAAGCAACAAGTCCTGGATGTGCTTGTAATGATTCAACTCAGTCCGTTTCCTATCACACTGAAAAAATGTGACAAGGAATGAAAAAATGGCAGAACTTCTCTGCAAATACCAGTGAATCTTGGTTGTGCTTTCAGCTCAAGGCACAGCTGAACCTGTGAATGGAGCAAGTCCTTGAAGACATCTCAACATAGCAGACACATGCAGAACTGCCCAGGAGCTTCAGTGAGGTGGATGGGGGGAGGAACCGAATTCCACAGGTTGGCTTTTTATTAACACACATGAAGAATAAATGTACAAATTTTTATACTTTTTTCAGATATCTTAACATTACATTGATATTCAGTCATTAATATTAAGAGTCTAAAATTTGGAAACAGTGTGCTTTTTCAAGCAATACTTTTTTTTTAAAGCACATGGCTGTCATGTTTTTCTGATCCTATTCTTCCTCCCTGAAATCCTGCTGTTTCTTTCTCATTACCTTTTTAATTGTCTTCATCTATTGGTTCAAAAGCTGAGCCTGTAAAACCCTGGTCTTTAAGTGTACAATACCTAACACGAAAATTCGTACTAATTGCAACAGAAAAATAATGTAATCATAGTATAGAACTAGCAAATTTGCATTAATCCAGTCAGACCAATGCTGCATAGCTGCACACAACACTGTCTCACAAATTCACATCACTTCTCCCAGGAATTACTCCTTTGTTTGCAGCAACTTGCACACGAGAAAAACTGATGGGCACGTGTTTATTTAAGCCAGGTGTGCCATCACACTGCAACAGTGTGCTGCTGAGGAGAATTGGATGGGTCAGTATTGTCTGAAGGACGAGGCATAAACATTAACCTGCACGTTTCCTAAGTGAGACAAACCAGTTTGTGATGTGTTAATTTACAAATGTGAGTTTTTGACAAGGCATTCAACTTATATCCCATAAGCTGGGCCATTGGGCAAGAAGAGAAACAGATGAGAAAGGGCAGGAGGGAGTGTTTAAGTTTCTATGACTCTATAAAGGGGAGGAAAGGGCAATTTAACTTTGAGAGTGTGCTAAGAGGGTTAATTCAGGAGAAGTTCTGCAATTTATTCTCTTTCTCCATAACGTTGGACCTTTGGGCTTAATGTAATGGAATGTGATTTAGAGTTCTGAACGTGCTAATTTTGTAATTCAGGTGTCCTGTGGAGAGGCTGTGTTCATGCCAGCTGTCTGGGGACTTAAATGCAGCTGATTTGTGTTGGGGAAAATGTGCGGTTTGCTTCAGGCCAAAATTGTTGTAAAATTTAAACCAGTGTATTTTTCTCTCTCCTTAATTTAAAGTATGGGATATAGGTGGGCCTGAGGGGACTTACCAAGGGCTCCCACATACTTCCTGATGTTTAGTATAGAAAATTCTCATATTGCAAATTGCAGCTCTTGATAACCAGCACAAACCAGTTTTATTTAGAACACTGCTCTTCTGTTTTCCTTTTCTCTTGCTCTGCTTTTGGTGTTCCATCTTCATCAAAGACTAATTACAGTAGAATTTTTGAGTCTCATGCTCTCTGCAAGAATGAGATGTCTATCTAATGGCCAATTTCTTCAGAAGAAACTCTTGTACTAAGCAGCAATTTGATATTCCTCCATGATAGAGATCTGGGGTGGCAAAGTGGTTTCCATAATATTCTTGAGTCAAACTGGATATTTATTGATACTGCTGTGAAATTGTGAGTTAATGGCGCCTGTCAACTGTAAGGGCTGTGCTCGAGTGTTGGCTCAGCACAGCAAGTTGAGCTTGCCAGGTGAACAACGCAGCCCTGAATTATTTATTTATTTCAAATCATATCCTCGGGATATTAGGAAATGTGGTTCTGGAAACACGGGACCGTGTTTTCAGTTTATGTAAATCAGAGTTGCTCCATTTGGTTCAGTGCAACTGCACTGATTTATGCCAGCTGAAGAGCTGGGCCTCTGTTCCTTGGGCTATGAAAATGCTTGTTGCTTTAGAAATGACTCTGCAACTGAATGGCATGATCACACCATAACACCTGACCTGAGAGGTGAAATTGGTTACTTTTATTGAAATCAAAACAATTATATGTCTATCTTTACTGCTTTCTTTGAGCTGCCTCAGGAGAACATTTTAGGAAAGCAGGAAGATGAAGTTGCCTCTCTCTATGTTTTTGCAAGAGTACTGATTTTTGGAAATACAGAAAAGACCTCTTAAATAGAAAAGTTGGTGAACAGAAAGTAAAAGGTGTTTGCTTTGGCTTTTTCTTTACCTCCATCTTAGTCTCTTTATCGTGTCTTTGTGCAGATAGGCATGAGTAAAATCTCTTGATATTAAAAGCAAAATGCTGGGAGAACAGAAAACTCAAAGATGCTAATAGCAAAGCACAGTGAATAAAAACATCTACCCAAACCAGCATCTGGAAGTATGGCAATTCAGACATCTAGTACATGATACCTATGTCCATCGGACATGTTTTATGATGTGCTTTTAAGCAGCAATATTCTATATTTGATGATTTTGCTAGAGGGGAGATGGAGATTGCAGAAAATACAAAGGAAGCAGTGTGCAGAAGTGATGTATATGCTCCAAAGTAACATTAAAATCAATGTCTGTTATACAGAGAATATATATGAGCTGATTTTATTTTGTTCTGTTTAAGCACGACTTAAAATATCTTCTTCACAAAATCATTTTAAGATGCCAGTGTGTGAGAATGTGGGCACATACTAATATTCCACTAATAGCTGACAGATAAAATTTCATTTCTAAAAGGGCAACACCTGACACCATGGTACAAACACCTTATTTCAGAGTGGATAAAATAAAAGATGAAAGGGTCCCTTAATGGAAATCAAAATTGTTTAAAATTGAAAAATTTTCGCGCTCTGACTTGACCGTGTTTCAAAGCTCTGCATGTTGATACATTTAGTCCCTGCCTTTACATTCATTCAAAATTCAAGAAATTTGTGATAATTCACCCACTTCCTTTTATATTGCCAATGACTGTTGAACTTAGTATTGGTTTTAAGTAATCTGGATGTAATCCTCTTCTTGTCACTGCCTAGTTAAATTATCCAGTCAATAGCTTAAGCAGGTTTCTTCCCGTGTCACTTTTGTAAAGAACACCTTTCCCTGTTTTTAAATTGTCAATGAAATGCTTCCCCAGAAGTGAGAGGTCAGTTAGTCACTATTGAATAAGACCTTATCTGCATGACTACGAGAAAATTAATCTGAATTAGCCATTTAAATAGTGGAGCTAAATCACTTTAACATCTTATTGTGGACAGTTGTATTCAAAATTAAATTGGTGTTAATTTGATTTTATTTCCTTCACATATGACAATATGACAACACTTTGTTACACCACTTTCTACTGTAATCCTATCAGACTTTTTAAATGGGCAGAAAAATATGCTGTAGGAAGGGGCACAAGTTATTCAATGCACATCATTTCAGCATCCAGTTGTAATTAAATTAAAGATGAAGAAAAGTATTTGGGGTAATAAGCTATTGAATGTGAAAATGCTAAATGTGAAATTGAGGTCTTGACCACTTTGCATAAAAGTATGTCCAGACTACATCTCCTAAGTGCTATTGCTGTTTCCACTGGAGAATAGTCTTCCCACCTGATTAAACTTCTGTGGATTGTTTTTGAGTTTCTCACCAGGGCAGTTTTATTTCAGCTTGTAATTATCTACTCTCCATTGTTTGCATAAGTGAAATCATGTTTGTAAGTCATTCTGGTGTCTTCAGAAAAAGCAGCTACCGAAGAACAAACTCTTACTTACCTCATCCAAGACAGACACTGGGCATCATGACAAAATATTCTGGGCTTTTTCTCACATGTGAGTTTATCAGAATATAATTGTGTTAGATGCTTCATCTGCAGATCAGATCATAAATTTAATCCAAGCCTTTTTTATTAGTGCTAACATATTTCACCTTCAGTCAGAAATTTGCTGTTGCTACCACTGGTTATGCCCAAGGATTATTAATATTTGGAGTCAAGTTCAATTTTATTTGGTGACTGTAACAGAGATCAACCTTGTTTGATCTCTTGCTTTTTCTTCAGTGAAATTAATTCCAAATGATGCAGCTGAATTGAAGAACTGAGAATTTAAATTTATCTTCTCTGCTGGGTGAAGGAGGATGCATATTTATAACATGAATAGCAAACTCTATATCTTGGCTTCCAGTATTTTATTACTTACCACCAGTAGCAAAACTTCAATGCTCTCAGCAACCTCATTTCTAGTAGGTATTTAGGGGGGTTTGTAAACTCTCATATCTAAGAGCTAATAGTTCAGTCAGAGAATTTGATAAAGGAATATTCTTCTGCTTTTCTTAATTGATTTAATCTTTGTCTTGAATTTTGTCGTAGATGGGTGAAAAAGAAATGTTCTGTCCCCCATTATTTCTATCTGTTCTTCCTGCCTTGTTCAAAGAGTGTCCAGGTTCTTCAAGTGTAGTTCAGATACTGTTTCTTTGCTCTGTCTGCATGTCAGATACTGACACAGAATTCATTTGTAAATCTCTTTGAAGGTTACTAATGAAAAAAGACAACACTGAAAATTAGTTGACAGTATTAATATTGTTTCATTTGGCCTAAATATGAAAAGTAATTTGTTCGAGCCGTTTTACAACCTCCCCCACCAAAGAACATTTTCTTGTGAGCTGCACCAGTCGCCTTTGGGTATGAGACTGATGGGCTCTTCCTCTTCAACCCTAGAGAGCCCCCACCTTTTCTCTTGCCTGTCAGCTTGAGTGATAGAGCAGACATATGCTCTCATCTTCCTACATCAATGTAATTAGCTTTTTTACTTGGGTTTTTTGTACCTCCTTCACAACTCTTTTCCTTCATCCCCTGGTCCATGGTAGGGCATATAGTAAACCTCACTGTTTTACCTTCATGTCACCTCTCCTACAAACACAGCTTCCGGAAAAGTCCTGGAAATGTGTCTAGTGAGAAAAATGGGCTTAGTCAGAAAATCCCTTCCTTCTAGTCTATCTAGACTTGTATTTTCTTTCCCACAATGACTCCCATGTTGAAAACAGGATTAGTCATAGAGGTAAGAGGCAAAGTTCTTGAACACAGCAGGACGGGTGCCTTGAGCTTTTCCTGGGTATGATGGTTCTACACAAATCCCCTGCTGATGGGTGGTAATTAGTGTAGCTGGTAGAGATGGGGCATAATCCCTACAAAAAATTCATCCATGCAAAAGGAGGAAGAGGAGAGCCAGCACCCTGATGTGTGCTGCATGTTGGTGAAGGAATTCTGTCTGATGCCAGCTCCCTTAGGATACTCCTTATGTTTTAATCTTAAATTCAGTAAATGCAACAATCTGTCCTGTCCTGACTCACCATAATTAGCTGGGCCAGCAACGGATACCAGCAATGAATTTAGGGACAAAGTTGTTACTAATGATTAGAATACGTTCTGCCACGTTTTGCTTTCTTGGCAGCATCATAGGGAGAAATGTATGGTTATTTCAAGGCCTTTTGACACTGAGCTTCCACAAGACATTCAAGCATTCTGAGCAACAGACCCCAATTGTGCTTTTTTTTCTGCTTACAGAGCCAGTTTTGGTAATAACTACAAAACATTTAAAATGTCTATAAAATTGATAGGACATTAAAATGACATGGTTCCAAGGTGTCTTTTTATTACTGCTCTGAGTCGCCCATGGCCATGCCCACTATGTTATAGAACAATTCGGCAGATCTGCCCAGATGATGATGATGTTTTTTCAAAAATCACTTTGGATTTAGAATAATAACCACAATCTGCTACAAGACAAATGTTGATGAAAAGAGAATGCCAGCAACAGAAAATGTGACAGAGCTGGAATTTCTATTAGCAAAGCTGTGTGTGCAGAAGTGTTATTCACACTTCGAAATGCAATCTCCCTCAGATAGCACTGCCTTCTGATATGCAGTGTGGGCCTGATCTAAAGCTTATTTAGTTCAGTGGACTGATTCTCAATGACTTTAATGGGCTTTGGATTACACTCTAATTGCACTGATGTTCCTTTTAGTAAAGCTCTTAGTTATAATGAAGCTCAACAATGCTGTTTGTTTTTCCCTCATTTCCAGGTGTTAATATTTTCCCTCTCTCTCCATCTAAGCAAAGTGTCAATTATCAGGGAGGAGAGGAAAAAGCCCACATTTTTCATCAACTGCAGTGGTCTGCTGCACATAGATCACTAATGCTCAGTGCTGAGTCACAGCAAGCAAGGTGATGATTATCATGTAAAGGCACTTAATAAAAGCAAAAGCACAGTGGCATTTCAAGCCTGATTTGACAAGAAATGTCTCCATGCGTGAATGGCCCACTCTAGTGAGAGAACCCAAAGTACCTGTGAAATAGGAAATGACCGAATATGAAATGGGACCAGAGTTCAGGGGGAGGAAAGATCTTAAGAGAATCAATGAGGGAATTTCTCCTTTGCTCATAAAAACATAAAGAAAACAACTCATAGTTCGCAGAGGCACTGACAGTTTCTGGAACTTTTCTCTAAAAAGTATAAGCAACAAAAATCCTGCCCTGCTATGCCTTTTTTGAACAGGTCTTGCATATGTTGGGGTAAATTGCCCTTCCCGCTCTGGTGGGCAGCTCCCATGAGGATAGGGCTGTATCCTTCCACTATAAACAAAAGCTAGATAAAATGTCCTGTGCCTATTCCCATGATGTAAAGCAGGATTTCTGACAAAATACCAACATTTACAGCACTAAATTCTCATCTGACAACTAAAAATCATCGTCCCACTAGTCCCTGGCTGCCTCGACTTCTTTAGTAAGATGGGATACTCCTGTGACAGCTACTTGCTAACTAAACATATTGACACAAGCTGCCTATAAATTAATTAACTGCTTAAGCAAATTAAACAGATGGAAAATAGGGAATCGGCTATGAGGGAGGGAGGGATGGATGGACAGTCAGGGACACTCATAGGCACGCTGCTGATGACAGCATTCCCCATCCTCTTCCTGTGGTCTTTTCCTTTCTAAACAGAGAATATAGAGTTTTGTTCATTCAATAAACACTGTGGTCCAGCTGAAGTAAAGCGGTAAAGACCAATGAATGTGAGTGTTTCTTGTTTAAATTTTTCAGCTTACAGGGTAGCACAGTTGTTCTTGTAAAACAAAAAATGTATTTATCAGTAATATTGTATAAAACTGTGATAAATGACATCTAAACATTTGTTTAGTTTTTAAGTAATTTATAAGAGACACTGACTGTCCTGTTTTTCATAGGGAATTTCCTATCTCCTCCTAGGTTTTTGCTGTATATACTGTGCAATAGCTGGGTAAGACGTGCACATCTCAGTGAAATGTATTTCAGACTTAAAATCCCACACATGGCACCTTGATCTCTTAGATTCATATTACTTAACTAGTTGTGTATGCCACACCCTTTACATACCTAACCCTTCAATATTAAAGCAACCATGCAGTATTTACTAATTTTAGGTTCTCTTCGGTATATGATGCAGGACAGGAATTAAATTGTGAGCCCTAGCTTAATAAAGGCCACAAGACAAACCTATAGTTCAATTTCTGTTGCAGCCAAAATAACTTTCAAATGTTTCCATAAAAAAAAAAAATTTAATTAAGTTACCATGGAAATATTTAAGTCCTGTATCTAAATATTCGTTCCTTCAATTGTCTCCTACTTTGCCTATACTGCATCACCGGGCATTTTTCTGACAGTCACTTGCTTTCCCTTCCATGACCTGCAGCACTTCATTGTCATTTGCACTCAAAGTGCACCAGTGGTGTCTCTTTTGCAGCCAGTTAGGGCTTCTGAATAGGTAATTTACGTGTTCCTTTGGTCTATGCTTGGCCTGGCAGGTTTTCTCTTTAAATTCTGCTGCATCAGTGGAAGCTACAACAAATAATCAAATGCTTTTTATATTAGGGATAACTGAAATCTTAAAATTTCCGTTTGATTTTAAAATCATGCAAATATTTAAGTTACTTAACATTGATAAGCTGTAATTCCAGTAACACCGAAATGAGTAAAGGGCCCATGGTGAACCACACACTGTTTAGTATGGGTTTTGTTTGATCTTGGTCATAGATGTATTATTTTCTTCTGAAGTCTAAATGTAATTTACTTGTCAGGTTGAATGGTCAGAAAGAAAGTTGTTCATTGACCCAAAGAAATGTATGGTGTCTTCATGATGATGAAGAACATAAAAGAGACTCCTTCTTGGGAAATATTAGAGTTGATAGGGAGTGTTTGAAGAATAATGTGTCAAAGAGACTGACAGCAACACGGACAAAAGGAGGAAGTGAAATAGAAGATGAGAGGCTGAATTTGTTCTCTTTAGGCTTTCACATTTAGGAATTTTAACAAAGAAAGGGTCATTATCTGGGCAGCATAACTTCCTGGACCCATCTTTTATCTCTTCTTGTCCTTTTATGTAATTGATAAAAAAGGGTCTTTCACACAGACAAACAGTAGAGGAACTGGAGGAAACATGATGGACAGAGGAGAAAATCCCTGTGGAACAGCTTTTCAGTGCTTCTCATGGGGCGGGATGTGGCGACCTCTCACTTGCACCCAAGGTTCATTGCTCTTTGGAGTCTCCCTGCCCTTCTAAAGCTGGGAACTATTTGTTGCGCTCGTTTAATGTTCTTCTCTCTCTGTTTGGTTTTTTTTTTTTTTTGCTAACTGCTAGGCTTCTCAAGAACTGTACTAGTTCTTTCCACAAGCTGTTTGATCTGGGGCTACTCGTTTACCAATCCAGCACTACTTATCAAAGAGAAAATCCACCCATTAGTCATAATCCAATTGTAATATTATACATTGAATCAAATATTTCCTATACTGTGTGAAGTCCATACAGGTTTGTTGTTTGCTTTCTTTTCGATGGATGGAGTTATTGGATTGCACATCCCGATAATACCAGCTGTGAAAGGCAAATAAGCTCTGAAGTTACATGATATTCTGCTGGCATTTGATTTATTATTTCCCTCCTTGGCCTCTTTTTTAACCCTACCCACCTTAAACCTAGTCTAATACAAATCCTTACCTCTTGCCTGGCTTCAATCTGGTGAATTTTCTGGCTTAGTACAAAAGAAACAACTCACATCAGAGTGGTGAAGTGGTTTGGGGCTGTCGTGCAGCAGGGAGTTCAGCCCTTGGAATAAAAAAGGTGAGGAAGTGAAGGAATTATGAGGCTAACAGGAGATTTGCAATGAAAATATTCAATGTAGGAATGAAGAACTGCATACTTACTCAGATCCTATCCAATTTTCAATTTCACAACCCACTTTTCCAGTCCTTATGATTCGCTGTGGGTCAGTTCTCTAATTCTCTTACATTGTTATTCATCTCTAAAACAAAACAGTGTTATTTTCCCATAACAGTTATCATGTCATTTTTATGGACCAAAGTGTGCAATCATAAAAATCCATGATTTTAACAACAAGTTTTAATACAAAAGTTACGATATTATATATGTGATGAGCTGCTCAGCTCCATACAGGGAAAAAGGACGAGTGAACCCAAGGAACAAGGGACCTATTTTAAACTCAAGCTCCTGGATGAAGGGTCTCCTCTACATGCAGCTCCAGTAGGCTGGTTGGCTGGTTTGGCAAAACAGCAGTTTGTGCTTCATCCAGAATTTCCAGAGTGTCTATGTTGGCAGTAAATTACCAGGTAAAAAATACCTGAAGGGCTGTAAGGTGTGCACATACACATATATGTACTTAGGTATTTCTGAAGTTTGCTGGACTTGAGGACTGTAAAATCCAAGAAAATGAGACACAAAAAGAAAGCTGTTTCCTTTGCAACTTTCCTTTGCAAATATTTAATAACTGTGTAGTAAATATTTACTAAAGAAAATAGCAAACAAAATTCTTCTCTGAAGTTTACTGTGCCAAATTTAGAGACTACTCAGCCATTAAAGTGTGAAACAAGGGTGTTTCAGCCTTGATTTGAATGCAAATCTCAACCCAATCTTAACTAGGGAGTCATTAGTAATGCACCATTATAAAAGAAATCATTCAGTGTATTTACAGTGCTGCTTTCATGCCATCCTCCCTCCCTCAGGGTACCATTCACGAGGAAGGAGAGGTTTCTACCTGATAAGGCATTGGAAAAAAGATGCTACTGGCCAAAATCCAATCCTTCTGGTTATAAAGGTTTTACATGAAATTCTCCTGTTTCTTCCAGATATATTTTTAACTTTTATATATGACTGATGACACAATTCATGTTGAAAAGTATGTAACATTTATATCTCCTGTGTACCTTTGTAATGACCAATGTTCATGCAAAAAGTAATACACTTTTTTTGAGTGTGTGTGTGAAATACACAACAGATTTGCTACAACATGTTAATTCATAAATGCTCACAGACAATCAGATGTTTAGCCCTTTCTCTTGTCTGAGGTTTTGGCTGCCGACTGTTTAGGGCAGTATTTTGTTTTATGGAGTGTTTAAATTCAGCTCTACACTACTGAGGAAATTCGGCATTTTAGTTTCTGGTCCAGGTAAACAAGATGTGTAAGAACTACTCTTGTTTTAGACTTGCACTTACAGATCTTTTTTCTCACCTTAGCTGGTCAATGGAGTGCAAACTCTTCCAACTGACTTGCAAGTTTCCATTTATACAATGGTCCATCATACCATTTCTGATGGTCTTGACTATTTGTTGTCAGTCCAGTTGTAAAGCCAGCTTGCATGAAGGCAAGACTTTAAACATAGATTTTTCAGTTTAATGCCCAATCAATTTCATATGACAGCTTAATTGGCTCTACTATAGTTTTTTAGTGGGTAAAGGAGCAGTTTCAAGGACTGTTCATGAAATAAAAAAGAAATACTTTGATGTTATGAGAGAAAGGATCTTGATCATCAATCTACAGATTCCAGCCCTGATCTGATGTACATGAATGCTCAAAGGTCTTCCATGAAAGTGTTTCTGAGTCTTAATTATCTCTTACAAGGAGCTAAAAATGGTATCAAAGCAGGAGGGTCCCAGGCAAGACAGGTATAAGCACTTAACCTCTCTCTCAGTTTAACACCTGGGATTCAGCTCCTGAGAAATGCCATTCATTGAAAACTCTGGGATGAGGTAATTCAATCTCCCAGGCTGCAGGCCTGGGGCCTGAATCAGAGTTAAGTTTACAGAAGAAATGCTAGGACTAGTATTTATGTGTCATAATGCATACATATATACATACCTATATATGCACATATATAAGGGAAAGAGAATGAAAGGTGTGTCATCAGAATTTCAGTGTTACTGGGAATTGCTGTCAGTAGAATGAAATAGAAACTTAAGGTAAACATGTGATCCTCATACATTGCCTACATTGGAATGTAGATTTTGGCTTATTTTATAGTCTTTCATTATTTGAATATATTTATTCATTTTTAATCAGTGTGCTTCATTTTGGAATAGCTTTGTACTTTTCCTCCATGCTAACACTTTATTTAAAAGTGCTTGATAGAAGTGAATATCTGATTATGGAAACCCATTGCAAAACACTGCCTGCTTACTCATTGTAAAAACAAATCAAACATCCAAACATGATTTTTAATACAAGCTTGAGATCAAAGGACAAAGTGGCTATGTTCTTAAGAATACAGCAATGAATACTTATTTTAATGTATTTGAATAGGGCAGGTGGCACCAGCAAATTACATTACAGTCCCTGGGTAATACAACAGGGAAAATAAGCAATAAAATACGCCTTATTTGAACCCAAATCTACAGTGAAGAGTTGGTTTTGTTTTAAAAAGCTCTGTCCTTGTCAGTGTATTGTCACTAAAGACAAAAATTTCTTGGGACTTGCTCACATCTTACAACCTTTTCTTTTCAAGTAAGGATCCTGCACAGCTATATCTTAGCTAGATCTTATTTAAAGATTTATTAGCAAGGCTTTCAGGTAGTAAGTAGATCACAGGTAACAGTTTCTTATGGGCCCCCTAATTTGTTTAGGGTGTGATTTTTGAGATGTAGGGCTCCAGAGAGTTTGGAATAATTCTAATGGGATGTATGATCCACCAAAGCAATGCTCAGAGGAAGTGTACCACCTGCATCCCCAGAAATTTTGAGCCCACAAGAGTGGACCAGACATCAGAGAAGCAGACAGGGGAAGGTAAAGCAACCACCAGGTTAAAAATAGCCTGAGTTGTTGGTCTTGACAGCGTGCAAGTAGGAAATCTGGGGAAAGAACAGAAGCTAGGGTGGTATCTGCAGAGACAGAAACCTACCACAGTTTATGTTCATGATAGGGAAAGAAATCTTGTTCAATTTGTTGTAGGAAGAGTTCTGCTGGGAGCCTGAAGTAAAAGACTAAATTATATCTGATCATTTCTTTCTCCAGAACTCTAAATTCTTCATGCATTGGAGAGAAAATGGCTCCAAATAACTGCCAGAAATCACTGGTTTTTGGGGAAGGGAGAAGTGGGGAGGTTAGGAAGGCATTTCAGAGTTTCATAACATTTCTATAGCTTTTACTGGAAATATTAATGTATATTGCTTTATTCCTGATCTAAAACTCACCCATATATGTAAGATGTGCCATAAAAGACTGAGCCATAAAAATAGATAAATAAATAAATGGCATTGAAATTGTACTTGATAAAAAATGAATTAAATCCAGTAAAATTTAACTTGACTCAGAGCCAAAACACTTCTTTTCTTTGGATTCGGCTCCTAGCTGAAGATGAAAACAAAACAGATGCTAGAAATGTCAGTTAAACACATTTTTCAATATGTTTTTTTATAGTTTTTATCTCTTTATACATGGACAGACTTCTGCTTTCAAATCAGACACTAGCCCTTTTTATTTTTTTTTATATAAAAGGAATCATTTCTCCCATGCAACATGACTCAGTGTATATACAATTAGCTTGCTCCCACAAGACTATTTTGCATATCATTTTCCAGCATTCAATAATTTTTTCTATTTAATCATAAGTCTGTTAGAGCTATCACTTGTATTTCCACAATGTCTAGTGCAAATTACTGCTACCTCTACTGTTCACCTGCTTCCTGCTGTACTATAAATATGAATTATAGAGTTAGATCCCTATAATATCTGCTCTGAAGACTCATTGTAAGATGAGAATCTGAAGAAATTATACCTAAAAGACTTCAAAATTTTCATTCACTTTTCACTTCTTATTCTATTGGTGTCAGTTTTCTTGAAGTAAACAGTACGACCTCAGAAGTCTAGTTTATTGTTTACTTCCCTGTTACATGTGTCTTGTGAGGAAGATTTGACAGAGTTTTCTAAAGAATTAGTACATCAAAAGCTTAGAAAATATATACAAATTGCTTTTTTTGATTTTGGGGGTTGTTTTAAAAAGGACTCTTGCAAAGTGTCAATCAGGATCTGTATTTGATCTCTCTATTTTTCTAAAGGCATGGTTAATTCTTTGGTAGAGTGGTTTGAAAGGTTTGACATTTAAACTTCTAACAGTCTGGCAGGTGATTGTGTAAAGAGGCAGCTGAATTTGGTGCTGAATTTTGTGCATGTTCTGTAGTGGTACAGGGAGGGGAGGAGAGGCTGCACCTCCTTCCTTCCACCGCTCCTGTGGGCAAAACTCATTGCAGTCACATAGCAATCCACCACAACGCGTTGTAGCTCTGGGGAGAATTGGCCCGGAACCTCAAACCATTATTTGCAACTTGACTATTCACAGCTGGAATAGCTATGGGTTTGTTATTTGTAAAACATCCATGAATTTCACCACAAGCCTTTCTAGCAATACAGAAGCATCTGTGAGTCAAACTGTTCCCCAGCTGTTCGCTCCCTACGCGCGGCTGCTCCGGCTCTGCAGCCGGTTCATGCCGATGGTTCCACCGCGCTCCCGGAGCGCTCCTGCCGCACGCCCCCGCTCGCTCCGCAAATTCCCAGTGGGAAGGAGACTCTTGCTTCTTCCAATAAAAAATTCTTGCCAATGGTTTGACTCCTTGCCGGTGTTTGCTGGCAGCTATTGATGTTTAAGTGTCAGCCATTGTCTCAGTCTAGTCTTTGCAAGCCACTCAGAAGCACACAAGGTGATTTTCTGTCTTAAAAAGAAGAAGAAAAAGAAAAAAAAAACCTGTTTCCATTAGGAAAGGGGGAAATGAAAAGAGGCTGTGGAGAATTGAATGAATATCCAACAAATGTTTTTCAAAGCTTATCTTCAAATGAGCAAATCAGCTCTGAAGTCCTTAATAAATGGTGTTATCAATAAACCTCAGAAATTACAATTTCTTTTTACAATGTGGATATATTTTAGTTTTTATTTAAAAGCTTTTACTGATAACTAAATCATAGTAATCGGTTACTTATTTTTAAGAAACACATCACAATTACAGATTGGTGAAAACTGTTTGAAGCTTTATTTAGTTGGTTCACTGTTAGACAAGGGCAATGGAAAAAAAGATCAGAGACAAACCAGTGACTTCACACTTGAAGAGAATTCCTTGACTTTTCAAGAGTACCTATTGTTATTTTAAATTACTAGCACAGGATATCTGAAGACTGTCATGTTCAGATAGGGATTCAGAGACTTAAGAACTTTTCTAGCTTTCATTGGAGTCTGCCTAAGATCAAATCTGACCATGAATGTTTTAGGTTTCATCCTGCAAGACACAGGGAAGTGCTTTTATTTAGAAAACTTAAACAAAATTAATTAGTCTGTTCTGTTGATCAGAGAAATATGTGGTCTTCCTCTTTGTGATGGAGAAGTTCTAGTTCCTCCATGCACTGGAACAGAAACCTGTAATTTTATGATGAGAACTGCCAGGCCTGAAGTGTAATAGGTTCTTACTGGCTTTAAGGGATTTTGTATTTGATGATGTCATCATTTTCTTTACTCGCAAGAGATCTGCAGATTTTTTCCAAGGCAGGAAGTCACATCCTAAATGTTAGTTCATGATTTAAAATACATTAAACTTCTCAGGTGGCAGTGACAGTGTAAAAGCAATTAGTGAATTAAAAGCTGGGATTGTTCTTTCATATTTTTTTAATCTTGTTTTTTTAGAGGTAATTTTGTCATGGGAGGTAGCAGAATTCTCTTGCTATTCTTCTGTCTCCCTGGGCAGGAGGTAGAAAGCTGAGATAACACATACACCATGTCTGACACAGCCTTTGAAAAGAGCCATCAAATGCTGGCAACATGCACCCTCTGTGAGACATATTTGCCTGGAAACTGAAGTAAAACGGATTGATATTTGCCCAAACACTTAGCTAGGAAAGAGCTTTTTGCTTGTTGTACAGAGAAACTGTGCCACTGATGTGAAGAGTTAGAATTTCCCGCATTAACGTGTGTGACTTTCTTCTCTTTTCATACGTGACCAAACGTATAATTTTTTTTTTACTAATAGTAGTAGTAGTATTATGTTCTTATTTGGGGGGGACAAGTTTACAAAAATACTATGTTATTCACTTTACTGTGGGCAGTGATCATCAAGTTCTCATTGAGGGAACCTTCACACAGTCTTCAGTGATTACACTGCATGTATTGGTTCTCTACTTCTTAAGATACATACTAAGTATCTTCTCTGTGAATGTTTGGTATCAGCAGGAAACACCACTGCTTTAAAAAAAAATTAAAATCCACTGTGTCACAGTTTTGGAACTCTGTTCTTGGTGATAGCATATGACCCAAGAAAAGGCTTTAGTCCTTAAAATTCAGAGAGAAGAAAATGACCAGCTGAGTAAACCTGCCATGGTTTCGTTTTAGTTTTAAATTTAAAAACAAACAAATAAGTCAAACAGAAACCCTCAGTCAGTGTTTGTTGTTTTATTCTAGTTTTGCTGTAATTTTTCTTTGGTATTAGGATACCTAGATTGATTAGATCATCTCAGATCATTTAACAGTGAAGGGGATCTATTTATTTATTTTGAAGCGGTCATTTACTTCCTTTTTTTTCTGTTCTTCAGATTTGTGTTCTGACCTTCCTCAGCTAAAGGTGTTGGATGCTTTTTCTTAAGTTCTCTGAGGAATTTTTTTATATTAGTTTTTGTATCAAAGGCAATGCCAGAGAATTCAAATCACTTTTATTTCAAAGACTTTTAACCTAACTAAAACATTACATTAGGTACATGAGAACACATGGCATTCATGTGTTTGTCCCTCTTCTCCTCCCTCCCCAGGTAATATTTCTGTTATACTGATATAAATGAAGATACACTGTAAACATATAAAGATATATTTTTTGTACCATTGTCTCACAATGCACTTTAATGTATAGATTTAGCAGAGAAAATGGGAACAAAATAGCTGGGTGGTCATCATTCTTTCTGCCATTAGCAGAGTACCTTTGCACAGGTCTCAAACACAACTGCCTCACCCCCCAGCTTGGGTGCTGCAGCCCCATGCACACCCTGCTGCTGGACCAGCTCCGAGTGCTGCAATGGTTTTCCCAGGGCAAAGCCCTCTCCAGGCTCAGCTAACAACCATTAATGACTGTGCACAGCTGTGTGACTGCAGCTCTTGTCTTAAGAAAATGTCTGGGAAAAGTTTTTCATTTTTCTCAATGAATCAGTGATCATTTTTGTTCCCTCCATTTAGAAAACGAGGATTAAGAGGAACATCATACCACAGTAATTATTAGACAAAAACAATGGATATTAAGCCATTGTTTGTGCATTAGCAAATTTTCCCCAGGTAGGCTCTATCATTTCAAGACATTTTGTTTTGTGTTGTTCTTCTTTTTTTTGTCTAATCACCTCTAAAATTATGAACACTCCAAGAATAAAACATCCTGAATAGTAAAGCAGTTTGAAATATTCATAACTAAGAATGCAACTGGTAATGCTCATAAACAAAGTTGTTTGGAGACCCCTTTATTAATTTTTAATTTATTTTCAGTCAATTCCTTATTACTTCCAAATTCCTGTAGGGGATTCTGTTAATTAGTCATGTGTAAAATATTCATTAAAAACAGCTTCCTATTTTCTTCTTTTATTGCAAATTTACATTTCTAATCTTATAACCAAAATAAATGCCATTGGGTAGAGAGACCACATTAATTTTGATCAAACTGTTGAAACAGAAACCCAGAGAACAAAAGATATGGTAATAAAATCATAGTTATATTGTGCTTTCAACTCACTAGAACAGGTATGCATATTTTAAACTGGTGTCTTCTTCAGATGTAAACAACAGATATTTTAGATTATTTTAGGAATTCTTGTTAGGGGAGAAAAAAAACATCAAAAAGCAAATGGGAAATCACAGTCTTCCACTGGCACTTTCCATGGGCACTTACCTTTCTGAATTTGATAAAGGTACTGTTTTTGAAATCTGGCCCCAAAATGGAAGGAAAAACATTTTCAAACAAATTGAAGTTTTTCTTCAATCTCACTTTTTATCTAATGATTAAATAGAGGAAATGTGCTCTTGTAATTTAGTTGGATCTCAGAGGTCTGAAATCAATTTTTTTTCTGATATATAGTCACTGCCTGGCAACTGCATCCCTCTGGACCTCAATTCTCTCCATGTAAACCCTGACTCATATTTCTGGCCTTGTGAGTTCTTAGGTCTTATACTCAACTTTAAATATGCGATGAGTGGAAAGGTTTGATTACTGTTAGCAGTAGGAGTTAAACCTGTGCACAAATGTTTCTGGGTCTTTGTGCTCTGTTCCAATGGGTAGGAAAAGGAGATGTTTGTCTTTAAACTGTATCAAGAAATGTGAACTCCACGTGTTTGAACCATGATCTTGTAATATTGTGTTTCTATTACATTATTGCATTTACATTATGGTATGCTATGATATAGGTCCCTTTTGTGGAAGTAAGGCTAAACCAATATTTCTTCTTTTTCCCATCTACTTTGGTGTCTGTCAGCATAAGCATAGAGGAATAATTCCAACAAACCTGTGAGCATCGATAAATGTTCTGTGTGCAGATCAGAAGCCAAGCCCATAGCCTGGCATAGATGTCCATAAAATCAGGGACTATTATTTCCTCTCAATGGGGCACATCTCCCACTGATATAAGGCATATGGTTAATTTACTAAAATAAAGCCAACTTGGTTTCTTTCTCTTTTGTTGTCAGGATGTCTGACACTCCAAAAAAAATGTTAGTATTTTTCTTCATTTTCCTGGCAAATAGACACTAAAAAAGCAGGGAAAAATACTCTGGAAACAGTACCTACTGTTGAGAAGAAAACTCTGTGAGATAAATAATGGCAAAATATTGTCCAAAGTCACTGTCTTGACTCTTTAATCTCTTTTCTACACTAAACACAGAGAGGCTGATGCAGTTTCCTGCCAGGAAGTGGACTCAGGAAAAAGTAAAAACACATCCTGCTAGAGGTGTGGGAATACAAAATTTTGTATATATAAAGGAAAAATCAAGAAAACATTGAACAACAAAGATTATTATTCCAGTTCCAGCAGATCTGGACTGGAACTGAAATGACTGATTTCTGAATGAGCATACTGACGCAAATCAGCATAACTGCTACTGCCAGCATTTCTGGGTTTGAAATCTTTCTTCCCCCATGAAACCAATCCAGTGGTAAGAAAGTAGGGCTGATACAGAGCGTTCATAAGGTGATCAGTGTCTCTCGAGCTGTTATCCATTCTTCTACAAGTATCCTGAACACCTGAAAGGTGACTAGCGTGGGAAATAGAAAGACAAATAGTCCAGAGGCTGTTCCCTACCTGTGGAGAAGCAGCTAAGTCTCAGTGCAGCACTAAATATGCCAGGGCTGTTGAACCTTCCCCCTACCCAACTGCAAATTAATTATTTCAATCTCCAAGTAGTAATGTACTTTCCTCTTCTCTAAATCCTAGCCTGGGCAATAAAGTGGAGGACAAAGAATAGGGCTGTGTGGAATGGTGCTGCTGGCATGCAAAGTGGAGCCTTTGTAAGACTGTTGTGGAGAAGGAGGCTCAATGGCATCTGGACTAGGGAAATCTGCATTTCATGTTAAATTTCCATTTCATGAACCACTTCTCCCATGTGATGTCATTCACAAAAAATCTACTGGACATAGAATGCATATTTTATGGTATTCTAAATGTAATTGAGGCCATTTAGAATTGCTTTGAAGCTTCTTTCTGAATTGGGAATGCTGCTGACCTGAATTCTCTGCTCAGTACCACACACAGTCTGTCACACTCCTGGAAGCAGTGAGGAACTGCAAGCGCTTCTGCTTGGTGGTGTTTTGTACTCAGCTCAAGCTGAGAACACATTACTATGCAAGAAGCATAGCTTACGTCCTTCTGTACTGATCCCAGGAGGAAACTGGCTTTTCAATGGCGATTTCATGTGTATTCTTTCCCTTCTTTATTCACTGCTTTTCCCCCATCACTATATTTGTAATCATTTTCTAAGTAACACTTAAAAAATTGTTTTATAAACTGTGACTCACCATCTCTTCCATTCCTTGACATAAGAGTTCATAACTGCTGCTCCATCAATACCCAGGGTCCCTCTCAGATGCTTTTAATGTATAAAACAGTAACTCTAAGGAAATATTTATTGCTGCTCCCAATTCCAGCAATAGATTTGACCAAGACCAAATTAATCACTGCTTTAAAATCACTAGAGATTATGTAGTACGTTGCTGGCTGAGCTGAACCATGACTCCACCTGATAATACTCTATCTGAAAACTAATCACTATCCACCATATCATCATCTTGAGCCAGAAATTCATCTCCATTATCTCAGTGGCTCTTCTGATTGCAACTAGATCAAAACATCTTGCTTCAGTCCAGATTAATTTTACCTCATTCTTTTTTGCTCAATTCAGTATGTGGAAAAAGTCGATCGGTAATGTTAGCCTGAGTTCAGCAAACACAAGCTGATTCTGCTGAGATGCTTTCTACTCCATCAGTTCTCATAAATTAATTCCTCTGTGATCCTTTCAAGTTCTTCACCTGGAACAAAAGCCAGGTTAAAAGTTTACATGTCCCGGTCACTCATTATTTCCTCTCTGTTTAAACTCAAGAGCTACATTTTGTTTCACTTTTGGGTGGTGGAGCCTGATCTGCCCCCTGCTATCGTCTCTGCTAGTTGCTTGTCCCCAAGTAGCAAACCCCTTCAGATCCTGAAATCTCCTTTGGTTAACTTAAATATATGTTTACATTCCCTTCACTGAAGATCAGTTTTATCTTTTTCCTTTGTTTTCTTCGATTTTGCATCCAATACTTCTTTGCTTCTGATTAATTCCTATTATAAGTGTGAAGAGAAGTGTTTACACAGTAGTTTTGCCATGCCTAAGTCCTTGGTGATAGTTTCTCCTTCTCTGTTATCCAAAAATCTTACCCAGTCTTTTGTTTTTCTTTCCCCTGAACATTTTTGAAAATTCTGTTCTTTTTTCTTTAATATTAGAGCACAGGAGTTCATCATATTTTGAAGCATGTCATTTTCCTCCTTCAGTTCTTGACTGCTAGCAGGTATTTTAGGTGTTGTGGGGGCATTTTTAATCATGCTCTCTCTCTAAGAAGTCTTATGCAAATCTGTTCTGTACTTAATACTCTTCTATTCTGAAGGAGAAGCTTTTTAATGTTTCAGTTGAAATTCTTCAAATACAAAATCTACAATACAAAAATGTTAAATAATAAAAAGTGTGACTTTACATCTCAGCAAAAGTTTTAACAAGGGACTTCCATAGGTCTAAATGAAATAATTAAGAAAGGAGCCATGAAATATATTATTCCTTTGGCAAAGTTGCAAAGTACATCTCTTTGGAGACATTGTGTACGTATTTGCACAGAAACCAAGACAAGTTCCAATTAGGCTCACATTTTGATTCCTTTGCCCTTTTAATCTGGTCAGCCAGTACAGGGACAATTTGGTAGGGTTGAGAGCAAGAATGGCTGTTTTAATTCTCTGTTTGGGGTTTGGTGAAGATTTTCTATTTTTCAGTGTTTTCTCTGTATTGATGTTTCCTTTTACCTACCTCTTTATTTATTCTTGATTTCATACTAGTGTGCTAGGAGGATAATTGTGCTGGGAATTTTATACAAAACACATGTTAATTTTTTCAAGGATATTGTGCATATGCTGTAGGCTATAATTGTTTTGGAAGATTGCACTGAATTAGAAAGAGTACTTCGATTCAAAATGAGACAATATTGTGCCCTCTAGGACTCTCAAGATGTATATTTAGATCCTGCCTTCACAAAGACTTTGTACATAACCTTGGCATGTCCTCTCATCTCTCTGTTCTTCATGTTTCCAGCTACCCAGCCAAGACAGAAACACCCCCCACCTCTCATATCTTTGGGATAGACTGTAGCATGCTTTGGTGTTTTGCACAATTTTTTCCCCAGAACAATCATTTTGATTTTAGTGGGATATCTTCAGTGCATGAAAGCTCTGCCAAAGGCATTTTTTTTTTCTAGCACTGGACCTCATCAGATGCTTAAGAGGTTTATAAAGCTTTATCCAAAATAATTTTAGTGCTATATGACATATGCTCTCTCCAAGAAAACATTAAATAAATTTGTAACTAATGTGTCTTAATTAAAAGCTTTAATTTAATGATGTTACACTCTGAAATGAAAACTATCCAACAATTTTCTTATGAAAAGGCATAAATTTTGAGCTTTTCCCGTGTAAGCTTGAATCCTTTCCCTTAGCTCATAACATCACTGTCCAGTTGTTTTCTTTCACAAGTGTATATCCCTGTCATGAGAAGGCATGTTATTTCTATCCAAAGTGCTTAATATACCATATTGTAAAAACTTTCCCAAAAGAATCAATCTTCAGCCTTAAAGGTTATTTCACTTTAGTGTGCAATATACCCCAATTTCTGCTGTTTGATCTGTTTGAGCCAGGGAGTTGGTAAGATTATACATGGTTTGTACTGCATGGATTTTTAATGTTTCACACATTAGCTTTTAAAAATTGCCTTCATATTCCCTGTATTGATTTTTGTGGCTCCCAACATACAGCACCTGCTGAGTGGCTTTGCCAAACTCTCCTGATGAAAAGATGATATAGGAATCCTCAGCAGGGGCAAAGACAACCATAGATTAAAAAACCTAGCATCCAGTTGACCATTTTTCTTAAGCCTCATTGTAAGCTTTTTCTATTTTTTTTTCTTCTTTTTATGATGGCATGCACACTATAACTGCCTAAGGGCACACTTATTATAGACTGTATTTTAAAGCTGATTAAAAATAAATTCTCCATGCCTGTCTGAAACTTATTCCACAGAGAATCTTGTTTCATATCGGACGAGTAAAAGGATCTGTTGCTTATGTTCACCTTTTACCTCAGCCCACATTTAAAAACTGATATCAAGTTTCCATTACACTTTATTATCCAGTCTTTCTACTTTTATCAGAGAAAGCATTATAATGACTGTGACTTTGAAAACTTTTATAATTAATGTGCGCATGTGTACATATATATTTATATATTATTATATTTTATTTATACTCCATACAAAAATTAGGCTATCAAGTCTGACAGAAAGATCTCGGTACCATAATAAACAGACCTCTCTTCACAATCATTCTGCAGCACACAGGACTTGGCAAACTGTCAGATGGCAGGATGAAGAGGTAAAGCACAGAATCTGCAAATTCTGGCTGTGCACATGGGAATAGGTTCTGGGCTTTCCAAGAACTTGTGGAGAAAATGAAACTTGGCAGGATCAATTCGGAAATTCATTTCATCTGTTTTCATTTTACACTGTCTGTCATCTAGTTTTTGATCACTAAATGAAAAAGAAAAATGAAGTTCTGCCATATGCATTCTATAAATTTCAATTTAGCTATCAGGTGTCACACCTGCCACAATTTTGCTTTTTGCTGCGTTTCAGACAACAGACATAATCATTTGTTTGTGTTACCGATGTTGGTTCAGGAAAGTTTATTTATGGTGGTATTTGCAGTAAATCTGCTCATTTCCAACCATTGCTGTATAAAACTACCACTTGAAATATAGACAGTTATGTCAGCCTGTATAGGAAACATATTGTACAGTGTTAATTAAAGGGCATGATTTGTGATCTCTGCTCCTCCACTGAAATGCCCTGAACCCTGAAACTGGCTGCTATGACATTTTGAACAAAGCCACACTCTACAAGTTTCAGACCCATTTCCTCTGCACGGGGAGGAGTGGTTCACATGTCCTGCGTCTGGCCTGTCTGTCTGCACCAAGCATGCATTGCCCTGCAAGGACAGGCGGCAGCCAGGTTTGCTGCCCTCCAGGGGACTCCTTTTCCCTGACCCCACAGGGTTTGTTTGGGTGAGGTCAGTGATGGGCTCTTGGGTGCGGCCATTCCAAATTTCATGTTGCTGCAGTTGCTCTGCAGAAACGTTGGCTGGAGCCTTTCCCACATCATCCCTCTCAGGTGCCACAGCCCCACCATGGCTTCAGTCTCTGCTCCCTGTGATGCTGCCCACACCCACCCCACACCCACAAAGCCTCAATGCACCTGCATTGTAGCAAGTCACTCACTTTTTATTTAATATATCCAAACTTGACTGTTCATACCTTAGAAGGAGGACTCTGTGCAGGGTAAATTTATTCTGTTATTAGCCAGCAGGATTAATAGCAGCAAGTTATCTCTGCATGAGCTGTCTAATATATTTGTGCTGGAACTTCTTGACCAGTTGTGGTTACTTTTTTTCTATAGAAAAACGTAAAAACTAAAGTTGAAAAATTCATAAATAAATTAATCTCCTTGCCAAGTATCAGGAGAAAGCTAGGGGCAGGTCAAATTTTGTTGGAAAACACTGATTGGGTGGCAATGAATTTTTCCTTGGCTCCATTTCAATTTCTCTGAATTGTTAGGGTCAAGAAGAGATTGATGGAAATTTAAATAAAAACTGAAATAGAAGTTAAAGTGCTTTGCTCTGATTCAATATCTTGATATTCCAGTATTCCAAATTGAAAGGATTTTCTACTTGAAGATTTTTTTCTTTACCATTTTAATTTTTAAACTGCTATCTTATGTTTTCAGGTAGTTCATGCTTTCTCATTCTGACTCGGGTGGTTTGGAACTGTTTCGGGCTTTTTGGAATTGCTGGAAAATCAGAAAGGGTTCAAATGGTTCTACACAGAGTAGAAACATAAGCCTATTGATTTAACTTTTTTATTTCCTCTTTTCATATTCTCTTCTTTAAAGAATAAATATATGAGCCATAATGTGAGATCAGGTATGCAATGCAAAATGCAAGATCTATTAAATATTATTCCAGTAATAAAACACGAGCCATATAGCTGTCTTATTAATGAAACAGTGTGATACCATGTGTCATGATGTACACCTGAGTATTGTTATGTTGGACTGTAGGACCATGAAGTTTTTGTTTTTTGGGGTTTTTTTTTAAGTTTGGGTATAGGAGGGAAGATTAACAAAAGCATTCTAGTTCAGCTTTAATTTATACCATAATTTTTAATAACATTTCACTGCAGGGTTTTATACTTTCCCTTGGATAGGTAAGGAATATAAAAACCCTCAGTTAACTACAGTAATTTTGCAAAGTTCCAATTTATGTTCTGATAAATTTTGGTCCAGGATTTCAGAAAAATAGAATGCACATTGAGGAAATAAGACAGAGGATTCGTAGGGTGACAGTGAATATCTGTAGGGTGACTTACTGGATATATAATTTTGAAACTAACCTACTTGAGTTATAATGAGAAAGCAGCTGTGGGGGAAGTTGGCACATTAAGCTTGAGCATACTGATAAGCAGAGGGGCCGACACCCTCCTCACACACATACACCCATACATTCTGTCATACTCATCAAAAGGGGAGCACACCTCTCAGTGCAGGATTTATAAATCTGTTAGCTTCTTAGAGCAGAAATTTGGGAAAATGGTGATGAAATTAAAACAGCAATTAGCCTAAGGGAGTGGCATTTTTTTTCTTATTCCTTCTCTAATTTCGTGGTATTTTACAGCCTGTGTTTATTACAATTTATTGTAATTTCTTTCATAGAGCAATGGCAGACCTCTACATGTCGCTGGTATTGAGTGACTGTCAGCCCCAGTGCTGCTGCTGCCCAGCTCTGCAGCCTCGGCAGCTCAGCTGTGCCGGCAGTGCCAGCGCCCCACGGGCAGGCACGTTCCTGCTCACCTTGTGAGTCACAGGAAATCTGCTCAAGTGTAAAAATATACAGTGTGTTATACCTGCACCTCTAAGGAAGCTGGGGCACCATATAGCTATTAATAAAACTGTTGGGAGTCAAGTATATCAGAGCATGTTTCTCTGGCTTTTTTAGAAACTGACAGATTTAATCAATTAAACTCCAATGCTCTATTCATAGCTCAGGTTTTTTATGGTACAAAGATTTGCATTCCAATTAGTGCTTGCAAGAAGTTTTCATGTTAACCTGATCAGTAATATTTTCCCCTCCCTGGTGTCTATCTTATTCCATTGAGACTGCAGCGATGTGTCAGACAGAGCATCTCTGTTACCTTCTGATTGAACAAAACTCTCTTAGGGTTCCTTTGAAATCTTGAGGGCTTGTCACTTGAGGCATTATTTTTTTAAGCATGAACAAATCTTGTCAGACTAAGCTGAGAAATCAGCTGTATTTTATCAGTACTTTGGGATCAAACTTCATGTTCAGTATTCAGCACTGGGTGCTGTGTGTGAGACAAAACTAGAGGTTACACTATGCTTTAGAAAGACCACCTCTGGTGACAGGGGGATCAGTTTATTACTGTTTCCAGAACACGTTTACAAAAAAAATAACTCAGGTACTTTTGCTAGTGTGCTATATAATGTGCTTAATATCTTTCAACACTTGCTTATTTATGTAGGCATATTATGTTGAATTAGCTACAGCTTCTTTGACTTAAAGTGCCTTGAATCTACACACAACTTTTTAAAGAGAATTAATTGGCATCATAGGTCTCTTGTAATTAATCCTCCTTAAGACTGAGGTAATGCTGCTTTGCAGCAGGTCTATCACTTACCCAATTACTCACTGATTGCTGTGCACTCTAGTCTTCCATCTGGACATCTGGAGAGCTCTGGGACTCAAATAGATGCTTGTTCAGTCCCATCTGGAAGGGTGTCACAAAAGCAAATGTCTACAAGATGTTGTTGGAGTAAATAAAACTGAGATGGTAATTCCTGCTCCTAGTCCATGTGCCAAGTCAAAGGAAAAATATTCTGTGGTAGTGACTGAAGACAAGATAGGACCAAGCCTCAGTCAGTGCTCCAACACCTTCCTGTTTTCTTGGAAAACAGAGAGCACTTTGGCAAGGTGTTCTATCACTGTACACTTCCAGTGTGCTTACCAACATGCTGGAAAGTTTCTCAAAAATTGTTGTAGCCAAACAGGAACCCAAGAAAAGGTGACCAATTCCCAAGATACCATAATGAGAGAAAAGCATCCTTTCTACATAAATGCTGAGATCTGACCAGGAGGAAACTTTCCACAGTGATCATAAGCTATATGACCTTGCAGACAAGTGAGAGCTCTTCATGCACATCATTTCTGTGTCTGTGTTGTGATGTTTGTAAATGTCAGGGCTGGAATTTCACTTCCAAGACTGAGCTGTGAATCAGTGCTATAGTGCAGAGAGAGAGCACTGGGGCTGAAACTCTGCATTGATGGGCTAGTGTTTGAAGTAGGAGCACTTCTTGAGAAATTGTAATAATTTTAAAACATTCTCTATACTGAGGGTTCAAAGTGAGATGTGTAGGAGTGGGTGTCATGAAGGACAGCTCATGGCAAAACAGAGAGTCTGTTTTAGCATACTCATTTCAAGACAGGTGTTGTGCATTGTCCAGGTCTTCCTCCATTTCTGAGGAAGTCATTTCTCACCCAGGGGCAGCACAACATATTACAGACCTAGGCAAATGTCCTTAATGTCTGTAGGGGACATCCATGATACCCAGTACGTTCCCCAGTTGTTGCTGCTGCTTTTCAAGCTTTTCCTTTTTCAGTATTTTAGGCAAGAACGGTATTAAACTATAAGGAGATAAAGGTTTTCATGTGGATATTCTGTACCTTCTAATGAGCAACAAACAGCTTAGTGGGATCATCACCTTCTCCGGCATAAAATACTTCAGCAGTGCTTTTCCTCCCAGGAATTCATCTTACCAGACATTGACAGCTTGCCAAGGAAAGCAGCAACGTTGCAGTTTCTGAAGGTACTTGCAGAGAGAGGCCTCCAAAGAAAAAATGAAAAAACAAAAGACAAAAAACAAAAGCAAAAACAAAAACACAAACAAACAAAACCCAAACCCAAAACTACCAAAAACACAACAAACCGCGCATTGCTTTTTAGTTCATCCTCCAGAGCTCTTCCTTCTGAAATCACAATGTTGCTCCTCCAAAGCTACAAAGCCAAATCCATCTGACTGCATGAGTGCCAGTACAAGACATTATCTTGTTTATATTAAAGACTGCTGTAAGTGAGCAGTGTGTCTTCCAGGCTGCTCTCATGGCAGTTTAGAAATGGAGCTGGCAAAACACAGCTGAGTTATGGGAAAAGCATCATGGCAGTTTAACACAGTCAGTCTCAGGCCTACTGCCAGTTGTAGGAGGCATCTCATAAAGCACGGTGAGAAAAATCACAAAGCTGACATGCAAAAGTTTGCACTGGGTTCCTAGCCAAAATTGCCAACTATGAAGTCAAAAAAACAGAATCTGTAAATGAAATGGTTAACATGGTAATTTCTGTAAATCAGCTCTAGGAAGTGGAGTGGAAGCCCCGCTTCCATTTAACATAGTCTAGCACTGACTTCTTTGCCTCGTTCTAAAATTCCCATGTAGGCAAACCCAACATGCTAAAAAAATACCAAGATAGCTTAAAGTTTAGAAGGCATTATTTTTATGTAGAGTAGCTTAAATCAGTTTCTTTTGGCCTTCTATACCTTACACCAGAGGGCAAGAAATAACAAAAAATTGTTATTTCATCTAGTGTCTTGAACACACAGATAAATATATATTTTAAATATATGCTTAAAACATTTTTTTCTTACAATGTAGATCATTGTGAGAACCCTGAGAAAAGAATAAATTACAAGCATGCGTAACAACCACATGTCAGTTTAAAAACCATGCAATAGTCAAGCATGAAGGGGGGAATTAAAGGATTATATGTAGAAGAAGTAACTCTAAAATTGATATTATTCTAGGTTTAAGTCCCACCATTATAATTGTTTTTAGTGGTGTTTTTATATGCCATTGAGTAATAGTTTGTCCACACCCTGGCTTTTATCTAAGGAACTGCTTGCAGAGCGATTGTGCTGATAATAACGTCTAATACAGCTGTGGTCACTTAATTAAACGATTTGGAAGCTTATTTTAGGTGACATTTAAAATTGAAATTTCAAGTACGTTATTCTATCATGTTCTCTCTTGGTATTGTTCAGTAAAATACTGTATTCAAGGAAATCCATGAAATTACAATTCAAAGACTGTGATAAGAGTGGATTATTTTTGTACCATTTTTAGCTCTCATTACAATTTTTGTTGCAAGACTAAGTCTACAGATCGAGTATAAAGTATATCAAGCTTTAAATTCAGTGATAAGTCATTGTTAGGACAGAGAATTTTGTGATAACACAGGCAGTAGATTAATCCACTCTGATGACAGGCTTGCTAGTCTATGAGGAACGGAACACAGAGCAAGATTTATCCATTGCATTGACAAGGACAGTGAGGGGAATGGGAAATGGAACAAAATTAGTCCATTTGCATGACAGCCTAAGACTATAATCATATGGTTCCACTCAAATCCTACAGTAATGGAACATAAAGAAAAAAGCATGAACAAGGCACATCATTTTAAACTATATTGTACTCATCAACCTTTCCAGTGTCTGCAGAAAACATAATCAGGGAAGAAAAATTAATTTCATTCTGCTAAATTGCACTGTAAATACAAATGGGATACAACAGAATTGTTCAAACTTATTCATGTGGCTTTCATACGTTTGGATAAATGCTTTCTGCTCTGTATTCACTAAGATGAGACTATCAGACTAAATCCCCAGCTTGCATAAAGCAGCATAGTTCCCTTGACTTCAGTGAACTCAAAATCTCAAAATCTCCAAGGAAACCCTCTTCTTGATAGGGAGGCTTCAAAAATACTGAAATAAAAGATAGTTCAAGATACCTAGGGGAGAATTTTTTAAAATGAAGATTGACAAACAATGTGAAATATAGAATAGCAAATGTATATGTTCATCTTCCACAACCCTGTAGCTCTCTGAAACACACTGAAACTTCTCACGGTCATCTATTTATGCAACCAGATGTTTCTAGGATCATGGCTTTGAGGCTGTAGGAAAGGGCTTTGTGAGCTGAAGTCCAGCATATCATCATTTGAACTAATTAAAGCAACTGTGATGAGTGTAAGGGTTATAACATATCTACTATATAATGCATGTAGCATAAATCTATAGTTGGTTTATTCTTTAAGAAATTAAACTGCAAACTAAAGCATAGGCACCAAGTAATTATGATGTCATTACTGGAAAGCTCTTAAATGCTTTGGCTGAAGGTCAAAGTCACAATTACATTAATTTAGTCATGAACCTTTGCACTTTCTCATCTAAACAATGGAATCTCATTTTAATTTCCTTTCTTTTTCCACTTTAAATACAGGCATTTCTGTGAAGGAAGTTGCATATCTGCACGTCTCCTTTCCTGCAATCTTATGAAAAAAGCTGTATCATATGGTGGAATCAGCACTGACTGTGCCACATACATACAGCAGCAGTGTGTTTTGAAAATATTTTAAATATTTAATCTGAAAACATCTGATTTAGTAAGCAAAGACTTCAGTGTATTGGTGAAAGCAGTTCATGAATAGACTTATCGTATTCCAGTTCTTTTAAAGAACAACTCCTATAGCCATGCATGAGCAAAATTTCCACTAAATTTAGCTTGCAGGCAGGAGTTTATTCAGGAAATGCCTGCCACACCTGGGTGTTCACACACAGAACTGCATATGACTAAGACAAACACATATTTCTTGCTCTTTAAGTACTGCAAACTATTCCATCCTGGTTTTGTCATTATACTAATGTGTGGAGCAGACCTTCAAACAGTTTAGGCTAATCACCCAAAAGGCCAAATTGTCCACTGTGAGTGTGTGTGTGTGACACTGTGTTCACGTGAAGCTAAATATGGAACATGGATTTGAATTTACTGAAGAGACTCTTTTCCTTATATGTACATTTAACAGAGTATTGATACCATTTTAAAAGAATAAGGAATAAAGGATGGGGGCAATCAAATTAAACTGCTCACTAGATACCTCCATTCTACCTCCTCTTGGCATTTGGCAGAAAAATCAATTTAACCACTTGGCTACAACATTTCTCATGCACTGTGTCACAGTACTGTAGATTCCCTGCCTCATTCACAAGCCTTGCTTCTGTTTCTCTCTTTTTAGCATCTACATGGATTCCAAAGATAACCTTGATCTAGGTTAGTGCTGCTGTGCAACCCATAACAGAATTTCTAACAGACTGGATGGGTTCTTAACTGCTATTATAAAAATAGCTCATTGTTTTATGGTCTTGATTTATGATAACATCTCATTATGTTGTTTCAGAAATGCACAGGGTAATGTTTAAAAAGGAGCTGTGCTTGATGCAAGCAGTGCAACCTCTGCTGTACGGGTGAGGGAGGCTCTTGCTTCTTGAAATGGTGAAGGTGGCCAGGGACCCACGAGGGATGGTGACCTGCCCAAAGCTTTGTCTGGGTGTGCAGCTGCAGAGCAGAGCAGGGCCCATGGCCAGCAGCCTGCACATGGCTCAGCTGACCATGGCCAGGCAGGACCAATGCTGGCAGCGAGTCCATGATGCCCTACCAGACAGGACTGGACCAGGATGCCAGGATGCATGGAATAGCCAATCCATAAGCCGAACTAGCTGAAAATATGGTCAGGAGCCCATGCAGATGGCAACAGAAGGCTGGTCGGGTTTGCAGGTCTTTGCTTGTAGTTGGGTGAATGCCAGTGCAGATGTTGGAGGGGATATGTCAGAAATGCAGTTCTCTCCTCATTTGCCTTGTGTCAGATTGTCTCTTCATGAGAAAGGGATAGGTCTTTCAAAATATACTCTTAGCTTCTGGGATTCTGTCCCCTCTCCAGAGATATCTCCTCTACTCCTGAAACATGAGTTTTGTCTAGAAATATGCAGGTGGAGATTTTTGGAGGGATTATTTGCATATGGGAATAAAACGTGAATCTTCTGTATGCATTCACACTAGTAAAGCTTTAGCACTCAGTTGTTTGCAAAAAGTGAACAAGGGCTAGTCACGAATGCTGTGGAAATGGAATTTGCTTTTAACTTCAAATGAATATTCATGAATAATTTCCTCCGCTATTTGCTCACCAGTCATATTTAATGATATGGGAAATTGAATGAATAACAAGGTGCTGAAATTTGCTGACAATACACAATTATCTAAGTTAATATAAACCAAGGAGCAAAGTAAGGAATTTCAGGAGGAGCTAGTAGAACCTGAGTGACTGACTAACAAGACACCAGATGAAGTTCACTGCAGACAGGTACAAGATAATGAGCACTGTAAGAAATCATTTAAACTACTTATATGTATTGATGGGGTCTGAATTAGCTCTAACCTCTGGGTTAGGATGGATGCACAATCCAGCAGCAGTGAGGAAGGAAAAGTGCTGTAAGCCAGGGGGGAGGGTAAGTCCAGATCAGAAATATCTCTTCAGTCTTACTGCAGCCATGAGCAGGGCTCATGTAAAATAGAAATAGTGACCTCTAGATGTGTATGAAGAATTCCAAGCTAAGAAAAAAATAATAATGGCTATGATTATTTATAATTGTTTATTTATAATTAATTTCTCATTTTGGGGAGGAAATTACATCAATTTAAGCTAAAAGGCAACTCTGAAAGGACAGAGACAAACAACTCCAGATGAAATGGCAGGCACATGTGAGAAAGGGTCTGAAGGATGCAAGTTAAACTTGCAAGTTTACTTTCAAAGTCAAGAGAGCATCAAGAGCACCAGTGTGCTCAAAATACACGATTCTGTGAGGGGCCTATTTTGAGTTTCTTCAAGACATGCCACGATCCAATGCCTAGCACGAGAGAACAGACAGAGAGGTTTAGCAATGAGTTATTAGGCTTATATTAAGGTGTTAACCATTTCAGCATACTTCAGGCTTTAATTTTAAACTGCTTCAACAGGACTTGCCAGTGCTCAGCCATCAGTGCCCCAATACCAGAGAAATGTGACCTTGTACCATGAGTGAGGGAGAACATGGCTCTAAGCCACTGGCTCAAACAAAAAAGTCTGAACTTTTCCATTGCTGTTACTAACTCTCTGCTGTGAGTACTGGGGTCCAGAGAAAGCCCTTTCTGGAGTCAGTTCACATGAAGAACATACCTAATCAAGTGACTGGTAAGACAGAAAAGCAGGGTTGCCTGAGGACCTGTTCCTCCTGTTCATGCTCTCTCTCAAAGCATTATCTATGCTGTCATTGAATGGAGAGGCTTCACTTACACTCTGTGTGCTACAGCCAACTTTTCTCCAAACATTACAACTTCCCAGCAAATTCCCATGTTCCTGAAGGCTTCAAGGAAGGAGATGATATCACAGAGAAGGACTGTTACAGAATAATTGTTTTATTGGCCCATGCACCACAGAGTACTTTCTGCCTAGGAAGGGGTAATGCAAAAAGTCAGTGATTATATGATTGTTGTTTGTAATGCAGATGTTTGGGTTTGACTTAAAGCACTCTTGGCAGCTCATAGGATGAACTTTTCACTCTCAGTCCTAAATGATCATTCATTATTTTCCTCTTCTGAGTATTATTTCATCTCCTGTCATGGTCCTCAAGCATTTTTCCTTCTGCAAGGGTTCTCAGATAGGAAATGCACAAATTCTTGAGGAGTCACTGGGAGAAAGGATGAAGGGATGCAGCTGGAGTAAAGTGGTAAGGAAGGAAAGAGGGCAGGGGGAAGAGGGTCCTGGCCTTGGCAGGACTGGGAGAAGTGAGGCAGAACATGATAGCAGCAGAGCGCCAGAAATTTTATGAGCTGTTATCCAGGACATCTGTAACTGTGAGGGACTGAGAGGATGGAAAAGAGCATCTTCTTTCCAGTATTGAGAATACCTCATTTTGACCACAGTCCTGTCCATCCCTGTGGCCAGATCTAGCTGGCCACACCTCCTCCTCCGGTCCCTTTGACCCTCATTTCTGCAAGATACAACCCCAAGGCACACCAAGGTTCCTGGGAAGTGCAGGACCAAATCCTGATATCCTCTTTTAGACTCTAGTCATTCTTCAATAGACATGGAGGTTAATTGGTAAGGACCCAAACCCGTGTCATAATTTAAACATTTTTCAGAGTGTTACATGAAGAGAAAAAATTCAATGTGTCTTTTGTGGGATATTGCTCTGCTGGGAGATTGACTGTAGTGTTTTGAGGGTAAACACCTGGACAGATCAGGACAGGGACTGCCAGTCTAGGACTCTGTGGTAGGCAAACGAGAAGTGTCAGAACTCTTCTCCAATGTGAAAAACACAAAGATGTAATTGTGGGCCTGTAGGACCCAGTCTGGTTTCCCGCTGGTTAAGATGTTATCCCTGTAAGAGCCCTTCACTTCTGATGCTCTGGTATAAAATGAGTTTGTTAAAAGAAACTGGTAGTCTGGCATTTCATTGGTGTAATTATTCATGGAGTTCACTCTACCCCTCCTGCAGAGATGTGACTATTGTTACAATTTCACTGTAGCATGACCAGGAGAACACAAACAGACATGGAAACTGAATTACTTTATCCATTTTAGCTGTGGGGATCTTTATACTCAATGTGTATATCTCTGCTGTATTTTAGCAGATGCAGAAACGGAGCCCAATTTCAGGGCAGTTAATCTGGCTTTCAGAAACAATGTATTCACTTTAAATTCCCTTATTTCATGACTTCATCCAAGGTGAAACAAAAAGAAGAAAGGAACTGGCTCTGAGCACTGAAATGTGCCATTTCCTTCAGATGGACCTAGCTACGCAGATTTAGGAGGATGTGTGCATGCATATGTTTATGTGAGTTTGTGTGTTTATTGCTTCAGAATTGCCTAGAGTTACATCATCCCAAGAGATCTATTCAGCCCTGTATGCTCAGATGGAATATGATGTTTGCACATAAAATGATAAGGATTTGTAAAGCACTCAGACAGGAAGGTGAGGTAAGACAGTTATAAAACAGATGCTGACACTACTTTTGAGCTGGAGTCCTCTGAGATAGGCTGCCCTGTGATTGACTAGTCTGTGTTTGACAAATACTTTCCATGGATTTTTTTTATTTGAAAATAATTTTAACCAATAATGGAAATTCATTATTTTGCTCTGACATTTAAGTACATTTTCAATTGTATCCAGATTTAAGTGACTAGAAGAAAAAACCCTATAATTGTTCTAGTGACAAGGATAAATGAAACATTTCTGAAGTATTATAAAGACCATCTAAATTCTTGAAGTGATAGGACTTGATTTGAAACCAATAAATAAATTTGATATAAAAAAAACACAGCAAGCATGAGAGGAAAAGCTTTATCCAATGCATTTGTGCATCTTCTGTCTGTTTTACATCATAGTTTTCTTTTGGCAGAAAACTTGATGACTGAAGAGAACAGTCATTTGTCAAAAAAAAAGCAAAGACTGAAAGATCATGATCATAATTTTATTATTGGCATTAAATATTTATTATCCCAATTCAGTAACTGATACATGTACGTGCTTATGTGATAGAGATAAATATGTGTGTGCATGTACATGCCTTTGGCTGTTCTGCACATACAGGGTGGATTATACCACAGCACACTGTGATGGGTGAGATACCGGCATTTGAGGGTGCTGAAAATACACAGAACACACCACCAAGGAGGCTGAAGATGTATAAACCCTATCTGGAGCATTCAGGATGTCTCAATCTGATACACCCTCTCACCATCTCCTTTAGGATGACCTGTTGTGGTCTGAAAGTGGGGCCAGCAACCTACGGCAAACTGCAAATTTGGTGAGATTCTTTCTTGTGTATTCAGCTAGCAGTCCAAATTTGATCACATCAAACTAATCAATATCTTTAATACAGTAGATCATGCTTCTGCTCATTTAAGAAAACACACCCAATACTAGTACTGTTCAGTTTTTGCTCCTTTGTTGGCACTATAGGCAGTTTCTGGAATGAAAGCAGTGCTCTGTATTTATCTATATTTATCTTTTGAAAGCTACCTAAGACTGAGCTCTAGGAAGCCATCAGCTGTGCATATTAGTTTCATAACATTGTTTGCACAATCAACATCCCAATTACCTTTAAAAAATGAACAAATATGTTTTTTCATGATGCAAAGCTTGGAAAATATCCAATAATTTATAAAAGCAGGCTGATGTCTTCCTATCAGGTCACCAGCAAAAAAACAAACTTGAGAATTCTACAGTCACACATAAGATGTTGTAATCACAGTGATCAATAATCAGAAATGTGGGGTTTGAAGTTAAGCATGTTAACCTGTGTTATTCATTTACTTATATCCATTTACTTATGCCTTCTTAACTCAGTCTTGCAAAGATAAATGAGCTCATTTATAAAATGAGCAGCACATTTAAGTATAGAACTGGGGCTTTGCTCTCCATATATAAGAATGGAAAGACTGCCTTTTGAAATATTTCCACAAACTATTTATTTTTACTGTTTCTTAATGAGGGATTCTGCAGTACTGACATTCCACATCCTGGTCCCCATTTTACTTAGTTTAGACATATTCTCCACTCTCTCAGGAATATGCACATTTGTGCATATCCCTCCTTCCTGCCTATAAAGACGGGCACCCATCAATACTTCAGTTTTGTGACACCTCAATATTTTTTTCTCAGCATTTTTTGAAATTTTTGACAGCACAAATTTGAAAGTGTCTGCTTTTTCATGTGTTCACCTGCTCATCTCCACTTGTTTAACTCCCATCCCTGTATGCCAATAGATATTATCAGTAAATCCTTCTGGTTTAATCTCCAAAATGTTTCAGAAATCTCTTCGTTCCTCTTCATTCTCCCCATAAAATCTTTGTCAAGTCCATCCTTCTTCACATCCATTCCTATTGCGACCTTGCTGTCTTCAGCCTCTGACACTCACATTAGCCAGTTTTTAAAGTAGTGTAATGCAAAAGTAATCCACTGCTCCCAGTATTGAGATCTCATTAAGATATTCCTAAATCCCTCTTCTTCACTGTCTCCCTATTGCCTTCTAAATCTGATCGAAGCTGCTCTTATCACCCAGAGTTGCTCTTCACCTAGCCTACCTTCTCCTGTCCTTGCTCTGTTCTTCCACATCTTTCTTCCTTATGTGCTCCCTCCTCACCCATTGCCAGTCACAGTGTAAACCACTTGCCAATTAGACCTGTGCACTGCCTTCCATGTCATCCATTATACCTGTGAGTGCAGTGAGCAGTTCAACAACACCATTCCAGATGGAAAATATCCTGATGTGATTGGCATAGACCCCTTTATAAGTTTGAATCAATGACTAGTGAAAAGATGTTATTGAGTGCTTTTCTAAAAAAAGAAAAGGAGGCATTTGTCTTCCAATAGTAAGATTATGCTGTTTCTTTCTGAGTCATGCACAATTTTTTCTGTGTCCTTAGGCCTTGAATCAGAAAAGGAATTAAAGTTGTTACGATAAATTTACTTTCACTGAGGTTGCGAAATTGCTCTCCAACCAGCCTATCTGGACACCCCTCGCAGAAAGCTGATGTTTAGACAAATTTGAAATATATATCTCTGACGTTTAAAAAATATGTTTCCTGCTCTTAAGACCTGAATCTTAGGTTGTAACTTCTTGCTTTCTTGCTTAATGTTAAAATGTTTTTGTGGCTTTTGTCGAGGCGGACATAAAAGCACACGCTAGTTGTAATCCATAGTCAAGAGAGGTAGAAAGATTTTTTATTTTCTCTACTCCTATACCTCTTCACAATGACTGTGGCCTAATTGAGATTGGCTGCTTAGCAAACAATGACAAGGATGTCTAAGAAACAATGACCACTCAAGCAGTAAAACAATCAGCTCTGCAAGCAAAAGTATAGTTGCTACATATTATCCACAAGTTCTTCCTTGTGCACTCTTAATGTCCCATAACAAGAACATCCTCCCCTTGTGTCAAGAACATCTTCTCTTGTTGATTATCTTGGCTTCCTCTGTGGGTTTCACTGAAGCTGCAAAATGTCACTGTAACATTCTCACAGGTAAATTCTGACTGGTTTCGGGTCTGACTGTGAGACCCCCAGACCAGCTGTCAGTCTCATCACCTTTTATCTTGATTTTGGGGAGTAAAAAGACATGGAACAATGACATATTTTCTGCATTATAGGTTTTCAGCCCCTATTAGTCCACTGAAGTTTAGCAGCAGGATCTGTAAGTTAGTACACACCAGCTGAGCTTACAGTACAGCACATGCCAGCACAAGGGCAGGATGTGCAGATCAAAGTTGTCCTCAGGTCAGCTGATTTTCTGTTCCTCTGTGTCTCCATGCATTAGATTACGGGAAAACGTAACAAAACAAACTGATTCCTGGTCCCTTCCTCTCTTACCCTTTAAGTTCTCCCCCCATCACAAAGTCAAACAGAAGGGAAAAAGGTCTTCCTACACCTGGACCCTTTGTTCATTATTCTGCAGTTCATCAGAAATTAACATCCGGTTCCTGGAGCTTCCTCTCTCTTTGCCAAGGTGCTCCAGAGGTACTTTGTGCCAACCAGACACCTATGTGCTATTTCTACATGCCTCACACCTCCCTGGCTTGAGTAGATTAACCCACTGAACTTCAGCCAGCAGTGATCATGAGGCTGGAAAATGGTGGTGAGCAAATAGATACTAAAAAGTTTACAAAAAAATGTTGCCACATCTAGAGATAATTCCCAAGAGCAGACTGACGCTTTCCCATCACCAAAATCCCAGCCTCAAAACTTTTTAGTCAGACATGATATGTTTTGTCACAGTGACATTCCACAGCCTCATGTGTTTTACTTACCTTAGAGGGATTCTCCACTCTCCCAGCAGCATGGCTGTTTGTGCATGTCCCTCAGCTTGCATCTATAAGGACAGGCACATTTCATTGTTTGTTTTACAATGCTTCAACATGAGAGTCATCACCTCCAGGAAGCTGGGAAAAGGCTGTAGGCACATTGTCCATGGCAAGATTAGAGAAAATATTGCCATATCAAGCATGATATAAGTACATGCTGAAGTGTCATTAGGATGTCTTAATGAGAACAAAACTGCTCTCATGTCAAGCACAAAGACATGCCAAACGCTATATTGAATATGTCCTATTACGCAACCCATGAACTCATAGAAATTTGGTCTCCTTCAGTTCCCGAGTTTCCTGCCTCTTTCCTCCCTGTCTATGTCTTTGTTTTCCTCACAAAGCCGAGTTCAGAGATTTCCTGTACCTCCCTCACATTCCATTAACCTTAAAGCAACATTGCTTGACTGTAGTAAAGATCCATCTCAAAACTGAAGACAGCAGTAAGAGCAACAGAAGTTAGCCAAGACTGATTCCAAACAAAGAGTCTCAGGGCTAACATATACTCATGTCAGCAGGAAAAAGGTGGAAGGAAACATGTAGACCGTTACCTCTGAGCTCATAAACACTGAGCAAGTTACTATTCTCCTCCACCTCCTCCTCACCCTCCCTCATCTGCTCCACCTGCTCCATTCTGCTGCTGCTGCTCCTGTACTGCCAGCAGGCTGAAGTCACCCCTTCCAGCTGCACCCTCCCCCTGCCCCAGCCACTTCCCAAACAGCTCCATGCTCCTCTAACCTCCTCACCCCTCTGATATCCTCTGCAAGACGCAGCCTCTTGCTTCCCTTTTACTTTCTCATTGTTTTCCCATTTGCCAGAAGACCAGGTCCTCAGCCTCTCCTGACCCTTCCTGTCCTACCTGTGAGCCTCAGGAACTTTTGGAAGCGTGAGGCTTGGGACGAAAGCCAGTGTCAGGGCTGCCCCTGCACCAGGACACCACTTTCCTGATAGGCATATGTGCGTATTTTGCACACGGTCAGATATTTTAAAGCGGGAAGGTTTTTCTGTGACACAGGGGCTCTGCACCAGGCACGGCACAGCAACAGCATCACCAATGAAACTGCTTCCATTCCTAGGTAGGTGAAATCTCTGTCTCTGGGGAGCGTGTGGCGGGTGAGAATGGAGTGGGATCTGGCAAGGAGAAATTATTATATCGGGGATGGTTGAAAGCTGCTGGATACACAGGACTGGAAGTCCCTGTAGCTTTGATCAGTTCTGCTACTGGATTTGGTAATTGTATGGTTAGTACCATCCCACAGCCAAACCCCAAAACACCTGTCTATCTCACTGTGGCTTTTGTACTGAAAAAGACAGGAACTTTGTGGGTTTCTGTGCATTTGGTTTTGGGTTTTTTTTTCCTTATCTCTCTCCATCTGCTTGGGAAATTTTCGGATTTCACATGCTGAAAACAGTAAAATGACAACAGAATCCCACAGGTTTCTGTTTTAATCCCTGTGGAAGAAGATCTCTCTTCTCAGAAACATAGAGCAAATGTGAAATTTGTTGACCACTAAGTTGACTTGGATTATATATAATTATTTTAAAATTGTCTGTAATTTTCAGTCTTTTGAATTTTTCATGAAGTCTTAATTTGTCTAAGAAAACAGCATCTCAGTGAGATTTCATGAGGCAATGAAACTGTAACATTAGGCTAGCAAATATCCAGAATAACATTTAGGTAGGGAAAAGCAGAACTGCAGGGGAAGATAGCATTCAGTAGGATCTCTGTGTTCTGCAACTTTCACTACGTTCTGCTAAAAATTTATAAACTACAAAGTAAAAAACTTACTTTCCCTTCTGAGTTAAATGCCTCATATCTTATCTGTTGGGTGTGTGTGATAGTACGGTGATCTGTAAGCTTTCTCAAAATAAGAGATTCCTTTTTTTCTTTGTATTGAAAACCATATACATTCATACAATGGGAAAGTAGTTATGGTATTTTAAGAGATTAAATTTAAATAATTTGCCACACCATAAATAACTTTTGAACTGCGCTGTCATAATGCTGTAAATATGTGATATTTCATCTTGATCTACCAGACCATGCCTATGTGTTAGCTACAGAAGTATGGGAGTGTTTATAAAAATAAGAAGTCTGCTATGGGGAACCCTCTTTGGTATTTTTCCCTCGGAGGTGTAGGGCAGTTTGGATTATGCTCAATACATAATTCAGAGTGCAAATAAATGCTTGTGCTTTACTGGAAACTACTAGAGAGCTTTGAAAGCCATCCAAATGTTTCCCCTAGATCACTGAGTAACTTCTAAGCTGTTTACCAATTTTATACTGGTTAAGAACACACTAGAGTTCTTTATCTACCGTGTCTGGTGTTTTACCACAGAAACCCCTGTAGCTGGTGGCTCTTCCCTATCATGCAGTACAGCTGAGTCTGTGATGTTAAGTTTACTGGAATACACCCATTTTGTGGAAACCTTTGGCTCAGAGCTCAGAATAAAGTTTTTAGACAATGAAAATAAGTCTGATTTTCCTTTGTTCCAGTTCTGATTTCCAGTCTGCTGGACTATGGCTGCACTTCTCCAAGCTGCAACATGACGTGCCACAAAGACGCCAGGTGTGAAGTTCAGGGTGGGACAACAGGCTGCTATTGTTCCCAAGGATACACAGGAAATGGCATAACAGTGTGTAAAGGTAAACAGATTTTACCTATATGTTTTTTTGTTATATGCTCACTTGGAAAACTTACTCAAGAGCCCACTAGTTCAAGGATTAAACTTTATGTCACAACAGTGTCGTACACTAACATGCTTTCAAAGACAAAAACGTTACCCTTTTTTGAGAAATTGTCCCATTTACGCTCAGCCTAGTGTTTTGATACAGCATGCTATGCATCTCAGTTGTGTATGACCTGTTTTCCAGCTTTCCTTTTCCATGAGAGTTGATAATGCATCTTTGCTGATTTACCTTCAGCAATTTCCCCTGTGACTCAGGATTTCTGAAGCTTACGGCTGTTGTGGTGGCTACTGCACAGCCCTCAGCTCCCTGCCCCACACACACAGCACTTGGCCACTCTTCCCAGCAGCTGATCACCATCAAATAACAGCTCCTGGACTGCTCTAGAAAACCAAGGAGGTGTGTATGCCACAGAGACATGCCAGTGTTGATTTTTCTACTACAGCTTCTTGCAAGAGAAATATGCCAGAAATCCTATTAAGGGATCTGCTTTTGGATGACTCTATCTTTCATCCAAAGAAAAGGATGTTTTTCCTGCCTTCATTTTTGAGTTTTCTTCTACTATGAATGTCTCTAATACTTATTTTCACTGTTAGGTATGGTTATGTCCAGCTGCAGATAGGCTGAAATTCATATGAATCTTGTCACTTTTCAGTACCCTGAGAAGTAGTTATGAGTAGCAACCATCTACCAGGTCAGTTTTTGTGTTTCAAGCGTTTTGGGAAATTTAGCAGTTACTGCTTAGCAGGAACATTTTGGTTTGGTATGAGTACAGGAAAGCAGCCCACAGGTATTTTGGATTTTTATAGCTCATTTGCCATGCTGTGCTTGGAAGTATGTTTAGGAAAATTTAGAAATGCAAAGGCATTTTTCTAAGAAACATGTCTACGCTTTTATGAGGTGGTAATGTTTAAACAGAAGTATAGATAGCTAAAATAATAAAAAATAAATCGAAAAATCATAAAATAATTTAGTTTGGAAGAGACTTCTGGAGGTCATCTCATCCAGCTCCCCTCTCAGAGCAGATTAAACTTAGAGCAGGTGTCTTAGAGCTTTGGCCAGCTGAGTTTTGAGTATCTCCAAGGATGAAACCTGCACATCTCTGGGCCATTGTTTCAGTTTCTGACCACCATAATTGTGAAAACATTTTTTCTGATGTCTGGTTGAGGTTTTTTGTTTGCAGCTTGTAAATGTTCCTTCCCATGTGCACTTACCACATTTCTAATAATAGTTTAGCTTCATCTCCTCCATAAGCCCTCGTGACCTCCCATTAGATAGTGTAGGCAGCATTATTATTTGCCCTTTGCCTTCCCTTCTAAAGTCTGAACAAACATTGTTCTGTCAGTTTCTTATTTGCATCAAGTTTGATGTAGTTTCTAAACATATTTCTTGAATTTAGTGTTATCTTTGCCCTGATAGGTTAATCATTATTTGTCTATCAAGCTGTTCAAAAGAAATTAAGAAATGGCCTTCACAACACTGGTTTTGCTCTTGCACTAGTTCAGTTTTAGTACCATGAAAAAGTCAGCTGATTTGAACGATAAGTGCACATCATGTTTGCAGAGTCAAGGGCCTACATTTGTGAATAATGCAGAGAAAGAAGAAAACCAAGTCAATTTTAGCAATACTACCTGGAATAAATCAAACTAGCATTTACTTACCTAGTAGCATCTGGCACCCACTACATTGTCTGTACTGGTCTAGAAAGTCTTTGATCATGAATCATCAATGAAATTTGCAGTAAATATACCTGGTTTTCTCACTGCCATGACTGATGTTCTTAAATCCCTCCATTATATATGTACCCATTATAATGTTATTAAATCCAAATTTGTGAGCACAGATTTATCTTACCTTCCATGCTTTTTTTCCTCATACAGTACCTTTTCTTACTTTCTCTTTTATCTGTCTTTTCTTACAGAAATCTACATTCAAATTTCATAAAAACATTTATTGAGCATTTAAAGAAAATTCAGTGCAGTGAAATATGCATTCACAAATCTTGTTAATCCATTAATTTTTTATTAAGAATTATACCCAGTGTTTGAAAACTCAGTCTTTAAAATAAAATTTCCAATGTCAGTCCAGGCAAACAAGATACTAGATGTATTTGTGGCGCTTTGCAGTTAAGTGGCAATGGTTTGAAGCAAGCCTCATGTCAGGAGACCAACATTTTCTCTGGTAAAATACCTCAACAGCCACAAAAGTCACTTACCCTCCAGCAAAGCAGCAAAGTTTATATCAGAACTGTGTGGCTGCTGGCCCTGAAAGAGAGACAATGTTTCTCTAGGGCAGCATGTAACACGGTGCATTATTAATATTGTGCAGTAGTCCTCTAATGGCATAAAAAAGTAACCAGAATTTTAATTGGGTAGGTTCTATAAAGGATTAGAAATATAGGCTACACCCTATCATAAATAGTTTAAAGCTGTGAAAACGTAAAGCAAAGCCTCAGTTGTTTAATGATGTATGAGATCTTGCTGTTCTGTGTGGCGAAAGCAGCAGGTGTATCTGCTGTTCTAGAGATAGCTACCCATTTTTATTCAGTTAATAATCTTGGGCTTTTACAATGATAGTGCAGTCACCTTCAAAGGAGATCATCAATTATGTGCTAATACAGGCATTTTCTAAAGAGCCTATATAGTGCATTGTGTTTACATATTTGCCCTTTTAGTTATTTAGCTGGGTTGTCAGAGTCATAATTGCTGCCAAAAACATTAGTAATTTTGCATAACTTAGATCCAGCTTCTTCATTGTGCTTATCCTGGTAGACAATTAAAGCAGAACAGTCATTGTTTTGAGACTTTATTCTGAAACAAGCAATTCAAATTCTTTCTCCTTATAAACGTGTTGAACAGAAAGTGTTAGTTTTCAGGTTAGTCCTCTTAAACTTTCATAGCTGAGAAACTCTTCATTTTTATTTATAGCTACATTCTTACAGTTTTTGAAAGGTTTACATTTGTTTCTCTATTTTCACTTGCTTGTAACACCTCTTAAATACTTGTAAAAGTTATTTCTTTGCTAGCCCTGTCTTTTCAATGTGACACACTTAGACATTTTCCCTTGGGTTTTCTGTGCTGCAAAAGGCAATAATGCCCTCTTACATTTATTTCCTAGCACCATTATTGATGAATCATGAATCACTGATGTCAACATACCTTAGGAATGGGGTTTGTTAGTTTTGACTTTGCTCCCTTTGCCAGCTGGCTAAGTGACTGCAGAGAGCTCAAGATTATTGGATTTGCTGTGTATAGATAAAAACACATAGATATGAATTTAATTTCCTGGTGTCAAAGTCATGGCTTTTAAAATAATTATCCTCTTACAATCTTTCCCACAAGATTTCAACCACTTTAAATTAGGTCATGTTTTGGACTTTCTGAAGGCATACTTTGGCCACTCTAACAAAAAGCTAATCCTCTTCATAATCTCATTGTCTTCAGCAAGAATATGTGCAGGAATGCACATAGTCAGGAGAATAACTGATTGTGGTATCTGGCCTCTTTTATATATTGGAATTATAGCCTACATAGCAATAAATTCCCTCTGTACAGGATCTTCCAGAAAGCCATAAATGAGTCACCTTGTCAAGCTTTACACCTCTGAGGTACAAAATACTATCCCAGTCTTTTTACATTTTCTTTTGTATTTATATTCCTTGCTTTATGTAGTATTAGATGAGAGAGAATGACCTCTGATAGCACATCTATTTGCTTTTTAGGACTGTTCTTGGGCAGATGTGTATTCTGTACGTAATGCATGAGGCTTTAGCTTGACAGTACCACACACCTAATTGAAGTAACATGGGCTAAAGCTCTTGGCATAAAAAATAAAGATATACCCAGAAACAACTGATTTATAGACAAGTTAACTTCCTTTCATGCAAAAATGCCACAGATTTTTTACAGATAAATAGAATATATTTGCCATAGTTGTAAATGCATTTCTTTATATAAAAAGAGTTGGACATATAAATTAGGTGTTGTTCATAATTCCAGCTTTCTTCCAAAAGAAAATTAAAGGAAACAAACAAAATTTCAGATCCTTTAGAAAAGATAGGGGTAGAAGTAAAACTTCATAGAAGCCAATATTTTATTTTTAAAACAAAGGGGAAAATGAGTTGGCATCAGTGATGCTTTCCTAAGCAGCTCTGCTGTTTCAATGCTGGCTGCTTCTTGATTGCTGACTGCCAATTTGCTGCTTTGCTGGCACACTGCAGGAAATTAAAGTAAACAGTGTGATCACAGTGTTTACTTTAACTTTGTAAAATACGGAAGGAAAATGAAGCAGTGCTGTTTGTTCCAGGAGGGTAGGCAGGCAAGCAGGAAAAGCCTGAACACAATATCCCTCCCAGATATCCCTACACAATATTCCCTTGTAAATGTCACTTGCAAATTACACTGCAAGATTAATCAGTCTTACTTGTAAAATAGTTACAGCTCTTCCAGAAATATTGAGCGGGGTCTTAGGCTGTCAGGGAAACTTTCTGTTGGAGTAAGGCAGTAGCTCTGTTTCTGAAGTGCAGTGTGGGAGGATTTATCATTGTACAGAGGTAAAAAATACCTCAGTGAAAAGTGGTGTTTTGTATCAAAATACAAAATCCCTGTTAGAACACAGGGCAATTTGTATAAATCCAGCTGAATCAAATTGAAAGCATGCTCAATATCTGAACACAAACATATTTTCTTGTTTTATGGAGGATCAGACAACCAACTCTCTGGCTTTTGCCAGCTATAAAAAGGAGTTTTCCTGTAAGACCTCAGTTCCTTGTTCTAACGTGATATTGCTGAGTCCCACCATTGACTTTTATTGCAGTCACTGAATTTGTTTGGATTCACTGGTGTCACTGTTACCATCCTGCAGCACCCAATTTGTGTATTGTTTTGAGGGATTTTTGCTTTCAAATTAAAATGACCCTGTAAAGCCACTGTGTATAATCATTTTATTCTACCCAGAAGTGCTCTTCAATAGAAAATTATCTAATTCAAGTGCTGGTTCACTAAAGGAGAATTTTTTTTTTTTTTTTTTTTGTTACCAGCAGGCATACATCACTGGATGTCACTTCTGTGTTTACCAAATAGTCTGAAATCACTGATATGGAAGATCCAATCCACACACTTCCTAAATTTATTTCACCGCTATCAGTTACCACAAGCTATAAAAAGGCAAATTGCAGCTGCTCTAACATAGCACAGCAGGAGAAAGATATGCCTTAGCCAAATGCTAATAACAGGGCTCAACTCAGCGTGTGACAGCTTGGAAAACTTGGAATGTGCTATACAGGGGGCCAAAGATGACCACTAATTCCCAGCCCTTCTGACATACTCCTTACCATTTTTCCTTTCCCCTTCTCCTCCTGCATCTCCTAATCTCTGCTGCTTTGCCTCTATATTCTGCTGGAGCTTTTACATGGTTTCGGGGTGGAGCATGGTAAAAACAGTGTGGGCTGTGTGAAAGAGCAGGAGTCACCTTTGAATTCAGAATTCCTACTGCAGGTTTAGGTGTCTGGCATTTTGGTTATCCCAAGATTTGTTAGGAGGCACCTCCCTGTTTGTTGCATATTTAGGTATTATATTTAACTAAGCCTGTGGCCTCAGGGTTCCTCTTCAGGGGACAGAATGTTTTCTTCCCTTATGTCTTCTTTGGTGATAATGTAGCTGGATGTTTTTTCACTTCTCTTGAAGTGCAGAGATTGACTGCTGAGCTGTGAGATGTTACCCAGCTGAGTTATCTCAATTTCACATTCCAGATTAAAACTGTAGGCAAATCATGCAATTGAAATTCTGGACAAATTAACTGGGAGGATTTGATTTGCTGGTGCATGACAGTCCACTTGCCCAGGAAAGTGCTGGTGTTAATGTTAACTCAGCAGGTTCCTGGCCATTTGGGGACCTACAGCTTTATGTATGGCTTTTGCCTTTTCATGTGCAAGATGTCACACTTTTCTTGGAATTTGGGAAGGGCTTGATGTCTGTGATGTCTGTAGGTTGCAGGGGACTAACCAGCTGCTGTATGGTTGCCTTCCAGCCACAAAGGATGGAGTTATGTTTATGTTCCTGAAAATAGCCATACCCTTGGCTAATAGCATTAGTCAAAACAGCTTCTGTAGCCTTGAATTTACTTTTGATAGCTACTATTTAAATTATATTTTAGTTGAATTTTTTTGAGAGTAGTTCAGGCCTTTGAAAGGGGAGCATGTGTTACAAGAGTGCCTGGTGATGCATGAGAACATGAGTCAGAAAGAAAGCAGTGCAGGATGTCTGCAGTCATACAACCCTGTTGAATAAGGCATGGTGGAGGCTGTCTCACTCCAATTGTCTTACCTCTGTACATGGCTGAGTCCAAGACATTTTGACTCAAAACATTTTTTGCATCCAAAGTGTCAAATCCGGTTTTCTCTCTCATATGAAAAAAATCCCTCCCTGTTTCCCACCCGAATGAGAGAGGGTCTTCAGAGGGTTAGCTCTTCTCCCTACTGCCAGAAAACACAGTTCACCTGGGCCGAAGACACAGCCCACAATAACCATTTGTAAGATTGACACTAACTTTAAGAAGCCTTAGACAAAGTCCATTTCAGGGACTTTTTAGATAGACTCATTACATCCACAGATTGGAGCCAAAAAAAAAAAAAGGCCCCTCTATTTTTTCCATGTCTTTTGTTTACATTTTCTTGAAATGGTACTTTGAGCATGACTAAAATGCAGTAATGCATTTTTGAAAGGACCAGAAAGAAACAAAACTTCCTTTTGTTATATCTTTAATCATATCCAGACTCTCTTTTCAATTAGTCCTGTTAGTATCTAAAAAGAGTTTTTAAAATGTGTGTAGATGATGTGGTAGAAAAAAGTTATTTATCTCTCTCAAAAATTTACCCAAACTTTTAGGCTGATCATCTGCACTTGGATGGTTTCTTACTTGTTTAATTCAAAATGTGTTTTAACCCTTGCCAAATAATGCTAATTTCCTTTCTTGAGAAAATACTCCTTTCATCCTGCTTTATGTACTAGGAATCAATATGTTACAAGTTTAGAGGATGTGGGAAAATTCATTTAAGGAGCTTTAAACTTATTATGTCAGAGTTTGCTTACTCTCTGTTTACCAGAGATATGATTCCCTTCCTGTGTCTCTAACATCTGAAGTAGTCCCAGGAGATCCAACAGTAACAATATGTTCTTCTCACTTACTGGTTTGAAGTAAAAGGATGAAAAGTATTTCCTGAACATGTCTACTCATACATGTGTATTAAATACACAAGGCCATGTACACAGGGAGCTGTGTATAGGTAGGCATGTGAATAAAAAGCAGACTTTTCTATGAAAAAAATGTAAGGCAATCTCAAAATTGTCAGTTTTACTCATTCTGTGGTTGTATAGACAAAATTAGCTTTTGCTAAGGAAAGACCAGGACTTATTGTAAAGAAATTGCTTCCATGCATTCCATTTCCTTGAGACTTCTCAATCCAGACTTGCCCATGGTAGGGGCTGCTGCAGCCATCAGGCTCTGAGCTGCCTTTGGGGCTATGAAGTCAGTGTCACCCACAGAAGAAGGGATGTATCATCAGGAATTACACACATAAAAGATTATGTCATTTCTGCACAGCTATGCTGATTTACGTATAATATCCCACTAATCTTGTACACTCATTTAACTTTTTTCTCTCTGACTCTATACTGAACTCATAGAGTTCAATTGCAGAAAAGTGTTCCACTTAGGATTTTGGGGTTTTTGCCTTTTTTTAAATTGTTGGGTTTTATTTTCTTCTGCCAGAACATACTGGTCAAGAGTGGTGAAGTTGTATGTAACCACATTTGAAATGTGTAATTTATCCAGGATGATATGCTGGTGCACAATTTTTCTGTGTATGACTGTGAAAAATTGCCGACTGAGCTGTTGGCAGACAGAATATCAAACCCAGCTCAGCCCTGTGTGTATGAAAGAGTTTAAGAAAGTAATTGACACTTTGGGCCTCTATTTGCCAAAGAAAGAGATAATGACGTTCTCCAAGAAGATTAGAATCTAACCAAACATTGTGCTCTAAATATAGAGCACAAAGACAGGTGATGTTTGTGAAAATGCTGCTGGGCTGCAGGAGAAGGAGGGGGATGAAGGACTTCAATTTTGTACTGTATATTTTTTAGGTACACAGATTTAATTTAGAGATTGTGGCTTGAAAATGAAATTTACAGTATGTGTGTTTTTTGGTGATAAGAAATTGATTTTGTGACCTTGGTACACACTAATTGAAATATCTGGCACTGTGTTTTGCTGAGGTTAAAGAAAGCCATACATGCCTGGAACCACATTCTTCTTTCACCTTGAACTGTGCGGTTAATCACAGCCCCAATCACAGGCAGGAAGGAAGCTGCAGTTCCACTGGGGTACAAGGAAGCTGAATAATCTCTGCTCATTGTCTAAGGGATAGCTTGTTGTGTGATTACTTCTGGCTGGGTTTAGGAGATTCACAATTGCTTTAAAATGGAGAATTCTGGTGGAATTAACATTCAGGGAGCACCAGAGGCCAGAGCCTCACCAGCTGCGGTACCACAGCCAGAGCAGACACACTGAGGCTCAGGGGGTTCTCCTTCCACCTGCCCATCACAAACCTGGCTGCTCCTTTAGGGCTGAGACAGCTCTGTCCTGTGCTCTTTGCCACTGTGCCAGGATGGGAAACAGGGGAAAGCTTCTCTGGCTGTGCTCTGCTGTGTGCTGTTCCAGCAGCAGGGACCGCTCTGCCCCCGGACTGCTCCTCCTGTGTATCCTCCTGCTCAAAAGGCGGGTTGCAACATTAAGGAACAGCAGCGATGTCCCAAGGGACTCCACTGGTGGAGTTTTAATATGTCTGCTTCATTTAACTGGGTTTCTGTCTTAGCTTGGACATGTACAGCTGTGACACTCTGAGGTTGTCTATAAACTAGTCTGGCAGGGTGTCCCTTTATTTTGCTTACTACTTAATGTTACACATTTGTTAGGTTGGCACAGGACCTTGTTTTTCAAAAGGGAAAATGAAAGCTCCTGAAAAGCCTTGACAATAAACGGTTATTTGTTCAGAACAGCCAAGTCTAATCTTTGTTTATGTTACTAGGCTTCGTGTAATGTTGTTGCAATAAAGAAAAATAGTTCTTCAGGATATGCACCGGCTTTTATGTTTTATTTGTAATGAAAGCTATGCACATAGGCAGCAATCTACATAAGTTACAGTGAGGGAGAGCATAAGCTTGGGTGGTGACTTGCATGTTTATATATTTACATTTTATTTGCAGCAAAGTGTCTGAATCTCAATTTTAAAAAATGTGAAATTAGTCTGAGGTATTGCAGGTTTCATTCCCAGAATTTTACCAGTGGAAGACTAAGAGAAAAGGTGAGTTCATCCTGCACTAGGAGACCACTGCTTCTCTCCTGCCCCATCTGTGCAGATGAGCTGTGGGTCCATTCCCACAACCATTGTCCTGTCTTCTCATGTTCAGTACCCAGCTGGGACAAGGTACAGTAATCTTCACTGCCCTCCAACATTATAGTGGGTTTTGGGTATCCCCAAAGCTCAAAAGGGCTGAGGGTAACACAGCTTTGTCTCACAGTTTGCATTGGGAGTGTCATGGGGGGCAGGGAGCTATGGCAGCAATAATCTATGCATCACATGGCAGTCTTCATCACTGATCCCTGTAACATCAGAGGCCCTAAAGACATGCCAGAGAAACTTCAGGATGTTGGCATGGACTGAAAGAGAAGTTCAGCTAAGCTCTGCAGGCCGAAATAGGAACTCTGAGTCCTGCATTTGTTCCTTGTGGTGATGGGAAAGGAGTAGGTGGAAAATTGTATTATGATGAAGGCTTTGCCTTACTTTTTCTCTTGAATAAATCATTTTCATGGGTAGTATTGATCCTGAGGAAGCTCTACCTTTCCGAAATCAGCCCGTAAGGAGTTCAGAAGGGAGAGGAAGCTGGAGGTACTCAGACGAACAGTTTCAGGCCCTTTGTTCCTATCCAAAGTGTTCCATTATTTAGAGCTATGATGAAGCATGCATCAATTCATAAATATGACCACTGTGCAATACAAAAATATCAGTATTTCTCTCCCATTGTGTAAGGGATATCTGGTGCATACAGAAAGACTTTCGTCTCCTTAGCTACCACAGAGAAAATGGGAAAGGCAAATAGCCTTCAAAAGTGACTTGAAAACAGAGATGAGAAGTTTCTAAAACTTAACACAGCTTTTCATCTGAGCAGATCAAAATAGAAACTGTGCAGGGTGACAGTTGTAAACAATGCAGAACTACAATTTGGCTTCTTTTTCAGTGTTGTCATGCAAATCTTGGTATGGTGATTCCGTAACTCTTTCATCATACTCAGCTCCATGGTTAAGACCTAGGAAACTCTTAGTAAAGCTGTCTTTAGAAAATGAGGTCACTTCAGGGATGTATTATATGACACCACTGGTCTCACAGAAGTCAAATATTTAGTCCTAGGTGTGTCAGGACACAGCAGTGGGGTACACAAGTGTTGAGCTCCATTGGTATCATTTTGCACACAAGGCCTGAGATTTAAGTGGATGTCAAAGGAGAGACTGGGATAATATTTACACAGCTGTAGACTGCAGAAAAAAAGAACTGCTAACTGAACTTTTTGTATTTCCTCTTGAATAAACAGGTAGTATGTTAATACCACCAAATGCTTCTTGTTTGAGTGGAGGGATGTGCTAAAAAACCTCTGGGCTTTATTCTCTGTTCTCAGAGAAAGATAGTGCAGCTTCATTAGCTCCAAACTGCTCTTGAAACTCAAGTTTTGGTCTTAGACTGATGACCATTAAGAAAACATTTAGCCTGGCAATGGCATGTTACCCTCAAGGAATGCCATGCAGACAGCAACATTCCATTTTGAGCTTGATATTCGAGCTAGTAAGGAGTCTGTGCCGCAATATGGACATCTGGCTTCGAGTGCTGCAAGAGAAATCCAAGAGCACAGCTATTGCTGCTTTCACTGGCAGCATGGTAAAAATAGACCTGCTGCCTGTGTTCTTGCAGCAGCAAGCAGTGGCAAGAGCACAGATGAGTACAGTAAGGTATTTTATTATAGCTTCCTGCAGAAGGGGTGATGCTGATGACATTCCTCCAGCAGGGAGGTAGGTGACTTACGTTTGGGTCTTGCTAGTCACAATGGCTGTAGGACACAAAGCCACAGTTAGGGATGGATTTTCCAAAGAAATATATGTTGAGCACTTTTGAACTGTCTGGCTCTATCGGAGGTGCCTAAAGGAGGACTGGGTTGTTTCAAAAGAATACTCCCAGCTGTGGATGCCAAGCAATTGAAAATCTGTCCCTGAAGTGCCTTTTATTTTCCTATCATCTGATGGCAGTTTGGGCTTTTGATTGATTTATTTCTTTATTTTTAACTGTAAAGACCTTTTAATTAGGGAGAGGAGCTATGTGAATGAGCTGGAGCTGCTGGTGGTAGCAGCTCCTTGCCATTAGAGATTGGGTCATTAAATAAGTAGATAATATCCTCCTTATTGAGAAGATTTAGAAAATCATAAGGACTTTGCATTATTACAGTGTTTAGCATTCACAAATGGACTAAAAAACCCCATAATGGCAATTTTCATTAGCTGCAATGCATGTGGAGGCTTCTTTTCTTTCTTTGAACAGCCAAGCACTAAACAATTCCTAAATCCCTCCTTGTTACTTATGTTTTCTTCTTGGTGGTTAAAAACCCCATAAAGCAGAAATTGAAGACTTGCTATTAAAATACTTGCTGACAGCTCCATTCAAAACATCCTTTCAAATAGTGCTATATCACATTGTGATTCATCTGCTATTCTGATAGAGTTGCTTTAACTAGTACCTTCCTTCTTAGTTAGGGCCCATCTCTTTTTACTGGAAAATTCTTCCTTTAAACACTTTACTGACTCTCTGCTGTAAACAAGCCTCTTTTTGGTGCAGCACTGTTTGTGCTGCAGAACACATGTAACCCCTAAAAAACACGGTGACAGGCTTATTGGGGATGAAAAAGGACAAAACAATAAGAGAAAGAAACCCTTTTTCCCCTCCTCACCTGTGTTGTATGGGTGTGAGCACCCTGTGCAATTAGCACAAATCAGGGTTTCTGGCTCAGCATCATGTCCCCACATCCCTGTGTCCCCAGGAGGGCACACGGCCCTGCAGGGCTGCCACATCTCCTGGCACTGCCTCTGCCAGGGCCAGACCCTGCAAAGCAGCACCCCTGCAGCACCAGTAGGCAGCCTCCACCAGCTGAAGACCAAACCCAGGAGCATCCTGGGGATAAGTGGTCCCCAGTGAAGCGGGGTGAATTTCACTGTTGAAGTTAGAATTATTTACAGTCACTTTAACAGGACAACAGCTGCTCTTTACCTAGAGATGAGCCAAGAGCACTGAAAGAATTTGGATCTGAATTGCAGATGGATGGATTTCAATTTGATTCAAGTAGCTGGACTGCACGATTCTGTACTGTAAGCTCTCAAAGTCAGAGCTTGAGAGAAAAATCATTAATTTGGAAGCTGATACCCTGAAAGACTTTTATGAAGCAATATATTTTCATAGCAGACACAGATCAATTTAAAAGTAGTAATCAAGAGCCATGTGCTACGTGTTCACAGACAAAAAATGTAGGGAATCCAGCCAGATCCAGACACTTAACATTCAGAGCATTCAGACTAGCACTGAAGATATTGCCTCTATGGAAAATAGTAGGGTTCAGAATTAAAGTATTGTGAATTTGTGAGATAATCACAATGCTGTGCAGATATAAAGATGCTGCTGGATTGCTGCCAGAAACTAGCTCAACGTAACTTTTCTAGGCAAATTTGGGTTTAACTTCTGTAGAAACTTTGGAGCAAGGAAGAATCTCTGCAAATATTCCACTGAAAAGATGTGTTAAACTCTCGAGACGAGAGAAAATTATAACAGGACCCATTAAAAAAACTTTTTATCATATTTGAAAGGCCTTCTCTAAATTCAAAGTTACTACACAAGCTTTCACCAAATGAGATTTAGGCCCAGGGATTTTTCCCTTGCCAGTCCTAAGAATTTTTAGGTGTAACATTCCATTAAAAAATAAAGCATCCACACATTAGTGCTTTGTGTCACACAAGTAATTGCATTGTACAAAATCAAAAATTTATATTTACTTGGATAGTACTACAACTAAACTCCTCCTGGAAATTTTTAACCTTGCTTCCTAAGTAGTCTCTTTGGCAATACTTACAGGAAAAAAATAGTAGCCACTAGCAGTAGTAGGTATTTCAAAAGGTGGATTAAAATGATCTCTTATCAGATTTTCAAACATTCAGGATTTGTACTTGGAGCCAGGCATGGTTTTCACTCCTCTGCTGAAATCATCCTCTGTCATGACTTAACGCAATCTGAAGAGACTTTCGTGTGTGTTACATACACTTTCTTAGGTTGATTTGGCTCCAGTTTACCATGTCAGTCGTTACCAGTCAGGAAGTAAAGTAGGGAATAACTTAATCTTTAATGGACACCTTTGTTTTAGCTGACACGTTAAGGCTTTTTGTGTGTCATGGTTTAACTCCAGCCAGTGACTCAGCCCCACACAGCTGCTGCTTTGCTTTCCCCAGTGGGGTGGGGGAGAGAATCAGAAAAGTAAAAGTACAGCAAAAGCTGTGCACACAAGAAAAGAAAAACAGGGCTTTCATTCACCACTGCCATGAGCAGGCAGGTATTCAGCCATTCCAGGACAGCAGGGCTTCATCATCTGTAACTAGTGAAAACAAAAGCCATCACTCAGAATGGCCCTTCTTCCTCCTTCTTCCTCCAGCTATATGTGCTGAGCAAGACACAATCTGGTATGGAAAAGTATGGTGTAGTTAAGCACTCTGCACATATTGCCATTAAACTAGATAAGGACAGTGGCATATTTTCATGGGTGTTTCCATAGCACACAGAGCACAGTGCTTGGAAAAAACCTTATTTTTCATGAGGAGCCTGGTCTAGTGAAAGGTACCCCTGCTCATCGCTGAGCCGTTCGAACTAGATCCTTATGGTCCCTTCAAATCCGAACCATTCTCTGATGGTTCTATGATTCTGTAACATAAGACCTATTGGGCACATGCAGAATTTATTTTTGCTTTTATATCTCTAGACAGATTCCATTTAGGTGTATTGTTTTGCTTGTGGAGAGTGAAATTCCTAAAAGGGCTTATTGCTTCTGTCAATTTTTATTACTTCTGTTCTCATCATGTTGATAGTACATTCAAAGAAGTCATGAAAAGAAAATGGTGAGATTTTTACCACTGGTTTCTCCCCAGAAAAGAGACATTATAAATTGATATGAGACACATGGCTTTGTATTACATTGCTACATGCCACTTTGTAGTATGAAACTACACAAAATCTTAGAAAACCCCAAACATTGAAATTTATTGAGACTAGAAAATGAGATATCTGGGATCTTTGGGAGAAATATTATAATTAATAATTACCTCCTAGCTGATTTTAATGTTATTTCTCTGCTTCAGCCTTTGACAGACCAGAGGCAAACTGATTTTGGCTGGGCTTACAGTGGCCTCCCATTATTATGAGTTGGGACATAAAACCCCTCCTCACATATTTGTATAGGTGAGTCTGGTCACAGACTCTTCCTGTTCCCATCCTCTCTGCTTTCCCTCTATAGAATAACTCTGTCCTAATTGATATGAAAAGCATCTAGTAATTTAGTATCACCCATGAATTTAATTCTCAGAATGGTCATCTCTTTTTCCAGGGCATCAATAAATATGTTAAATGAAACTGGGCTTAAAAGGAGCTCCTGGGGAACCCCAACTGGATACCCCTTCACAGCTCAGTGGAGTGCAGTTTGTCATGACCCACTATCCTCTGTTTACATTCCTGCAGCCAGTTTGCAATCCCCATGACAGCACTCTTATCCAAGACATTATAAGATATTTTTCTAATAAGATTTTGTGAGCCACTGTATCAAATGCTATGCTACATCCCAGATATATCATGTTCTCAGCCATTGCTGAGGTTCACAGCTAAGGTTTTCAGGCAAAGGGGGTGGTAAATCCCAACTCATACTTCAGCAATGGTAATTTCATATGGGCAGTGCCACCTGAAAATGAGGAAAGGCAGAGAGATGGGACTAGCTACAATTTAGGAGATGCAGTCAGAAGGAAAGGACAGAAAGATATGGTGTAGCTGATAGCAGGGGGAGGTCTGAACAGAAGAAAGGAGAAGGGCAAGCCAAAGAGAGTCTCAAAACTGAGAATCAACTTGATGGGGGAATTCTGGACCTGTCAGCTCTAAAGGAGGATCTCTAAGCTGTCATTAATTCAGTGTTTTTGTTTGATTCTGTTCAAACCAGGAGCCATGCCTTACTCTCTTTCATAGTGATTCTTCTGATGCTGCTGTTTGCATCACATGCCACTTGTGGATTTGGGAAACAATTTGAAAAGTATCCAGCAATTCTCTGCATGAATTCAGATGGAGGCATCCTTTGTGTGCATTGTGCAGTTTGTATCTGTAGGACATCTCATGCCATCGAGGCCATGTGGATTGGTGGGGACAGGAGGTTTTGCTCTCATAGCCCCATGTTTGGGGCTTGTCCCTTACTCAAAACAGAAATACATGGACAGACCTAGCACAGGCTTTACCAAGAGCTATTCCTGCCTGAAAATGGCAAGATCACACTGAGGATCAAATCCTCTTTCTGAAGGGATTACACTTCCTGCCAAATATGTGACATGGTTCAGTTTCAAGCACATACAAAATATATCTCCATCAAGACAGACATTTAACAGTGGCTTAGTATCCAGGACTGTCATGGGAGACAGCTCTCAGCATCCAGTCTAACAGGATCTTCTGGCCAATGTCTGCAAGACCTTGGGCTCTACCTCTCTTAAATAATTTATAGAGATAGTAGCTAATTAAGCTTTTGTATTAATTTATATGTACTGCACAAATGTGGATAAGAAGAGTTAAATTTTTGGGGGAGATGACTTCTGAGAAGCCACTTCAAAAGACACTAGTTTTCCTTCCTGTCAATTCTTGTCACTGCTTGCAAATCTTCACTCTCTTTGTGTCACTTACCCATGTTCATCCTTGGACTTTAAAATGCATTCATCAAAGAGATAACAGGTTTCATTTTGTACATCACAAGGATTATCCTGTGAAAACAATGCTACTGACAATATGTGATGGCTGATTTTTAAGGAATGTGCGGCAGCTTTGTGCATATTACAAAAATTTCAGTCCAGCTCCTGGAAAAAAAAAGAAGCAGTATAATCTTGCTCAAGAGATTCCTGTTTCTGGCAGTGCTGGGTGCCTGTTCTGAGAGCTCCCAAAAGTCATACTTCCTGTGCTGGGACAATCAGAGGCAGATGTTGTTATTTCCACTCTGGAAACTAACTGCTAATATCATTAATACCCTGCTCAGAATACTCACTTAGGAAAGTATGGGTAGTAGTTTAATGAGATTTTTTTCCTTATGAAAATATGCAAAAACAAAAGAAGAAAGAAAAAAAAATATAAGGATGTTTTAAACCAGATATGGCAGCCTTTAAAATTTTGCACCACCTTCTTCCTCTCAAAATAAAGAATGTGTAAAGCAGACTAACTTGAGGTGTGTTGGCATGTCTATGTGATCCCAAGATCCAATCCATACTTCAGGATTGCACTGATTGGAAAAATGCTCTCATGAATAAAATAATGCAGGATAAAGTGTTGTTTATGATTTCTTTTCTCAGCAGATTAGCTATGTACATCTTGTAACACAGGCTGGCTCTGTGGAACATCAAACACTTCAAGAAACCTGTTAAAAAATGAATTACGTTATCCAGCCAAAGCAATATCAGAAACGTCCCAGAGTCTACACTATCTTAATGTTGATTTAAAATCATATATTCATATTACCTTTTTATGTCTAGTAAAGCAATGTGATGGAGCCTTTCTTTTGCCAAAGTTGTATTATCTCATTTCTCTGAGTTAGGTAAACTGTAATGTGTCTGCTTTACAGATGGGTAAACTTAGCATAAAGAGAGGGAAGGCACTGTTTTGAGTCAAGAAAGCCTAAATGTAAGCACTTTCATCTATATTGGTCAGCCATAGTGGCAGTGGCTCCTAAAATGAGCCTCTTTCCATTCATTCATTTATATGACAGATTATTTTACTTTAAACAATTCTTGGATAAAATACATTAGGCATCCCTAGGGCAGGAACGTGAAATCAAGACTGGCACAGGAGACATTAACTGCCTAGCTGGAGAGATGCACTCCTGTGCTCAGGGTGATTGAACTGCTCTTGCCAACTGAACTAGCCTCAACAGGAGGGATTGGGTGAAATTCTGCCTGCAGCTGGCTGATTGGGGTGTTTTTCAGGACTAGGGGAGGGCAGGTTTGTTTAGGACTGCCTCGAAACTCCTTCATGCTAAAACACAGTCACTGAAGAGCACATTGCCACTACCTACATGTCTCTTCTTTTCTTCTTCCTGTGTTTCAATAGAAGTGACTGCAGCTGTGTTGATCATAGCACAAGCTCCCATAGGTGTTTATAGGACCTCAACCCCTTGTCAAAGAGCTCCCAGTGGAACTGAGGCATCATTACAAAATAAAGACTGACCCCCCTTATTGTTGGCAGGGTCAAGACAGTCCTGAGCATATCAAGAAGCACAACACAGGCATTTGTCAAAGTTCTTTTGGTGCCAAAATCATTTTTTCAAGTTGTGATTAAAGAAGTAGTCACAGAGAAAGGAATTAGAGTACCCCAGTCAGTAGCCAGTCTTTTCCAGCCAGCATTTTGAGAAATGTTGTATAAATTATAGTATAGTATAAATTATAGGCATGTAAATTACAACTAGTATTATGAAACATTGGACCTGCTGGGGGTTTTAGCCTGCATATATGGAATAGTCAACATACTGTTTCCATCATTTTAATAACCTATATGGAGCAGGTGGCTGATGCAGTTAATGCTGGCATCATTTTTCTTTCCCTATGTGATGACAGTTCTGTCATTTCATTTTGACTATTTAAGGCTATTAGGAAGCATTTTTAGGCAATCATCTAGCATAGTTATTTTCAAGCATGCCTAAAGCATATAGGGTGTCACCACCTTTCCCACTGCATATTTCTAAATAAGTATATAATATATTCTGTGTTAATCTATGAAAAAACTATGGACAAGATCACCAGCTGTGATAAACTGCCTTGCTTCATTTAGTTAGATGGAGTTAATTCCAGATGGAGATCAAGTCCAACATTGTACAATTGCAGATTTCAAAGCAGTGAAATATTTCTAAGATCATTGAAATATATATTTTGCATTTCAAAGATAAAATACCAATATGTCATCAAACCATTTAATTTTCTTCCAAGTCTGAAAGTAAATTGACGAGAGATCAGCAATTGGCAGGAAAACAAATGAAACATATTGAAAGAGCCAATTTGGTGGTGTCGAGGGAGGCAGATGCATCAGTTTTACATCTGCTTGAGCAAAGTCCTTGTTGTTGTTTTTCTCCCTCCACCTTTCAAAAAATATTTCATTACCTAAAGGTTTCATTATTAGATAATTGAATAATCCTTGATAAGTGGCCAAGTAGCACTCTGTTCATTTAAGAGCCCCTTTCATTGCCATGCTGTGACTCAGGCAGTTGCAGTTCATTTGTGGAAGTTTCTGATTTTTTTTCTCAGAACTCATCACACCTGACACACACGAGATTTCAATTGCAGGTGAGCAGTTTCCTGAGCCCCAATATTCCAGATACCAATCTACTACCTCTTTCCTGAACTAGTTATTAAATGAGAAGGAAGTGGAAACAGCACTGAGATTTCCACTGACAGTCTGTTTCAGGGTATAGGCAGAAAGCATGGCAGGGAGCAGCAGCAGCAGCAGCAGAAGGAACAAAAAAAGCAGGAAGGGTAAGTGCTTCCATGTTTTTAAATACAGACAGCAAGGTGGGACCCTTAGACTGTTATTTTCTCTGTGAAGCAGGTAGACAGACATGAGCTAAGCCTGTCAGTAGGTGTTAGTCAGAGCTGCAAGTTTGAAGTGTGTCAGAAGCTGTTTGAAGAAATATGTACGGATAATGAAATGAGTGATTCCCTGCCACTGACTTTTGCTCGATTATTTTCTGGTCTCTGCCTTCTTTATTGTTAGTTTATAATTTGTTACATTCTTTTGAGGAGGCTTTCAAAAATGCATCAACAAAAAAAGGAGGCATTATTTAACTCAATATTTTATTAATTTTCAAGAGACCTGATAGGTGGTATGCCCAGGGTGTGTCTGCAAAATTGAAAAACCAAATTTCATGAGACAAATGGTAGGACCACTGGATTTGTAGAACCTTTTCGTAGAACCAAGTTATGTATCTGTGAATCAGACCTCATGTATGCATTATCCTACAAAACAGGAAAGTGGAACCATGAAAATACTTGACTTTCTTTTACGTAGATTAAAATTTCTGTTGCCAGGAGCTGATGATACTTTTAAGTATTAGAGTTGTTAATGTGATTTCAGGAGCTAAAGCTTTAAGTAAAAAAAAAATACTGACTATTGTAAAAGTATTCATTTCATATACTGGAGGCATTTCTAAAGACTGAGCACTTTGGCCTTGAGGTGCCCATTGATGCATAAAAATAACAAGAAATTCTGCTCAAAACAGACTATCACAACCCTCTTTTTGTCTGAAATTTTGACCTTGAATTCTACATTAGAACATTTTTTTCCATAGGAGAAGGAACTTTTCTTTAGAGTAGGGTTTAATCTGCTTGAGAAGGTTACTACAGGGAGGGCATCTGTTGACTGGGCTAGAGGACCTCACCTCTGTGTCTGCAGATCATCTCCAGTGCTCAACAAGGGAAACAACAGTACAGGGCTTAGAGACAAGCATGGGCAACGTGTAACTTCTCTGCAATATCAAAAGGGTATTCAAGGTTAAACCTCCCAGCCACTCAAATCCATGACAGAATATCTTTTTTAGCTCTGCTTTTTAATGGGGTAATAAGGTACATTTCTAACTATGCAACTTAATCTTGTACCATCCTTTGCTCAAAGTAAAAACATTCTGGAGAGCAGTGTTTGAAAGGAAGTTTCAGTTTGTTTCATTTCTTAGGATTCATTATGTGGTTTAGGCTTACCCAAACAAGATCAAGGTGCCAAATGAGTTCATATTGCTATCAAAGCAAATGTGACCTTTAAGGGTTTGAGCTTGTTTTGTTTAAATCAAAACAGACAAGGTAAATGAAAGGATTTTGTAGGTGGGGAACTGAGACAAAGGCAGATTAAGTGATTCCACAGCCTTCCACAGGCTTCCACCCACAGTCTATAGGAAAGTCAATAAATTAAAATGAAATCTGTAAGTCTCTTAAGGTCACACAATCAAGGGCGCAACCAGCTCACAACCTCCGGTTGTGGAGGTGGCTTCAGGAGGATGTATGGAGGTTGAAAATATGGAAAGGAGACTGCTGTGTGAAGGAAGTAATGTACCTTTTGCATCTGGGAATTACTTAGGGGCTGGAGGTTGGGGAGGTGGAGGCATAGCAGGGAGAGGTGTCATTATGTCAGGGCTGTTGGACTGAGCATCAGTGGAAATGCCTCGACTCCCTAGTGGCGCATGACATGTGTGGAATTATGAAGCTCAACAGAGATGCTGGTATTTGCCAGAACAGTTTACACCTGCTTACTTTGCTCTTTGTTATCAGGGGCAACCCCTTGCTGAGTAGCCACCAAAGATGAGATTTCCCGATGGGTTAATGACTTTTAATTTTGCTGTTCCTTTTATCATTCCAACAACATCCCCCATCACAAAGCGGTGTACTAGAGCCCTGCTGGCGTAAAAGATGTGGACAGTATTTGTCATGCAGTCCACTGGAGAGTCCAGAGCACTTCCCTGTGCTTAGTATAGATGGGAAATCTTCAGTAGCAGTAGGAAAATGTTGAATTATTAAATTATGTCTACAGCACTTCATATAATTTTTGCCCAAGTGATAGTACAGCGAGATAAGCCTGGTGTCGACAAGCAGACTTTTCCACCTTCGGAGTTTGGTTAACAGGCTGGCTATTTTAAAATTCAAGAAAAGTCCACTCTCTCAGGAAGAATTTAAATAGAAAATTAAATGGGTTTGCATATTGCTCTGCATGTCAGATTCTTTAGCTAGCCTTCAAAGTCTGCATGATCTAACCAAGCATGTGGAAGCAAGATACATATTTCTGAGTGCTATAATTGTTGTTATTGTGAAAAATTATTAAAGGTAAGCAGTTACCCCAAATGTTATTTTAATTCACTAAATATTCTGTGGATTAATAATACTGTATGTGGAATGGCTGAAATCATTTTTGGGTGGCTTCTCAGCTGGCTGCTTTCAGAGGCAATTCACTCTCTGGTGATCTTTCCTTCCTCAAGGAAAACTATTTAGACATGAGATGACTCCACAATTATGTCTTGGCTAGAAATTACTGTGGCAGAAACTCTGTTTGCTCTTCCCATTCCTTTCTGATAAAGTGCCGTTAGTACATCCCTTGGCTCACTCTGTGAGATGTTTGTGGGCAGGGGTGTTGTGAGGGAACATAAGCTGCTACCACAGCCATTCTCTAAACATGCAGTTGGAAACGACAGCTCTGCCCTGGTGACAGAAAACATCAAAGCAACAAAACATGCTGTTTTATCTGATGGGGGTAACAATATCTCAGTTAATAAAATGGCTGTCATCCCTGTCTATTGTATAGATAAGGAAGCTGAGGACTTTGGGATGCTCTTTGTTGGTATGCCAAGTTGCAATTATCCTATGACAGAGCCCTTCTGGGCTATGATTGATGAAACATTTTGAGGGGGAAAGCACCTCAATAAGTGAATTTCATTGGATTTGATGATGACATTGCTTGCACAATGGCTGGCAAAAACAAAAACATTTTGAGTGGAACTAGGAAAATGTGGCCTTATTTAATCTGCCTGAGATGTCCTTGCCACATTCATTTATTTGTATTTTATGTTGGATGTAAACAAGTCTAATTCTGAAGTTCTTATGTTGACCTTTTCTGGCATTGAGATCAAAGTACTGTCTGCAATAAAGATGAGAAGACTTTAAAGACTTTGGTGGCTTGTCAGAGTAGGGTACGTTTAAACATAAAATATCACAACACAGCAGCCGTTGGCTAAAACAGGCACCAAATGAAGTTCTAAAGAAATTTGTTGCTCCTCAAAAAACCCATCGTTATCTTGCAGTTTAACGGCCTAAAAGTGGGGCCTGCTTAGAAAACAGTTTTTCCTTCTTGCCTGAGCCTTAACTCACAGCGTGACTCTGCCAGTTGTCTCTAGCAGCTGTAACATGGATGTCACCAGTTAAGAGGAAAAGCATGCCCTTTCTTTACTCAAATTCCTACCTAGATTTTAGGACTCCTCTGAACAATAGTCAGCCCTCTGTAAAATATCAGCCTTCCCAAAGCATGGCATGCTGTCCAATCCCCAGCATGCCCTTTTCCCTGGCTCCAGCTGTTCTGTATCCCAGATCTTTCAGTGAGTCTCTGGAAGAGGTCCTGGAGGTTAACTTTACAGTGGCTGATCTGGAGCCAAGGCAGCTGGTGTAAGAATTTGAACTCTAATACATTATTTTCTTATATAACAGCTTGACCATTTGAAAATAAATGTCTTTTTAAAAACTGCTTTTTGTGTCCATAGTCTGAATTTAGATTTGAGGTATAAACCTACTCCAAGTGAAATGTTTAATGCTTACAATAACATAAAATTTGCAAAAATTCCAAGCACCGAGAACCTTTCCCAGCAAATTGAAACTGGGATTTTCAGTACTTTGACTGTGCTAGGACTTTTGGAGCAAAATTGAGGATATCCTATAGAACTGCCTGTGCTGGTGCATTCACACACAGGTGCAGAGGACCAAAGGCAATGACTTCTTTTGATGAATAAAACATTTGATAGATTATATAACAGTTTTCCTGGACTAAAAACAAAGTAACCATCTTTACTGCAGCTTGCAGCACTGTGCCACATTTCTAATAGATGGCCCAATTTTCAGGAATACTTAACATGCTGTAGAAATCTACCCAATGCTTCCACAAGTTCAGTCGATTCGGTAATTGAAATATTTATCTTGATTATTTTTGCTTGAACTTAGTTTTAGGCACTTACTTTAACGGGTTTATTTCAATATGCAAAGTATTTTTGAGTGATTTTCTTGGCTAGCAAGTTTTTAGCCTCTCCAACTGAGAACTTTGCAGCTGCATAATACTCAATGAACAATACTAGCGAAAGTTTCTGCAGTGCCTCCCTCTCGGATGGAACCTCAGCATGGCAGTCTGTGGAAATCTGTTGTGTTCTACATGCATTTATTCAGCACCTTATGACAATCCTCCTTTTGTGTCATCTTAGCATGTAAATTATACCCCTCACCTTACTCAGTGGCAGCAGTGTTTTCTCTGTGCTTTGTAACTGGGACTTTGTCTCCGACTGTCTGCTGTGCTGACAGAGTGCAGTGCTGGATAAACCAAGTCAAGCGACAGCGAGCAGTGGTGTGGCTGTGCTGCAATGGCGCGGCTAACAGAGACTGGATTTCAGGGGCTAATTAACCTGGCTAGACAGTGGCATTACTGTAGCGTCACTGCCTGCAGTAGGACACACCTCTGAGCTCTTGAAGCCCTTCAGTGTGGCATACAGCTTATCTCCTGTTGCCAAAAGATACACAGCATTTATGCAACACATTCACACCCTCCTGCCTGTCTGTATTCCCAGACACAAAATGCACATAACAACACTTTATGTGGGAGGTTGTATTATGGCAGACAAACTTAAAAGTGTTTTCATCTCTGACTTGTGCCACATTTCAACTTTATTCCATGGTATAAGTATTACTTCTGTCCAAACTAGATATGTTTTTAATGGAACGTTGTATTTTTGCCTACTAAGTGTTTTGTTTCTTTGGGATAACAAAGTCCTTAACCCCTGTTTCTAAGAATAAAAACCTTCACTAGAAAATGACAAATTTATGCAGACAACAGTGATTATGAATAAACAGAATATTTCAACCTAGGATGTATTAACTAATGAAGAGTAGGGTTGTTGGTGTAGTCAGCAAGGGAGAAGCCGCTTTAGATTGATTTAGGATGCTATGTACTCCCCTCACACTCAAAATTCATTAAGAGACCTGAGTAGGTTAACTCATTCTGCTGTTTGACATGAAACTAAAGTTTTACAGAAAAAAGGGTCCAGAAAGAGCTACCCAGACTATTTGGCATGAGGAGACTATGGGTTCCATCACTTCAAAGCTGTAAGTTTCAGGAGGGAGAGATGAAAGAGGAAATTTGGCCTTAAGACTAGTCTGGTTTTTGGAAGAGGTTGCTGCAGAAAGGAGGAGGGTTAGATGCTTTTCAAATTAACAAATTCCACTAAGATGATATTTGGCTAATATATGGTAAAACTATTATAATCATCCAAAAACCTGGAACTTTTCAACTGAGCCAAGCAGCACCACAGACCTAACTTCTGAGTTTTATAACCTCCCGTTCCACTTGCATCATTACATTTAGCTTTAATTCACATCAGAAGATAAAAAAAGGGGGGGCAGTGGGGAGTACACAACATCAAAACCTGTATGATTTTATAGTGATCCCCTGGGGTCAGTCTCTGAGAATATCACTGTCAGTAGTTAAGAGGTTTTCACCATGGAGTTAAATACTTGCAGCATTGACAGTAGCTGGAAATACTTCAGTGGTTATTGTTGTAGTCGTTAGTCCAGCTGAAATAATGCTGGCATGTTTTCCCTCTGGGTAGAATTCCTCAGCCTAATTGTCTCCTCCTTGCCAGACCATATTTGATATCTTCAGGTTTGGAGACTGGATGTTTTCCAGCAATTAATGGCTTTTCTCTGTTATAGATTGAAATTATTTCCTTTTGTGATTTAGTCTATTATCCAGAAGTGAAGCTATTGAATTCCAGAACATTTAAATGGGATAACTCACAAATAGGGCTAATATAAAAAGCACAGTCATCAAGCCACATGAAAGCTGTGTGGGACACTGTAGAAGATGGATATTTCACATGTAATTTTTTACTTTAAAAATAAAATAAATAAATCCATTCTTTACTATTGCGGTATCTTCTTCTAATGACTTAACCTTAGTATTAGCTTAGAGCAGTATAGGTTCAAGTGTCTCATAGGGCAGGATTATTAGGTCACCTCATCTAACCTCCTGAAGTGTACTGGCAATCAAATTTCATTGAGATACTTCTGTCTTTAGTACTGTAACTTGGGTTTGACAAAAGTACAGAGTGATCTCTGTGTCTCTGATGCCCAGACCAGACTCCTTAAGGTACTTTGTCCACTCAGAGCATAATTAGCCTGTGGTTTCAGAAATCAATGAACACTGTTCCACAATGGAAAAAAAAAAAAAATAGCTTCTGTAGTCACTGTTTTATGGCTTTCCATGTTATTTGAGCTATTACTTCTCTCAAAGAAATTTTACCACATCTTTTATTGTATTTTTCTTTTTAGATCCAAAATGGAACATACTACACATCTCAAAAGCAAGAAATGTTTTTAATACTGTTTCAGATATGTTACAGGAAATTATCTGCAATAAATTTGTCCTTTGGAAAATAATGTAACACAAATGACACCTGAGCTTCATAAAGTACTACCTGTTTTTAAGCAGCAGATTCAAAAGCATAAAGAGGAACTTTTAGCTGAACACCGAGGAGCCCAGTTGTTCTTTCTACATGTCTAGCTGTCCTTGTAGCCCAAATAAAGTCTTCATGCTACGGTTCTCGAATTAGGATTTAACAAAAACCTTCTCAGTAAAATTCAGTTCTTTTCTCTTCCAAAAATGTTGGTAAAATGGTAAATGTAAACTGACAGAGTTTATCTCCCCAGGGCCAGGAAGGTAATCTGGAAATGTGAGATGCAGGAATTCGTGTTCACCCCAACCTCCAGCTTTGTGTTTCACTTGATGTTAGATGGGCCATTGTTGAGGAAGCTAGAGAGATCTCTGCCTATGACTGATACCCTCGTATAACTGTCCATAGGAGACATCCATCTAGTAGCTTTTGGGATTTAGATGTGAACAGAGTAATCCTGATATGGTTATACTGTCTTTCTTTAAATGCATTTAACATCTGTTGCGTGCAGATCGGATAGATCACAAGATTTGGTGCATGGTAATGTACAACATCTTTGCAGCTACTGGAGAGCTATGTCCTCTACAAGAGTGTTTATGGTTCTGATGTATCATGCAAAAAATTGTGTCATACTGTTTATGTGTTTCAGAAAGTTCTGTAACAGAGTTTTGAGAAATTAGTGTTGGAAATAACAAGAACCAGGTGCATTGGTAATTTAACAACTTTGAGACTTATTTTTGTTAATACTAGTATACAGTGGCTGCTGGAGTATTGGACATATATGTGTACACAGAATAAATAAACACATATTATTTATATGAACTGAAGAAAGGTAATGTAATCAAGACTGCACTCGCACATTCTGATACATCAACTTTCATGGGTGGTGCTGATTCTATGCCATCATTATAGGAAATGGAAAACGCAATGGGAAATCTGCAAGAAATTACAATGCAGATATTGTCTGGCTGTAGTTTGTTTGGAGTTTGGTTGGATTTCTGGTTTTGTTTGTTAGTTCTTTTAATGCAGTTTTATTTGCAGTGCTGAAACAGAACTTCTACCTGGGCTTCCATTTAGTTCCACAGCGGGGGCATAGCTATATGCTGGCAAATCCCTCTTAGTAGGGGACTGCTGTGTGCTGCTCACTTTCCTTTAAGCAAAAATATTTTGATTGTGCATGTGCTGTTTTACTCTTCAGTTAAAGGATGATTTTCAGTGAAAACAAGCAAATTAGCAACAAAAATGAAAGCTAGATTGGAAATCATGTAATTTAATAACAGTGAAGTTTCTAAAACACTTCTGCTAGTAGTGCTCAGAAAAACATTGACACCTGCACACTGCCAGCAGTTCAAATCCAGCATATCCCCATTCAACTGCATTTCACCTTGTGTTAATTCCTTGTTTTTGAAGGAGAAAAACCAAGAAACTAATGACATGTCTCAATTGCATTCTGTCTAATCCTGAAGCAGCAAGCTTGACACAGGGTGTCTGCCAGGATGTTGAGGTTGGGTTCTGTAATTAGATCAGTGTGGGGTGAGGAAAGGAAGAGCAACGTGATCTTTATTCTTGACTTCTGCTCTTGGCAGGTTTTGCCCCTTTGCTCCTATAACAGCAAAGGTGTGGGTTAATGGGAGTCACTCCTTGGGCATTCATGTGTTTGAGGTCAGGCTCTTTTATGGAAACAGACTTTTCACACACACGAGCATGTTCACTTGGAAATAAATGCAGAAACAGTCCTGGTACTTCGGAGCCTGCCACAAGGAGCAATGGAGCAAGTCAGCTAGGGGAAAGCCTGCTTCAGAATTAGATACGAACCTGAGCTTGTGCTTCACTTCAAACACACCTGTCTGCCCACTCCAGGGAGGAAGTCAGCAACCGGGTCTTAACTTCTGGCTCCCAAACATATAATATGAACCACCCCAAACAAATGACAGTCAAGGAATCCCATCAGCTCCAATTAAAAGTACCTTTAACAACTAGCTCTGTGCTTCAGCAGTTATTTCATGAATCATTGCAGAGCTCCACATACTTACTCATTTTTGTCCATCACTGTGTGCTACCTGTGCAATGAGCTCACATGCCTTGCAGGGTCACTGACATTAAATATTTGATACTGCCTTTGTGCTTTGCACTGGCTCCCAGGGCAGCACAGTTGCATCTGGGTTCTGCTTCCAGCCCCAGCTGCCTGGCACCGAGGGAACACAGTGCTGCTGCTTCCATATGACATTCCAGACCCCAGGATGTAGTTGTGTGTGACTGAAGGATGATAAGCCCATACCCTGACATAGAACAGCACCATTTCTTATCATAGCCTTTGCTGCATGTTTGTAGTGAGTTTGATAAAGCTCATCAGATAATGCTCGGTTTTCCCCTACCTCAGTCAAGCTGCATTGTCTCTCACTTACACCTTCTCCACATCTTGCTCACCCATACCATGATGGCCCCACTCTGGATTTCATATATAACATGTAAAGTGCTGATGCATTTCCTGGCTGTGTTTTCCGAATAAATATCTTCCTTTTCTTGTTTTGAAATTTAGGAAAGTGTTGCCTGGAAGCCTTTCTTCCCCCTTAATCAGACTGTTTCCTAAGCTGTTTTCCTTCTGTCTAATCTCTTGCATGGGACCAAAATGTTTAGATTTGAATGGCGACATCTCACTCATTCACATCCTGTCAGATGGGAGCATTGCGTTGTTTGAGTTCACAGTATAGCCAACCAGGAGCTGCATGTGACTGGTACTGAAATTTGGATGATTTTTTATCCACTCCTATTCAGTATCTATTAGCTAATTTTCCAAATAATTCACCTAGTCACAACTTCTCACCTCAAAAGGCAGTCTTGGAACTCCAACAGACCATCTTCAGCCTGTTTTGGGGTTTTTTCCTGCCGTACTATCTCTGACATTACTCTGCTACAATCTCTCTCCTTCTTTAGCTTTACATTTTAACAGCTCAGCTGGTAAATTAATGCCATGTTCTTGGGAGAAAGGCAGAAGGGGATCCTGGAGTGCTCCAGATACAGGGAGGTCATGGTCTGCTACCCTGAAAAGTGAGTGGAAGCTTCTCGTCCGTTGTGCCTGAACTGCCACTTGGGCTGGGCTCTACACCCACACACTGACAGGCACCTGGGACTCTGCTCTCCACAGTCAGGGGTTGCCTGACCAGCTCTGAGGATTACCTGCCGCAGAAAGGATGAATCTTCATAGCACTCCCAGGTCTTCCCCTCATGACCTGGTCAGGGAAGGGGTGTCAGTCAAATAATAAATCACTAATTTTTGGTTTAGGCACCCAAACTGATGCTCTCCACTTGCAGCACTGAAGCTTTCTTGCTGAGTTGCTGTTGGTCAAGGCAGCAATAAGGTCTCTTCTGGGACAGTGGTGGGGGGGTGTTGATGCACTGCACATAGACCTCTGTTCTCCAGAGGTGCAGGGGAGGCAGTGATGGGGAAAAGGTGGGACAAGAGCACTCAATATTTTTGCCCTCCTTCAATTATTTATTCTCCCCTTTTACTTTTGTTTCACTAATTTAAGCACCTTGTTCCTTTTTATTCTCAAATTCTTGCACATGCCTCTCTGGGTAAATGGTTCGTTGCCAGTCAAGGACTAGTAACTTTAATGATATATACCCCACCACAACCCCGTTCTTCACATATGAGTGATCACAAATTATATATTTCCTTTTTCTGATATTTCACAAGTGTTGAAAAGGCAGGACATTCTGTGTGGCTAAACAAATGACAATTTCATCACTCGCTCTTACCCGATAATAAATGCTGTTCATGTTTAATTTATAATGTCTGGAAATATCAGCAAGAGATGAGGGAAACAGTTTAGATAATATATTAACCTCTCCAAACCTTTTCAGTTCTCTGAAACTCAACCTGAGGGTGACTTTAATATGTAGGAAACTTTCCTTTCCTTCTTCTTTTAGACTGTTCTGTCCTGTTCCTTAAACTGAGACCAAGAGAATTTTTCTTTTGTGAGGCCCTTTAGTTCCTCCAGACATGAAAGAAATGCTGATCTGAAATCATCTCTGCATATACAGATAGCCTGTGAAGAATGTGAGAGAGAGTATTTGTATGCTGTGCTAAGACTTTATAGCAGACCAGCTAATTGCAGAGCCACCAAGTTAAAACCAGTTAAAAATTCCTGCCAAGCTACAAAAACAGCCTGAGAAGGCATTGTGAAAAGCTCTTGAAGAGGGTAGGGAAATGTGAAATTTTAACAAAGCAGAGTTTGCAGTGGCAAGATTTCCTATGCAGCAACTGCATGGTTCCCTGCCCAGGTGTAGGACAAAGATGAATCAGGCCCATTATGAAAGCAATTCATATTTAAATGAGATTTCCAGCCCAGTTTCTACAGTGTCGAGTGGTTATTCTAAGCATCTGCTCTTTCATGCTGATTTAGACCAAGCTCGAATGCTGAATCTTTGGAGAATCATAAACAAATTGTGTTAAATTGCCATTAACAGAAACAAATCGCAAGAAAGGAAAGGCAAGGTTGTTAATGGTATCGCTGTTCTTAGCTCAGGCTTTGATGGCAGTAGATGCAGTCCTGCAGCACAGAAATAATGTATGTAAGATCACCCACTGCTCTGAGACCTCCAGACAAGCTAAGCACAGCAGGGTGAGTAGCACTGGAATTTGTTTTACAGGAAGCCTTTCATTTCCTTGCTTTTGAGGGGTTAAGTGAGGCACTTCAAGCCCTGCTTTCCCATGAGGGTTACACTAGGGAAGGGTAGTTTTCGTTTCCCCAGGGGCTCCATAGCAGCTCTAGCAGAAGAGGCTACTGTCAGAAGAGAACAGCTGGATGCAATGAATCAATGTATTCCCCAGCCGCCCCGGCTGCATTTCCTTCCTACCCACTGCTCCCCACCTCTAAGACTGCTCTGTCCGAGAAATAAAGTGTCCATCTTGACAGATGGGTATGCCCCAGAGGCCTCCAACTTTGGTTTCCACAGACAGGCCTGGATTGGGGCAAAATTAACTGTTGATATTTTAATTGCATTAACTTTATTTCATACGGGGAATGCACTAAATAGGATGTGCATATATTACACAAAGTGTAGGGTAAGAGATGCTTGTAGTCCTTAGTAACATCAGGCTTCATTAAACTTATGAAAATCACACTATTGGGCCTATGCTTGTTCCAGTGTGCTTTTGGGAAAACTTAGGTTATCAAATTCAAGCTCTGGTTAGGAATCCTTAATTCAATAAAATTCTTCTATTCTCTTCACTTCTACAAAAATCTCATTTTGCACGGATTGGGGAGGACTGAAAGTGCACAAATCATTCTGTTTAACTTTGGGGACTTCCACCTCGTTTGTTTGTTACTTGAAGTGAAGGGAGGAACAATTTATTTCAAAATTTGTAAGAAGGAAAACAAGAAAAACTTCTGTGTGTTTGTGAATCAATATGACACCCCAAAACTAGCTCTTCATATTATATGTCATCATAATATCAAAAGTCTATCACGGAGATGTGCCATGAAAATGCAATGAAATTAATGCAATGAAAGTCTTTCATAGCTGTTTGATAAATCCACTACCATAAGACTTTTCCTTGTGACATTTTTCATGTAAAATACACAAACAGCATTACAAAAATCTTCTATCCAAAACTGATAACTCAAAGAACTTTCCAGTGCTTGTCACAAAAATAACAAATTTTGTAATTTTGTAGCTCTTTTCCAATTGTAGGTTATAATTTCATAACCACACATTATTAAAATACCATAAATGACTTGGTAAATCTTGCACTTTAATAGGGATACGGAATACAACAAAAGAAATGTTCCAGGTTGGTTTTTTTCCCCCTATAGTCTTATCAGATTCCTCTATCTTCCAACTGCATCATGGCCCTAAAGTCCACAAATCATTCTTCCTGTCTGTGTTGTGTTTTAAAGTTTCTAAAAGAATTGAATTCTCTCTATACAAAAATGTATTCATATTAATGAGCACAAGTGTTTTAATAGAGTATTATCTCAAATCAAGCTCAAATTATTAGCTCAAATCAAAATGGAGCTCTATTGGGGTATATGTTTTCTACTTTTTTTTCTTTTTTTTTTGCTTTTGAAAATCCTTAATACATTCTCAAGAGACTAGTAGAGGTATGATTACATGTGGCTTCTAGTTGATTCTATCTAACCATAATGACATTTATGTACAGCAAAATACATGCTAGCTGTAATTTTAAGGTAAAAATGGAAAATAGATTTTATTATACTGTACCATATAAACACCCTACCAGTATTCAGGTACACATTCCTATATCCTCCACATATCTTTGAGTTACTTAACACAAATTTCCTTGGAAATTATTTATAACCTTCCTTACATTTTGGTTGGTAATGACAAGATTTTAGAGCAAACCAAATCATAGAACTGCTGTGTAAAAAATAACTAACCAAAAATGGAAGGCAACCCAAAAAAAACAACCAAGCCTACCATCCCAAACAACCTGCTCCCCACTGGCATCTCTCAAGATAGTGAAGCTGTTCAGGAAATGCCTTGTGTATCAAGGAGTCTTGAATGTAGCATTACTATTTAGCCATGATAATTAACCTTGTCATTTGGCCAGTCCTGTCTCTAAAGTCTCCAAATTTGTCATAATTTACTAGAGACAAAAAATCTTTAAAGAAATGTTTATTCCCAACATAGTGCCTGCAGTGTTCAATGAGTATCTATGCAGCATTGAACGCACATGCTGTAATTAAATTAGGTAGCAACAAAGCAGGTGGATTATATGAGTGCTGTCATTTAAAGTATCCTTTCTGCATAGGCAGAAAATTTTGTTAAAAAAACAACATTTTTTCATCTATAAATCCCATTGTTTTTTTCCTGGCATCCTTTAAATCACAAATTCAATGATATTATAAATCATGTAAAATTTGGAATATTACTTTAAGCCCCTGGGCTTCTCATTGGAGTGCTGTCTGAACAAAAAATTCAGGTTGTTTACACAGAGAACTCGATAATATTTTTGCCATCATTTTTTATCTTGTAGGATATTTTGTGTAAAAAAATACATTTAGATAAACTGTACATGAAAATCCTTTCTGTTTTTTTCAAACCTCTTCTCTTGCCTTTCTCATTAACCTAGTAGTTTTCCATAGCCTACTTACGTCAGTAACTTTTTCATCATTAATTTCAATGGAAGCAGGATGTGGTCCAGTAAATTATCCCCCAGCATGGTCTGCTCAGTATTACATTAGACCATGGGAATAGTGAAAAGAAACTCCATATGAATTTAACCCTTTAAAATATTCATTCTTGTGTTTCCAATGTAAGTTACTGCTGCTTTTCAATGTTCAAAATTTTTCTCTAATGATCTGAAAGATCCCTCAATAAGCAAGCTCACTAAGGCCATATAGTCACCGTTAAATCCCTTGCAGACATCATAAATATTGAGGAAAAACACTAATAATCCAGTGAAGTTATTTTAGCATAATTGTAGAGAATTTATTGATAACCACTGTATGAGTCATTTTAATATTGTTTATAAATCCTTTGGACCACCTGAAAAAGGTAATATTGTTGGATATCGAGGACTATAGCTGAACTCCTAGAAAAAAAATCCCAAAGTTCTTGCATGTAGCCTTTAGACTCCTTAGCTCTGTTATTCCTCTGCTTTAAATCAAGTTGTGCCATCATCAGTGACCTTCTACTTCTCATCTTCCAAGACTACTATCCCATGAGCTTTCCAAAGTCAACACATAGTCTTTTCTAGAATCTGTAATATTTTCCCAAGACCAAATTTACTTTACAACTATAATAGGGTAGTCCACTCTTTTTTCATTGTCATTAAATGCTAGAGTCTGGGAGCAAATTTGGGTTACAAAGGAGTCAGACACACACAAATTACATTAGAAGTGGACCTTGTGATCAAGATTTGCTAAGTTTTCTGGGACCTGGTCTCTGCGATGCTACGTGACAAACCAGATTTTTCATATTCTCATGCTTTTGAACTTGGATCAACACCACACTTTTTCCTCCCTATCATAATTCCACTTAGGCTAATTAGGTTTTACTTTGGCATTCTTTAAGATCCAAAGCATACACATTCTCTGCTGTATTCTCATGAATACCAAAGCTGTAGAATAAATATTGTTGACGTGAGTTGGAAAAGTGCTTTTATACTTGGATTCCTCATTAAATTACAATAAATTCTAGTTTTAATGAGCATAATCCATTTTATAGTGTTGACCCAAATTCCCCTGAGGAAAAATGCAGCTCTGAATTGATATTTGCATGTTTGAGTCAACTGAGTCACATTCAAAATCATGTCAGAATTTAAATCTAAAAAGTATCCTGTTCGAGTTATGCTGGGGCTTGTGACTCAGTTATATTCCAGAAATGTATTCCTACAAGGCTTTATGGCTCTTGCTGTACTTTAATCTTGTCACTGCCCCAGCTTACGTGACACTTTCCTTATCTGCACCCTATCTCTGTAAACAGCTTATGAGAACACTGGCCATCAGGAAGCAGGAGCACCTTTCTAAAGCTCATCCTTGGCTGTCTTTTCTGAAATCATATTTCTTCTCCCTGTCATGCTCCTTAATCATTTCTCTTCTGCAATAAATTGTTATTTCTCTCCCTGTTAGAATTCTTTCCTGTCATTCATCATGTTAGGAGTACATTTTGCTTGAGAACAGGAACAAAATCCCAGTACACTTCAGGAAGTCTTTAACTCTTTTCCTTTCTCATGATGCAGAAAATGGAGAATTCCACTCAGAGAGTCTCCTTCTTTGGGAGACTTTCATTGATTTCTTTGTTTCAAAGTTTTGAGGTACTTTAAAAGAAATGGGCTATTGGAAAGATGGATTTATCAGTGTTGTGAGTTTCTCTCAGTTTGATAAGTAGTGTGCCTGGATAAGAAAGCTTTTGAAATTTTTTTCAAGTTTGGTCTGAAATTTATTATTTAATAAACAACAGAAACCTTGAAGATTTTGAAGAGGAAATGGTTTTATTGAGTCATTGCAGGACATCAACTGTGCAGTTCAAAGCACGAGCTTATGATTTTGTTTGACCTTTGATTAAGACAGCTGGATCCCCATGCCCATAATGACAGCACATGCTGAGGCTCTGCAGAGATTACATAGTCTCAAACTTGTGTATGTCATTCCTTTTCACTGTATCATTGGAGGCCTGGGATTAGCCCTACAAAATTGTTTGTGTGAATTTCCAGGTACAAAAATGATGATTTGCAGAGCAATTGCTGAAAAGTAAGGCTCAAGACATGAATCTTTCTCATCTCTTTGTCAAGATCTTTGAGATAACTAAGAAAAAACAATATGCTTGAAAACTCAGCCCAGTCATTAGGATGAATTTGCAAATTTTTTTTCCCAGTAATGCTGAGAAATACCACATTATGTCTTTAAAAACAGGCCATAAAAAATGTGCATTTAGCTATAGTGGTTCTGCTTTGATGTTAGAGAATGAAAGGGGTGATGTCTTTATATCCTTTTGACCTCCGTTTTTTATAATTCTGAATTCCCAGACACATCCTCAGAGTGACTTTCCACCTGTAGATTTTTGGATAGGAAAAATCTGTTATTTATTACAACCATGGCAGAACAAGAACATGCGTTTGTCTCAATCCTTTATTCCAAGTGTATATCCAATTAAACCATTCATTTCAGTATCCCACTGATTCTCTCACTTGTTGATTCACACAGGACGAGGACAGAGTGCTGCTGAACACCTGATTACATCCTTGGCAATGGGAAAACTATATGGACAAACACCAAGAGTGCCAGCTCAGCATTCCAAACTTATACAAGTGAAATACCAGAGCCAAATTAAGCTTATACGATACTGTTTTCTTCAATCGTCAAATGTAAATATATTTCTCCATAATTTATGTCTTGGCAGATGATAATGAGTGTGAAAATGCTACTCAGCCTTGTGGAGAGCATGCCAATTGCACAAACACAGAGGGAAGTTATTACTGCACGTGTATGCCTGGTTTCAAACCCAGCAATGGTCAACAAATTTTTGTTCCTAATGATGGAACCTCCTGCGTGGGTAAGTTATTACTGTCTGCCAGATATCTTTACATTGTCACTCTTTTCCTATTGCTTCTCTTAATTATAGAAATCTTGCAAAATGCATTCATAATTGTGAAGTTTGGAGTCTGGGTATAAAATTCCTACAATTTGGACTGAACAAGCTTACTTAATGTTCAGGCCCACACTTCTCCCTGACAACAGAGCAGCTGCCATTGCTTTCAGTAACACTTCAACCTTGACTCTGCTTGCAATACATTTAAACCCACATGTCACAGATTTACACAATAAATATATATTTAAGGCAACATTGGAAATCACCAATTCACCCACTTATGCCACTGTTTCACTGATCTGTGAGCAAGGTGGTGATATTCTCAAAAAAAAATGACAAAATAGTCTGCAGTCAGATCTGGATCAACAAAATTCTCTTTACATTTGACCTAGTATACTTCAAATATCTTTTGTTTTGAAACTTGGTTGGGATATTTTGGTAATTTTTCAAGTCTTATCAAAAACAATGAGCAAGATCAGTGGTTCTCCTACCCCCTGTGCCATTCATCAGCCTCTGTTTCTGAACATGTTCAAGATTACAGGGGAGGAAAAGTTCTCTGGAAAAATGTTATTTCTGAACAACCATGCAATCCTTTAGGATTTCCTCTGAATGGAAGAACTTTAACTATTTCTCTTTTTTTCAAACTCCTGGTAATTTTCTCTGTATGTTGCAAAAGTCCTCAGGGAATGGGAAAATGAAAAATAAATCTATTGCCCTCTACACCTTTATGCTGACTGTGTCTCATTCTAGGTATGTCTCCTGTGAGTCTGTGAGTCCTGACAACCTTTCTTCTTACTGCTCTTAATATCAGCAGAGTGGTTGCATATTAAGCCAGAAAGTGATCTAATCGACATTTCTTGCCCATTGCTCACATCCATCTAAAAGTGCTCTGCTTTATCCAGCTGCTATGAATCATTCTTAAATTAGCTGGGATGGAGACAGTTAGCACATTGAGCTGTAAATATTCGCACCATTTCTGCTCCAGGTTTTGATTTTTACGTTATGATATTTCCTCAGCTTCAGAAGTTTGTCTTCAAAGTTATTTCTCTGACTAGTTTTGTGTCACTTTAACTTCTTATCATTAGCTTGATAATTTCTCTTTTTTTTCCCTCTTTACTGGGCATATTGATCTTTTTTTATCCTCTACTAGGGTTTAGTTTAGTACTTCTTTTTGAAAATCCACATGGAGGAGCCAAGAGCTTTCAAAACTCACACTGAAATAAAATAATTACCTGTGGGCACCTTTTCTCATTAAACAAGTGTACCAATTACTTTACCAAGATGTGAGTCCTAAAGACAACCTTTTGATCCACAATTAATTTTTGGCTTTATCCATCGGGGAAACTATAATAGGGTATTTTGTACCCAATGGACCTGCTGCTGCGGGTAGCAGATATGACTTGCACAAAAGCAGCTGAGAGTTGTGTATTCAGGGTGACAGCTGAAGCAAATGCCAACATTTCATCATAAATACAGTGCAAGTTATTTAGTACAAATCACAGGACAGAACTACCAGGCACCCATCCTACACAAGTTTATAGGACCCCACAATATATTTTCAGATTCTGCAAAGTCTTAAATCTTCTTTTTAATGTATGTATCTATGTACATCGCAGTAACTTTAAAAAAACAATGTTTGAATTTTGGAGAGTATGCCATTATGAACCCTCTTTGTTTATTCCCTCAAACCTATCTGGATTTTCCAGTAGTGCAAGTGTGGTACACAACTCTGTGTGTGAGAGTCCCTTTCAAAGTCCATGCACATACATGCATGTTCTCTTTTTGGAAACTACAGTAAGCTCCCAAGTAAAAAGTGATAATGTTCCTCAAGGCAGTAGATTAAAAGAAAGCTTGGGACAATGGCTTTGAGAAAGGTTGGTTCACCCTTAATCCAGTCAGAATGCTGAGTTTTGAGTTGAGGGTCAAAAGTATTTCACGCATGTTATCAGGTAGAATTGGTGAAGAGCTGACAAAGAAACATGCAGACAGAGAAGGAACTGGAGGGAAGGAAGGGAAAAAGAGGAGAATAGAAGGATAAAGGAAATGGAGAAGAAAAAATAGGAATGCAGAAATGTTACATTTCTGAAGACATTTTTCTGCTGTCCTGAAAGCGAGTTATTAAAATCTACTGTTTGATTTGTGTAAAAGCCATACTTTTCCCTAGACTTCACATTTTATTGAATGTTCAGCTGCAGATAAAAAACTGAAATATAAACCTACTTTTTTCACCCCAGTCAACAGAGTAAAAATGTGAAAATGACCATCTGTGAAATGAAAGTGACATCCACGCCACTCTGCCTTTTCTGGGAACATGCTATTAGTTCTCTTCAGGTATTTCTGAGAGCACTGGGAAGGCACCCATTCTCCATCTCATCCTTTGCTGTGACAAGGGAGCTGTACAGTGGATGGAATCTGGTGTTGGGCCACATTGCTAACTTTTCTTTTACCTTTGCCATTCATAGCCTTTTTCATTTCTACTTTGTGTGTGCTGCTGCCTTCCACAGTATGGAGACACGGGGAGGGAACATCTAGTCCTTTGCAATTGGACTTTTCAATCACTTGCAAGCTACTAATGAGCAGAAGGTATAATGTAGACATCAAGCTGTCTTGACTGGCTGGTGAAGAATCAAAGCGATGTAGGTACAATCCTGTAATTGGCAAGACTGAACATAATAACTGTTCTCAGTACTTTTAATTTAATTGGAATTTCCTTGCCTGCTGCAGTAAATGAGGAGTGACAAAGCACAGAAATAAAATAAAAGGTTATAAATCTATTTTCACACTAGCCTAAGTGGTGTTGTACATACTATTTTTCTGATCGCACCTTTTATAAAAGCATCAAAGTTCAGCTCCAGGATTTGTTTTGAATATTTACTGAAGGGCCAGAGATTTTTTTACAGAGGTATGGCAAATGCTCATCTGTTTAAAAAGCTGCTGTTCCTCAACCTTTGCTCAGGAATGCTGTCTGTAAAGACTGCTCACACAAGCCTTGGCACCCCACTCCTGTTCCCACAGCACATCGAGTAGGAGAGTTTGGGACCTCACCCCAAAGCTCCACTAAAATTGGATTGCTGAAAGCACTAGCAAGCTGTTGTCCATGTGTGGTCCAAGAATTGCATATTTGGTTAAAAAGGCATAGCTACAAAATATAAAGAAACAAAAGCCTACAGCTACTGCACACAGCATTTCAAAGCAGGAACTTAAAAGCTGCATCCTTGCAACTGTCACAAACTGTTGGCTGCCCCTGAAAATCTCATTGATTTAAAAGGGATAGGAAGCTGATTAGTACCTTGCAAGATCAGGCATATTGCCTTTTAATTTTGTTATCCAGGAGTTGTTTTTTTCTTCTGGAAACAGTAAATTAAATAGGCGTGATATGGACTCATTCCATATGGACAACTCAACTGCAGAAAATCTATTTGCATATACTCAACAGGGTGTCTCTATCAGACTTTAAATAGCAGTTCTGCTGCCAGAGATGTGCCAAAATACTTGAATTTCTGCTGTTGTTTTGGATAATCCTGTCTTCTCATTAAAATCTCCATTACGCTTAATATCTGATATAATTACAAAAGGAATTTGCATGACTGCCCAATAATAACAAAGGAATGATTTACTGATCTAAAAGTCTATGATAAGAAAAATGGCATTACAATTTTGAAATACTTGTATCAGTAAACCATATGGAAACCTGATACCTAGTAACAGTATTCTGAAAAGCATTCAAATATTATTTTTTTTGTTTATAGGTTATTGTAAGTTTTGGCAAAGACTGTTGTCAATTCCTGGTGTTTTAGCACTCCATTACACGATGAATGGCTTGTTCAGATGTACATGTCTTCCATGTAGTTGACAAGGCCAAAGAAATCTTTTGTCTAAGGGTGATGTGTTTTCTTGTTAGACAAACTGGCTTTGTCATGATTTTCACCCTTGCCACTTCAATTCATTCAAAGTCTCTCATACAGAGTCACACAACAAGGCACTGACAGACACCCACTTGTTTCAAACAGCTTTATAATTTACTGATGTGAGAGGTTATTTAAATGCCAAGAGTAAGAACTTTAGCCTTATTTCTTTAAATGACAGCATTTAATTATGAGGTATCCTGTGTGCAGCACTACATCACACTATTTTCCTTCCCTTTTGCCAGGTTGGTTCATGTATAAGGTGGTTAGCTCCGTGACTATGAATACTGAGGTCACAGAAACCATACAAATACCGACAATGCAGAACTCAGTTCCTTAAAGAGACACATTTGGGTCATTAAATATGGAAATAAACTATTGCCCTAATGCAGACAATCATAATTTAACCTTCTGCTTTAAACTTCCATGCTGGCACCAAGCCATTCAAACACATTGCTTTCTTGGTGGCTCTTCCTGCAGAGCAGCGGTGGTTGTGCTGGGGAAGGCAAATGCACCTCCAGCCCCACATCTCCTTCCTGTCTGTGTAGGAGTCTGAACAGCTTTTCTGTGGGAGCTTTTGAACCTCAGGCTTAAAACACAGCCTATCAGAGCTGATGGCTCATTGAGAAAAATAGATATATGAGTGAGGTGGGACTTCAGCCTTGAATCCCAGGGAGACCTCTGTCCAAATAGACACATGGCCCCCCAGGTATCCTTCAGGTATTTTTTTGAGTTCCCTCGATATATCTATATACATGCAGTATAGCTTTCCGTTTTTTAATAATGACCTTATTTCACAGGCATTATTGATCCTTTTTGTGCTCCTTTTTGAAAAGCACCAAGATTCTTGTATCAAAAGCAGAGTGCAAAACTAGTTCCTATATGCTAATAGTGTATTTCCAGCCACCCCATATCTGCTTTCTGTTTGTTCTTAACACCCATCTGGCTGAGACGAGGCTTCCTATCAATTCAGATAGCTCTTCTCATCCACCGATCAATTAATCACTGTTCTTTTTTCCACCAATTTCTTTCCAAAATTAAGCATCATACCAGTTCTTGACAGGAGTTGTCATCCTCTCTCCTCCATTCCCTCTGCCATCTTTCCTTTCCTTCAGGTTGGTTCTCAGGCTGTTACTTTAAACCTGCTCATGTACCACTTCATTTTTCAGATATGCCTGTCCCAAAGCTGTTCACTTTTTTCTCCTTTCCAGCACTTCACAGTCCATTACTTCATTCTCCAGAATTATTTGGTATACTTCCCAGTTTGCTTTCTCCACTGAGTTATTTGATCTTTATCCTTAGCCAACCAAATAATGCAAAATAATCTGTACTTTAGCCAGGGAGTTAGTACCCAGCTCTCCTAAATTAATCAATTCATGGATTCCCTTACTGGAACTCATTGGTTTTACTTTTGGACTGTGCCCCACCCAGTTACTGAACTTGTCTACCTAATGGCAATTTATTTAGAAGCACAAAAGACATTTTAGGCAAATGTAATTTAAATGTGGATTTAAAAAAAAAGGTTATGCCAAGCACTTTAAAGGGCACAGAGTTTAATTCTTAGATTAACAAGATGGACAGAGTGAGTTTTGCAGCATCTTTTTCAAAGCTGCAATTTAAAAGACAAGTCTGTAGGTTGTTTTTTTCTTTTTCTAACTGAGCTGAGAAAATCTATTTAGTCTAATCTCTGAAAAATAGATTTCAGATGATTTGCATCATGCCAACCATTTTGTTATGATAGAATTAATATGGTTTTAAAACACAAGCAATGTAGTATTATATAGTAATAAAAGTGGTGGTATAAAAATATGATCAATTATGATTTAGCCTTCTAATCCCTAAGCATTATAATTGGCAGGGGATTGCAGGTCTATTTTTTGCTTTTTTTTATTATATGAAATTTTATTATGAAACTGCTTGTAGTGTGTGGGGCTATTATCAACAAAGCAGCAAGGTGTTAGTCTGTAAATACTTAATAAAAATTCAATTTCTCACGATATTTGCAGATGTAGATGAGTGCAGCAATGAAGGAACTCTTGCCTGTGGAGATCATGCAAAATGTGAAAACGTGGATGGAGGCTTTAACTGCTCCTGTAAGGAAGGTTATCAACCATCCACAGGAAAATTGCAGTTTAAGCCAAATGATGGCACTTCCTGCCAAGGTACATGATATTATAAAGGTTTATGTGTTATTATAGAGATATATCTTCTGAGAAACCCACCAGTGCCTATTTATCTTCAGTTAGAATAATCAGCAAGACATGAAAAAGAGGCAAGGCTGTGGCATCTACAATTCCTGAGAATAGAATAATTTTGTAAATATATTTTTGTTAAACAGTGTGATGAAATCCATTTGAAATAATGATTACCCCCTCATAGTTGTCAGATCTGTTCTCCTCTCTGTAAATTCAAGCTGTCTCTACTCCACCTGTGGAAGTCCCATAAAAGGGACCAAACTCTCCACCTGAATAAAACAGCTCATTCAATGCTATAACCTTGACCAAGATAAAGCCTTTGAAGTTTGGCAACGGTGTGCTGTGATTTATGTGCATAAATTCAGAATGCTGGGGGTTTGGAGAATGACCTAGACAAGAGATTTTGCTATTAGTATATATTGAATATTGATTGAACTGCAATGTAGAATTAGTTTCCTTTTTATTTCTACAGAAAATCCAAAGGCCAAGTGCGAGTTATTCAGAGACTGTATAGCTGAACATATTAATAGAACTTTAGCCAGAGTAAGTAACATTGGTTTGTAGATTAATTTTCAAACCTTTTAATTGTTTCTGTTTGAAACTGCTATTTCAATTATAATAGTTCTTAAACAGCTTTTAACAAAGGCTTGAAGCATACAATTGAACTTAAGCATGTTTACAGAAGTCATTTTAATAATTTCAAATTATTTGAACTGGATTGTATGTTCTAATCATGATAATAACTTGCTGGGAATCTACGTGTTCTCTTTCCAGCAAAGTGAGTCATGATGCATGAAAAATTCAGAAGTGTGGTAATCACTCAGATGTTTCTGTAATTTCTGGAGTTACACACTGCTGCATTTACTGATGTGCAATTATTTGCTTGTTCAGAAGGAAAGGCAGTAAGATAGCTTACAAAAGTAATGTCAACAAGTGACTAAATAGAAAACGGAGCCATGACATCTTGGTACGCTGGTTTATTTACTCCTCAAAGGAGAGTGTGTAAAGTGATACAGGATTTATAGAAACAAATACTCTGGACTCCATTTTTTTTCACCAGAAACAGAGATTCCTGAAGAAAATTACAAATATGTTAATGAATGCACTATTCATTATTCTACAGCTACGGTATTGTCTAATTTTAAAGGATAAATGAAGCACAAGCATAAATAAATTAAAAGCAATTGTATATGTTTGCATCTGATATTAAGCAGTTTGATTGTTACTAGATCAAAATTTAAAGAATCCTATTAACCTAGTGTTATATATACATTGTGTTAACATACTTTTTATGTTTACCTGCAATGTAATACATTGTATCAAATATAATACCTGCTTATCACACTTAGGTGCAAATGTTACAGTAGAATCTTAGAGTGAGATTTTTTTAAATATGTACTCAAACTAAAATTAAAAAGTCAAAATACTTTCATGTAAATAACTGTCAGACTTTTAGCCTGTTTTCCAGTTCTACTCAGTTGCAGTCAAAGACAAAGTAAGCCCCATAAAAGCTGTTCAACAGTAGAGAGTAGAGATCATACAAAATCAAATGTTGGGTGTTTTCTTAATTAGATTTCAATATTGTGAAGCAAGAATTCTTTTCTTATTCAGCCATGAGACTGAAATGTGGAAGCTCAATCTTCATGTCAGCCTCTCCTGCCTATATTTTTAAACTAGCTGTTTTATGTAAGTGCATTTAGCAGTTTATAAGCTGAAGCACTGAAGGAGAAATAGGCAGTACAGTTCACTCAACTACATGCTATATAATTTGCATTTGAGAAAAAACAACTTAAAAATATACAAATACTTCCCATCTGTTCCCACCTCTTCAGATAAAATTTAAAAGAGAAGTCAATAGATTAATACAGAAGCAGAATAATCATAACACTGAAACTTAATTAGTTTTGTGGAATATTTACTAGTTCACTTTGGATCATCAGGATAAATAAAACTGAGCTGCTGTAGGGAAAAAATGCGTAATGATAGCACATGACTTCTTTTAATTATGGTTGCTTGTTAAGGTTATACTAGACATGTTTAACATCAATACTTTATAGGTCAACCAGTTGATTGAGTAGGGGTGTTTATGCACAAGTGTCTTATAAACCAGTATGTTAATTAGCAGAAATCAGTGGTTTGTATTGGATTGATTTTCACCTGCAGAAATATGTCTTTACTTGTTTCATTAAGATGAGTTCTGGCATTTTTCAGATTAGTCATTTAAAAACACCTCTGGAGAAGTTGCAAGAAGTTAATAAAAATACTTTGGGGCCACTTTTACCTGTAGAAGTTGTTTCATATGTTGAAGCACTGTCCTATTCATCGTGGAATGCCATGAGTGACTCTGACAATGAAGCCCTTCAAAACACCACCATTAACGTGAGTGGATCAAGCCTTGGAGTTGTGGTGTTTATCCTTATTCCAAAGACAGCATATGACTCTTCTCAAGCACGTGCTTTTACTTACAGGTCTTGGTCAACACTGTGAACAATTTTTTACAAAAAGACAAAATTACAGTCTGGGAAGCTTTACCTGTAGATAACCAAAGGCAGAGCCTGACTAAGCTGCTGCACACTGCAGAGCAGGCGACACTTGTCATGTCACAGAGCTTCAAAAAGACAACCCAGCTGGATGCTAATGCAAGTGACATAGGTAAGATAAAGAATATTAATCTAAGATATACTTTAGATGTGGATTAAACTGAGGAATTTTTCAGCACAATTATGAAGATTAGAAATTGTGTTATGTGAAAGACACAGGTGTTAATTTGTATGATTTTCATAACTAACACCTGACTTTCAGTGTAGGTATCATAATTTTCAGAGACTAAACACTTGAGTCTAGAGCACAAAAATAAATTGAAAGTCTGTGGGAACTTGTTTTCAGATTCTCTTTAAATCTCTCATTATGGCCATACTCACACAATCTGGATTCACTTTATAAGCACAAAATTATCCTATTCATCTTATGTGCATAAAAAACACCAGTGGAACAAAATATGGACTTGCTCTCTACAGATTTTTTTTTATCTCTTTTAGATTCAGTGAAGTTATTATAAATGAACTTGGAATAAGAATTGTTCCTAGTGAATTCAGTCTTGAGTGGCTTTAACTCAACAGGAATTTCTCATTTTAAGAGGAATTCCCCAGGAGGACAATTGGTTAGTCTCAGCTGTCCCATTTTGCTCTCCTACCTTCTCCCTGTGTCCTGGTGTCTTCCCACTAATACCTGCTGATTTTACTGTGGTAATAACAGTTTTACTATTCCTTCACTGAGAGTAGAGTAAGGCTAACATCAGCCACTTTTGAAAATCCCAATAAAGCATGGCTGATTCCTTTGTCAATGGCCACCCTTTCATCTTTATTTTTCTAAATGTCCCCAAACTGCATGTGATCTGATTTCTTATTTTAGATTTAGTACAGTCCTTCAGTATTGCACCCTGGCTTGTTGTTTCATATGATGACATGATGTGAAAGATTCCTACTGTGGTCTCAAGGCAGGTCAAACTTCCTGTTCTTCCCCCACCTTTCTTAAAGTAAATTAGACAGAGTGATGGAAAAGTAGGGAGGGATTTGTTCTATGACCTAGACTCTGTAGGATCACTTACATTATTGCAGAGCACCTCTGGGTCTGCAGCAGGTCCAGAGCAGTGCCAGGTGCTGGCTATAAAGCCCCTGTGCCCCACTCCTCATACGTCCCTTGCTTGAAAGCAGAGGCTCTCATGGCCACAGAGCTGAGGCCATGAAAGTCAAGAAGAGAGGATTTGGGTGCAGTCTCCAGTGGAACTGCAGATATCAGTCACCAAGGTGACAGAAAAAGCTGATAAAGAGAACAGGGAGGAATTCCCATGTTGAAAGGTTAATGATTATATTCCTTGGTTTTGTTCTAAAATGGTAAACTGTACGAGCTCATTTCCAGATTGGACCCAAACACTAACATTTTTTGTTATTGTTTCTCAGCATGAATAAATTTTTCACAGGTCTCACATGTGCCACACACAACTATTTTGGGACAAGACCTACAACATCATCCCTCTCTCTCTACTGCTTCTTTTGGTGCAAGCTCTTGAACTATGAGCTTTTCAGAACTCTAGCCAAAGAAAACTATTTCTTATGCCCTGACAAATATTTTCTGACAGCTGGTCTATTGAATAGCTTATATTATTTTTGTGTGCTGTGCTATAAGCAATGCAGATGGTCTAGCTTAGTGATATTCCTCCATCAGTCAAGTTTTACATTTGTTTGCTCTTGTTTTGTTTTGTTTTTTTAAAAAGGCCTGATTGACTTATTTTTGTTCCCATCCTGGGTGATTGAAACTCAGCACCGTAATGAAGCAAGTAAAGAGCTCAATAGACTCTAATGTAGTTTTTGTCCTAAGGGGTGATGCTTGTTTGTTTGCTTTTTGACAAGACACATCATTAGTTCATAGTGCAATGTATATTTGGTAGTGTGGATAGATAACCATAAAATATATACTTTTCAAAAATTGGCTTTTATCAAATGTTACTATTCAGTGGAGAATTTTATGCTCTTCTTTTTATAATTGTGATTTGTTGCCCCTTTCAGAAATACATTTTTAATAAAGCAATAGCTCTTCCCAAAGTAAACTACATTGTTTTTCCCAGTACCTAATTTAAGGCAAGGTAAATAAGAGACTATATTTTTCATGGAAAGAGTAGAAAGTATGAAAGCAAAATGTATGCATGAAAATAACAAAACATAGACATTTAAACAAACATGTTATATTAATGACATCTTTCTTGAAATATTTTGCCTGATGGTAGAGTCTTAAAATTCACAGTAATTATGCAATCCAATAGCACATTTATTAACCCCATTCTAAATTGTGGTAGGCCATAATGGAGCTGCGATTTGTACAGTATTTTTCTTCTTTTACAGCACTCAAGGTTTTTGCTTTTGATTCACACCACATGAAACACATCCACCCTCATGTATACACAGGGGGAGATTACATAAAGATCTCTCCGAAGAAGAGAAGGGAACCTCATCCAAATGGTAAGAAACAAAGGTTGGAGAGTAGGTGGGTTAATAAACACCTTGGATAGACTTGTACCCACTAGAACACAACCAAATGTGAAGTTTATCAAGGCTGAATTTCCACACTGCTAACTACAAAGGATCAAGGTATTTTATCACCCTTTCCCCTTTATTGTCCCAAGACTGATATTTGTAACATATCCGGCGGCACAGTGAGTATCCAATGAGTTTTCACATTGGATATTGGTACCACAGACCTGAGCTTTATCCTTTTCTAAGACACAGGTCTGCTTTATGACTTTGGACTGGCCCTTTCAACCCTTTGTGCTACTTCAAAAACTGGCGCATCTTTTCCATTCAGAGAGTAGCTCACTGGGGCAAGAACATGAAATCTTTAGTACCAAAACCAGGACCCAAATGTACCTGAGAGTGCTACAGAAAGGACTTAAAGTACTATCATCACTAAGTAGAGACGTGTATAAACAGCTCTGGAATTAAACCACATAATTTAATAAACATGGAAAAGATTTTTTAAATCCTCACCTTCCATCTAGTCTGTATCTCACCGCCTATCAGTATCTAAAAATTTGGTTTATTTTGGTACCAGGGAGAAAGTCACTACATTTTTAAGATCAGCACTGTATCCTAAAATACCTTTTTCTTTTTCCCTACTTGTATTCCATCCTGGGTCTGCTGTAATGGAAATCAAAGCAAGCCAGGTACTTCAGAAAGGCCCAGTATTTACTTCAGGTCTGACACATTTTACTTTATGACTTGACACCACGTGTGTAACCAGTTGCAGAACAGCAGCAAGCATATATTATTCTAGGAAAAATATATATGTAAATATCTAATTAATATTGCCAGTGCGAACACACATTTTTATTTCTAATTCCAGTTACATTATTTTAAATAAAGCTATATTTCATTGTCTCTAAAACATTTTTTATAAGTATTCCACAAAGATTCCATCTGCTTTGCATATTTTATACAATAGCAGCAATAATGTCTATTGTTTATTGTTTCCTTAATGTCTTCAATTTTGTTCTCCCATAAAAACCCCCAAACTCCTAACCATGGCCTGTTTGATTGATAGGCACTGTTGCAGTTGTCTTTCTGCGGTACAGCAATATCGGTTCTCTTCTTTCATCGCCCAAAAACCGCTCCTCCAAAGATCCTTCAGAGCAGAGGCAGACAGTAAGCTCAGCAGTTATAGCTGTTGCAATTAGCTCAAATCCACCTACACTCTATGAGCTTGAGAAAATAACATTTACCCTAAAGTATGCCAAGGTAAGGGGGTTTTTTATTATCAACTTCAAGTAAAACAAAACCTTAGCTAATCATTTTATGTGATGTAAGCATACCTGCAGCATATGATAAACTAAGACATAATTCTGTTGTTTGCTGATGTGAGGTTACCATTTATTACTCTAATAAGATTAATCTCATATGTGACATCTTAAGTGCAATATACTAAATATGATACAGAGGAAAATTGCTGTGGGACTAAAACAAGGGCAATAATGCCATCTTTGCTGGGTTGTAGCATGGATAAAATGTAGATGCCTGAACCAGAGCATATTACAGGATCTTGATTGTTTTGTACTTAGGTGGGGGTTTTTCTGGAAGTTTATCAGACAGTTAAGCATGTATACTGGGAAGAGAAGAAATGCTTCAAGGTTAATGTGAAAAGGTGACCTGGAATTAGGGGATAATAGCAGAACCTATAGTTTTGAAGCTTTGTTATTTCTGAAATCTGAACACATTTATTTAAAACTGAGGTTTACTTCCAGCAAATACAGATTTTTGCTGGCTACACTCATATGTAGACAATCACCTTACTTGGCACAAAGAATCATCAGAAACACAACAAGAAAGCAGCTCTGTAGAGAGGTGAGCAATGGGACAAGGTTCTAACCTGGGTTACATAGCTTTTAAATTTGTTACTTCCTTTCTGAGTTAGAAATCACCTTTATATAAATTTCGATATATTTAAAAAGCCTATAGTACAGTGGAGACTTAATCTTTGACTAGATTTAGTAAGCATTAACTGTACTAAATAATACTAACAGTCTTACTCTTCACTGTTGTGTAGCAGGTGATATAGCAGGTGTGATATGACCTTGGCTTTATCCCAGATTGCTTTGTAAAATGCACAGAATAAGTCGCAGTTTTTGAACTGCTCATTTGGAATGGATAAGCAATGTGGCTGTAACCTTGGAGTCTATTCCATGTTCAGCAGGTGCAAGTGTATATATAACAATGTTTTCAATAGGTAAAAATTCCAACATCTTTGCAAGTGCCAAAAGGGTTCAGTAATCTGATTAGACTACATGTTTGGTGGGGTTTTAGCTGTGTGGATAAATTGCTTCCATCCTCAGCCATGTTTTAATTGCTTGGAAAAGGCCTTGCAGAATGTGTTTTTCATTTCTCAACCTTCCAAAGATAACAAGCAATTTTTAATGAATTGCGCAGTCTAGCGTAAGAAAGGTCTCTTGATGGGAAATATCCTGCCTTTTGCCATCAGTAAAACATCTTGTTTCTGTTCCAGACTGCAGATAAAGACATTAAATGTGCATTTTGGAACTACTCAGACACAATGAATGGCAACTGGGCTACAGAAGGCTGTGAGCTGACACATTCCAACTCCACTCATATCTCATGCAAATGTAATCATCTGACTCATTTTGCTGTTTTGATGTCCTCAGGTGGCTCTGTTGTAAGTGCTATTTTAATTTAGTGTTTTACCTGATACTTTCTTCTGTTTTCATTCCTTATGTTCCTATTTTAGTGCAAACTACACGCATTACCCTCCTTTAGGTTGTCCTGGTTTTGTTCAGCAAACACACAATTTATTGTGCACAAAGCAAACAAAATTCCTCCCATATGTGTTTGAATTTCCTTATGTCCTTTCTGCAGTATTACAGAGCAGTGATGCAGCAAAGTATCTTGTTCCAAAAACACAGTCTGTTGTGCTTATTTTTGGAGCATTGCTTTTCATTTTAAATCTCACTTTAAGACTGCTGTGGGATTTATCTGCCATTCATTGGTGGTCAGTAAACATATGGCCCTGAATTTCTGTCTCACAATACTTTGCCACCCATTTGTCTAACCTTGGCATCTAAAAATCTGCTTTAAATTCTCTCTGGAGAGTTTGAAGCAGCATAATCAATCTGAAGTTTATGACTATTAAACATGGACACTCACGACCAGCACAAAACTGGGAGAATGGACATTCAATTTATGTCCTTCTTATATTAAGAAGTCCCATAGATTTCCAGGGTCTCAGTGGGGATCTGCAGGAGCTCAGGTCCTGCCTCAGGAGGCAGCTTTATAAGGTATCAGAACTGACAGCAAGCAGAATATTAGCATGAATATACTGTATTGAGACAGTTCTCTCACACTGTGAATTTCACGCTGATAGAGGCTGTTTCCTGGTTGCTAAATAGCATCCTAAGTCTTCAGTTCAAATTTAAAACCTTTGCAGATACTTATATAGTTATTTTGAAAAGAAAGGCTGGGAGATGAATAATGTCTTATCCTTTATTTAGTAAAAAAATACTTAGATACATTTTATGGTCAGCTGAATACTATCCTTTTGCTGATGTACAGTCATCTATTTCAGAGTTACTTTGTTCAAATAGCAAACAGCAAAAGAAATTGTATTCTTACACAGAAAATATTCACATCCGGTATTGAAATATCTTGTGTTTCTTTGAAGAAAGTTCATGTTACATATCTGGAATAGCATTTGCTTGAAGTGATTGTTATTTCAGAGTCTTGTTTTGATCATGTTGCAAATTCAGTAAGACAGTTATTCAGTTTTGCTTATCTAAGTCACTGCTGTGATAAGTCCTTTTATATTAGAAAATGTTCATGTCATATTAATATATGTCCTACTGCCAGTGTATTTGTCATTCACTAAAATAATCTGATTTTGAAAATCTCATTAGGAGATACTGATGTTAATAAAAAGTTTTGTTAAGACATATCAGAAAATGCAGGAGCAGGAATATATAGAGTTTATTACTAATTTCCCCTAGAATTATATCTGTCTCACAAAAACCCAATACTTTTTAGATTATCCAAAGTGTACATTTCTAGTGAAACTCTACAAACATTTTTGATTAATATTTTGTCTAAAAGAAGAAAAGAGCTGTATTATAGAATGAGGTTTTTCTTGAGAAGGTACAAAGCTGTTTTTTTAAATACTATATTATAATTTTCCCCCAGGGTGTTACAAATTATAGCATTCTTACAAGAATCACTCAGCTAGGAATAATTATTTCGTTGATTTGCCTCTCCATGTGCATTTTCACATTCTGGTTCTTCAGTGAAATTCAAAGCACTAGAACAACAATTCACAAAAACCTCTGCTGCAGCCTTTTCCTGGCGGAACTTATTTTTCTGATTGGAATTAATATGAACAATAATAAGGTGGGTAGCTTTCACTTGTGTCTTGATTTTGTATTGCAAAGTAAATATGCAGTGTAAGATACGATCTTCCTTCTACTCCCCACATATCCTACCTACAATAGTGACCCTGACTTCCCAGTACAGTTAGAGGAAATACAAAATGGTCGTTTAAAGAAGCAGGGCCTTCGTCTGAGCTGGTGTGTATTGACTTTGCTCCATGGGTTTCATTTAAAATTTGTCACCTTTATCAAGACTGTGATCCCAATGTGTTTAGCATTTTCACTTCTCAAATCCCTTAGGAAGCTGTACAAAGCCACATTGGTGGCTCCCAGGGTAACAGTTTTCCCTAAAATCCAGGCCAGAGCTGCTATCTCAAGCTGACATCTGAGACGCTGAGCTGCTAGCTGCAGGACTACATTGCTTCCTGTATGTGAGGTCTTCACCTGTCCCTTTTGCTTTTCAGAAAGCTAAGCTTGCAAATTTTGCATCTCAGATTAGTTTTAGGAAATAAAATTATGCATAAATTATCAAAATAGCCTACTATAATAGCTGAATAGGATTTAAAATCACTTGAAAAAGTATGAGCTGCTCTCCCTGAGGTAGCACTCCAGTACTGACAGATTGAAAAATATCATTTTGCAAACACTTTGTATAACAAAAGCTATTTCAAAAATGATTCCTCATGATGCCTAATTACAATGTTATCAAAAACATAAAAATGTAGATCAAGCATGTAGACTACTCAGCTATAACAATAGGACCAACTTTGTCAAACCATTTATACAGTTTTTCTGGGAAGACACACACCAATTTTAAAAGTTGAATGTAGTCTATTTTACCATTTGCTACAGAAAACACTAATGAATGAATGTGCAAATGGGTGCTGTTAACTAACATTACAGCTAGGCTGAATCACCACTTGAGAGTCACTCAGTTGCTGTGCATGTACTGTTATATTATAATATATATAGAAGAAGGCCTATTAATAGAATTATGACTACTGCTTTCTCTGCTTGAATTTCTAGCTCTTCTGTTCAATTACTGCTGGACTACTCCATTATTTCCTTCTAGCTGCTTTTGCATGGATGTGCATTGAAGGTATTCACCTCTACCTTATAGTTGTGGGAGTCATCTACAACAAGGGTTTCTTGCACAAGAATTTCTATGTCTTTGGCTATGTCAGCCCAGCCGTGGTCGTTGGAATCTCTGCTGCACTGGGATACAAGTACTATGGCACCACAGAAGTGTAAGTCACTATTTCTGTGTCCAAATCATAGTACAGAAGGAGACAGTAATTGAAAAAGCACATTTCAAGGCATTTTCTGCTGTTTAATTTTCAGATGTTGGCTCAGCACTAAGAATAACTTTATATGGAGTTTTATAGGACCAGCATGTCTAATAATTCTTGTAAGTATAATTTTAATTTTTTATTGTAGTACATAAAGCCAATAATAAAAGGGATTTAATAATCACCCACCCACTGCCAGCATAGCTGTGAGTGCTAATTATAGGGCAGAATCGACTAATTTAGACCTTTTTATAGTACCTCTAAATTATTTATATGCTGTACATCTAAATACTTTACTAGTCTGAAAAATGAATGTTTGACAAAAAAAGTTCAATATACTATCAGAGGGGTTTTTTCTTACTCTCCTTCTTTTATCCCAATGGTTTGAGAAATTCTGTGAAGCATTTCTGGTTTTTACAAAGCATCTCTGTATGTCACTGGCATCTCAGCATGGCTCAGCAGGAGGTGTACACAGACACCATCCTAGCAGACAGATAATCTGGTTTTTCAAATGTTGTGTGACTTAATCTCTTATCAGTGATCGGTCATCTTTGTAAGATTAGACTGTCATCTTTGTGGTTTTATCATTCGCATGTACCCTGTCATCATCAAAGCCATTTTAAACTAAATTGCGACGTCAGAGAAAAGAACCCGCTATTTCACATGGGCAGACAAGTCAAGTATTGATAGCCCTATTTCAGCTGTGAAGAGGGCCTTTTTAATTCTTATTGGAAGTGGTTTCAAACCACAAATTTGGCAGGTATTATATGTTCAATGCTGAATCGAAATGGTTTTGGTGTCTCAAGAGCATTTCTAAGTGCTATAAAGTTTAAGGAACCATTCTAGCTGTAATGGGGCTTTATTGTGTATGACTGTGTTGACAGTGATAGCTGGAGCTAACAGAAGGAGAAGGTGCAATAGTGAGGCCTCACAACATCTATGGTCAAGTCAGTTACAACTGTGTTGCTTTTTAAGCTGTTTGGTAATGATGTGAGGATTTGTAAAAAAGAAGTGGAAGATCGTAACACATAAAACTTGGTAGTGGAACAGTTTTATTTCAAGGCATTATCCATTTCAAAACTTAATAAACTATCAGGTATAATTCTAGTCAAATTCCACCCCAAAATCCCGCTGCATATTGGGTACAGCTGGAAACAACCTGCCAGATAGGTGATGCCTCCCATCTCACCCTTCTTGTGAGCACAGCAGATTTTGAGAAGCAAAGCACCATGACCTCCCTTCACGCAGTGCTTCTGGGGTCAGATAGCCCTGGTGTCTGACAGGTTACCAAGATGGAACAAAATCATGGGGAGACATCATCCTTTACTAGGAAATTCTTACAATTCTTAGGTATAAGTTTACAATTTCCTATTTCCTCTTTGGACCTTATCTCTTTCTTTCATGGAGGCAGCACAGCTGGGGTTTTGTTGTTGTTTCTCTCATACCTGTTCCTCATCTGCCTTCAAGTAAAGATTTATGCACAGTGGTGTATCTCTACACTGTTAGCACATGAAAATCTCATTATCAAAACATACAAAATGCTCCAAGTGTAGGTATCTGTGACCTTGTTTTCAGCTCCAGCTGCGCTGTACCTAATGGGGATCTCAGGTACACAGCGCGGAGGCAGAGCAGGTCTGCAGTGGCTTTGCTGTAAATCTGGCTGGCTGCAGAAGCAAATCCTGCAAGCTGGGCTCTGAGGCCTGTAGACATTCTTTGAGCACTCCAGATCTTCCATCATTCCCTGCAAATTAAAAGGAAAAAGGGAGGTGCTAGAAGTTGATCCAGGCCTGCGTGCCAGGGCAGCCCTCCTACGGATGAGGAAAGCAGCCAGCGAGTTTCTTTTCCTCTCACTCATTTGCCTAAGTGAAGCCATGCCAAAGACCTGTAGCTGGACAGCAAAGAACCCCGTGGTTGTTCAGCTACTTTTTGTGTGTTATAGGAATATTTTGTGCTAACTTGTTTTCACAGTATTCACATACCTTTATTTAGTGTCTCTTCATAATCATGCTCCACTAGACCGGGGGGCAAAGACAACCCACTGTCAGCAAGGTGCTTCAGCTGCTCCAGGGTTTTTTTGAGGGTTTGGACAGCTTGCTTTGATGAAGTGATAGCAAACTGAAGCATGAACTGCAAGAGGGTTTTCTAAGGGTGCAGGGAGCTAAGTAATTTGCTTATGCTCTATCTAGATAATAAAGGGAAATACGGAAAGCCTATGAAAATAGGCACTGACACTAGAAGATGAAGTTGGTGTCAAATGTCTTCACCGTGGAAGGCACATTGGTGGTGGTAATTCTGTTTCCATTGTCCAACCTTCCTCTTGAGAGCAGTGCATGGGCTCCAACATGACAAAGATTAAACTCTTTCCAAAGTAGTGCCACCCAGGAAGTCCTTTTAATTGCAGGAGCCAATCTTTTCCCAATATTTCCATTCTGCCTACAGCTAATTAAAGAGAAAGAGGGGAAAAAATGCTAATTAAGGACTCTGACGAGGAAATGTCACTTTTGTTCTGGAATAACCAGATAGGGCACTACAACCCTCATACTGAAAGCTGAAAAATCTGGCAGCTTCAAGTTTACCTTTAATCCTGAGCTTCATCTACAAATAGCATTGAATTTGCAGGTTTTCAAAGATAGTCTGGAGAGTGTGGATAGCAATTCTCTGGAGGGCTACTCACCACAAAATTCTTGCACAAAAGCATTAAAGTTATTGTCATGACAAATGCCCACGTACCCAATGGTGTTTTCCATTTCTGTGAGTGGGGGCCCAGGAGATTTGTGGTTTGGATTATACTGTAATCCGCCTTTGAGACAGCATGTAAATGATGAGAACAGAACCATTCCTGTACCAGTGGGTTATCTGTCTCAGGGCACATTGTTTCAAACGTGCTCTTGGGCTGTAAATCTGCAGTAATAATGAAGCATAGGGAGCTCAAGTGTTTTTATCAGGAGTACAAATTAAGTTCTCCTCTGATTGCCTAAGCACAAACACTGCTTCTGAAGGTGTTTGCTTATTAAAATTAAGGTTCTATTAGAAGTCTTAAGTGCAAAGCAATGGCCTTATTGATCCCATCTAAAAATTATTATTATTATTATTATATTGGTGACTGTACATGAAAAGAAATGGGTCAGAAGCTCTTTAGATGGACTTAGCCAAGAAAGAGCATTTTAAACCTTTAAAAAGCAGGCTGCAAACTGAAGATAATTTCTACAACTTATTTCTTCCTCCTAATATTTGTAATCTTTAGAACCACAACCATTTTAACTAAAACTATGCAGTAGATTAGATCAAAGCATACAAGTATGGAGAAATTATTTATAACTAGTATTTAAACTTTTTAATAGAAAAGTGAGTTTATCTCAAGCTTTAAGGGACAAACATTAACACACACCGCAACCCAAGCCTGATTGAGGCAAAGACAAATATAAACCCCAGAGATAAAAGTATGAAAAGGGGGGGGGGGGGGGAGAGAAGAGAATAAAAAGAAGCCCTAGAAGGCTTTCTTTTCTATTGTAATACGGTCTTAAAATAATAATCTCCCTGTAATAAGTGTGCAGAATGGAAATGACTATTTGCCGCGGGGGTGACGTGGCTGCAGTTTTGATTAGCATGTAATGTCAGTCAATAACAAACTCCTTCCCATTGAGGAGGATCTCAGCATGGCTTTCCCCACCTCTGGCATCATAGCTTTTTGAGTGGGAGCTGACCTATGTAAGGGCTTTATTCTGCATCCCTGGTGTTTTTGGAAACTTCACCTTTTAAATTCTGTGGACACAGCACAAGTCCTTCCACTTGTACCTATTTTGAGGGCCAGCTGTATATTAGTTATCCAAGTGGGAGTAGAAATGATGTCTGGAAGGGTTAGCCAAAGGCTATTAACACTGTAGTTATAAAAATGTACGAGACATTAAAAGGAAAATTTGGAAAATAATCACTGCTACTCCAAGTGCAGCTATAGCCAACCCTCTAATATACCTGTCTCCCACAATGTTCTCCCATCAAATCTATTCAGCTGAGCTTTGTGCAGCAAGTTCAAAGTCACCCATGAAAACATGATTTGTACCTTTACAGTATCGACAGAGTCATGCAAACTTGACTGTTGTACCTACTGCCACTGCCACAATAAATTGGCACACCTCTGTGAGGAACCAGGACTCAGAAGTGTGACGTGTTGTAACTTTAATAGGTGCAATTTGCCATTTGACAGTATAAATCTATCAGTATCATTTGTTGAGAACACCTCCGTAATAACAAAATACAGACTTGCTCTTTGACGTTGGAACATTTCCAAAATTGAACATCATCCAGATAATCCTCTCTGTGTCTTTTATCCAAACATCCCAGCGCCATGCAGTGAGAAGGTAGCTCCTGTATGCTATTCCTTGTTTTACTCTTCTAATGAATGTTTTTAGGGACATCGAAGGTTTCTGGCTTGGCTTCAAGTTCCAGTTTCTTGAAACAATTGGTAATTGTAGTGTTTACAACTACAATGGCTTAAACACAAACCCTGCAATTTTCAGAGCATTCTTGTGCACTTGACTTGGAACATACAAGCCAAGAATAATTCTTGGGAGCGGTGTCCCCAGAAAATCCAAGCCCTTTTTAAAAAATGTAATGGATAATCAACTGTAAAGCAAAAATATTCTAAGAACTTCAGTGATTGATTAACCATACTGTTTTGAACCTTTCTTGTGTAAATGAATGGGTAAATGAATAAAATATACAGATTGCAGTTGCAAAATACAAAAAAGTGACATATGAGTGATGAAAGCAGGCTAACAGTAGAGTAATGCTTTTCATTAAGGAACTGCCTGTATATTCATTAGAGCTAGTCGATTACTTAAAAAATACATTCATCAGGTAATTTATTTGATGGATTTTACCATTATTTGTCAAATAATTTATTCAACAAAAAAAGGTAAAATTAATGGAGTAGTGCATTTATCAAATCTTAATGGACAGCTCTAATACTTATTCAGTTCTGTACATTTAGGTTGATTCAGGATTAGTAATACTGCTGCAATCAATGCAGAAAAATTTCTTGGCAAATCCATTACTCTGTTGTTTTCTCATATACACACAAATTTCATGTACTTCATCTAGGCTATTCAAACTGAACATCTTATAGAAAAAAAATTCAAAGAATCTAAGATAAAGAACGTGGTCTGACAGATCATTGTTACCATTTAAAAATAAAAATTAAAAAAAAAAAAGAAAGAAAAAGGAAAAAGCAGTCCCTCTGAGGTGAGTCACATCACACTGGTGTCAAGTCCACTGCCTATTTGGGTTCCTCACTTTATTATCCCTGCTCTTCAGTGAAATGTTCAATGCATGTTCAGTATTCCTGACATTTCTTGATATTCTAAGAATTTTTATCAAAAAATTGCTTGACCTCTGACTTCTACCACAACAAAACATAACACCACCTCACTTTTTTTTTTGTGAATATTTATGCTTTGAAAAGCTCTGTGGGTTTTTTATAACTAAGCAAATGCTTAGTTATGCTTCTTAGATAGATGTGAAAGATATACTCTACCATCTACTGTATGTTTTTCAGAAAATAGCTGTTTTAAACAATTTTTACATCTACTGTTATTCCTCAGTCTGCCTTTTTAGTGGAAATAAATTCCTACAGGGACTAGAAATGCCTTTATTATTCTTTATTAAAGAGTAATAGTCCCCTTTTCATTAGCCCCTCTGTGGCTTCAGTTGAAGGTGTCTCCATGGCATTTCTTATGCCATAGTGGATAAAGTGGAGAGAATTAATTATATAGCAGCATTAAAGACTGAGTCTGCAAATTTGCTTGAAACAGATTAGTTCAAAGCACAGTGCTGTTCAGCAACAACAATACCTGCTGTGCTAAATAATAACTGAGTCACAAAATACTTGCCCTGTTCAGTGGACAGGATCAGCTTAAATCTCCAAGCCACAGCTTCCATATTGCCATACTCAGTGGATGTAATTTCTCAGCAAGACCAGAGCTTTCACATGAATTAAGGTTTTATCTTCCTTTTCTCTGCCATTAAAGCTCCAATTCTAAGGTCCCTGGAAATACTTTGAAAAAAGAGGGTGTGGCCATTAGTCTACAACGTGAAAATTGCTAGATCCTATGTTATTGCAGAGTAACAAATTCATCACATAAGGCTGAAGGGTCCTTGAAGGATGTTCCAAATAAAAGTGGGGTTTTTTTAAAAAAAACCAACTTAGTAGTTCTGTAATAAAAAGTATATTAAGTTCTCCCTTTCAGTCACTGAAAGGACATTAGACTTGAAACTCAAGCATGTCCTCTGTCACCCAGAGTGAACCAAGCAGAAACAGCAGGTGAGGGAGTACAGGTGGATGTCGGGGGAAAGAGGGAGAACACCTGCCTGTGCCAGCTGGCTGTGCAGATTTCCTGAGGTGTTCCACAGCTCAGTGCAGATTAATGTCTCACACATCCTCCTTCAATTCTAGGAAGATAAACAGTGCCCATTCTTTTAACGGATCCATGTATAATCAGCTTCTATGGATGGTTTTTTCAGGAAAGCCACACAACTGACTGAAATAGGTTGGCGTTTTTGTTTTTTATTTTTAGGGTTTTTTAATTGTTTAATATCTTCTTGGTGATTATGTACATTTCCTTGTTACAAGCACATTTACTATAAACATATATGCTTACCCTAAATTGTTCATTGAAAGGACAACATAGGTTTGCTTTAGGCAGTAAACATGGACTGATGATGTCTTTTGGACTTTCTTAGCAATTACGTAGTGACTTCATCCACATGACATATTTTCTCACTCGAATCAGATTTTCTTCCACTATTCTACTGCCCTTTTGATTCATCCCTGACAGCCATTTAGAGAGGCGAATTTAAATTCACAGTAGTAATAGCACAGGAATACTTTGCTTGGAAATCTCACTTGGTCACTGAAAGAAGCTTTTGTGGTTTTGAATAAATCACACCATGGGATTTTGCGACCATGTCCACAGCAGAATTGTGGATATTTCTGAAAAAGCAAAAAGCCAAATCCTCAAGAGCATTTGGCAAATTGTGGAAGGTATGGATATCTTTCTGCCAAGTATTCACGCCTCCAAAATGGCAAATACAGCTTGTTCTCAGACTTGACATCTCAGTCATGCTCCTGATACTTTCTCCTTCCAGGTAGCTCATCCATTCACTGAAGCTAGTTGTGTTAAAAGATAATACTCAACTATGTCACTCCTCTTTGCCATGCAAAACTCCTTCTGCAGGGCTCCTGTATAAGGCTCCAGATGCACCCTAAGAAAGGTTTCCATCTATGCAAAGAAACCATAGGACAGGAGCAAGGTGTAGTCTGAACTTTTTGATGCACCTTGAATCAGTTCATTAAACAGCCTGATTTACGTCACTCCTAACACGCTTTCCCAAAAGCTTCTTGGAAAAGGAGAAGAGTAAACCTAGTAATTATTCACACTGCAAGCAGAATAGACCCCAGTCCTACCACTGGATCTAATTGGGCTAATAATTCTGGCTGAGGTCAGGTGCAGATCAATTGGTTCATTCTTCCTGCCCTTGGCTGCAGAACTGAGGGTGAATAATGTGTTTAGTTTTGCAATCCAGTAAGAAACACTGAATCCGTAAGTCTGCAAAGCTATTTACCCTGATGAAAAGCATAGAAACCTCATTTATTTATTTATTTACATCTTCTTTTAAGTGATATAAAGTGACATAAAGGAAACACTTAATTGAGTCTAAATCTATAGCTTGAAGTATGCAAAGGAAATCTTTGAAGTATTCATAAATAAAAAGCAATCCTATGTGAACATTTTTTATTTCCTGAGTCAGGATTTGAAATAAACCCATTTGGCTGTGTTTTAACTTTTAAAACAAGGGAAATCATTAAAGTCTTAGAACTATAAGATTCTACCCCTGAATAATGGAAAATATTTCCCAAAAATAGAGCCTAAAGGGGGTTCATTAAGGTTTTTGTTCCATTTCCTACTCCCAGATAAGACTCCTGTTGTATACTTAAAGCATTCAAGAAGATATATTCACTGGGGACATGGTAATGAGATAAATCAGTCAGGAGACAAACCCTGACTGTTTGACTGCCAGCTTGTGTCCAATTTTATGCAATTAATATAGCATACATTTTCATTTTGAAGCTTAAACTGTTGTATTGTTAATAGCTTAATTCCGTTCTCCCCTGACTGAAATAATGATGACCCACTGAATGTTGTCATTTTACCCAGCCATTAGCCATCCAGCCAGAAAGACAGAAATGTATTGCTCTCTGTGGCAGAACTCAGACCATCACAAGCTCATTAATTCAAACGCTCATAATGAGGGTCATTGTACAGACTGATACAGATACAGCTGCTCTGAACTTCAGACATTTTTTGAAAGAGCCAAATTCAATATGATATATGTAAAAAATTCAAGTATATGCCTAAGAGAGCAGCAGGAGAAATTTTCTCATTCTTTTTTGTGAGATCTGACATCAGCATATAGATGGTTTCATCAATTATTGAGCCAGAGACTAAGAAAGGAAAAGGGAATGATTTGGGGGTTTCATTTTTGAAGTTTGAATGTAAAGTGCTCAGACTGAATCAGAACTAGTATGTCTGAGTCTTTAGAATTAGCTACCTCTTTCTTATACCTTCTCTTCTTTGTAACACTAGAGAGCCTTTAAAGGCTGGTATTTGAAATGTTTTAATAACTTTTGAAAGGCTGGGGTGTATCTTTTGCGCAAAGATATCCTACATGAAATTACCAATTCCTTTTTCATTCTATAAATAATGTGTATTGGAAATAGCCTCAAAACCTCAGTCTCGTATTAAACAATTACAGCAGTGTTTAAAAAACAAAACTGTCTTTAGATAATTCCTGGATGAGGAACTGGGGGGTGAGGGAAATCCAGGTCTCTCTGCTCCAGTGAATATTTAATTATTTATATGGCATGGAATAGATCCATCAGTAGCAGGGAATGGAGAGAATTCAGAGCCTGGAGAAACCAAGGGTCATAGCCTAGTCTGAATATTAAGGAAAACAGAAAACTGTGCCCCATGTCTCCAACATCCTATACAAATGCACAGTCCACCGGGATTTTCATTGTTCAGGAGTGTCCTTTCTGGTTTTATTCAGAAAAGCTATCCTAGTCAGGAAGCGTTTCCTGGTGAAAACATAGTCTAAAACAGTAAATGTCTTTTAGTGCTAATGAACTGACATTTTTCAAGAAAAAAAGTATTAGACAAAATTTTTTTGAATGCCCTGTCCTGATCCATTTCATTTCACCAGAAGTCCAGGTGCTAACTGAGCTACCGCCATGAAAGACACACCATTCCCCTCTGAGCTTTCAAGTGCTCTTTGTCTTGCTTTAAAAAAGGAAGCAGGGCGGGAGGAGAAGGAAAAAAGACGTCTTAGTTGTCAAATTTGACAGCTGTCAGCTATCTTGATGGGGCAAAATGATGATAGATCACTTCACTCAGTGTCTTACAATTTAATTGTAATTAATTATGAAAGAAATTACAGCTCTTCAACTTGAGTGCAAATATTTTTATTTGCAAGTTTTATTAAATTTTGTGTAGTTCATCCTATTCAGTGTTCAACTAACAATAACTATCATTCTGTATCTACACAGAGGGAGTTCCATGCAGTGTGAAGCACTAACATGGTATTTACTTGAGGGCAGAACACTGTGTTACTCTTCCAGTATGTCAAATGCGCACCTTTAAGACTGGAACTAAGGACCTATTTTAAATATAGCAATTGCTAGGCATTGTGCCATTAGCAGAACTCCAGCAGCCTGGAGCACTTAGGATTTTAGGACCTATATGCTCATTTTTATATTATTACTAACTTTCCAAAATACAGTTAACAATCAGCAGAGAAGTTTGTAATTTGCTTAGACAATAGATGAGATTGTTCCTCAGTGCTCTCTGCTGGGGCAGTCCCAGACCTGGGAGGAGTAGAAGCCAGAGCAGCAGTGTCTTGCTCTGCCCATGCCCAGCTTTCCTTCCTTGCAGAAGCACCTGTTCAGGTAACCATGGCAGTAGGGACAGAGAGGGGGGGATGCAAATCTGCAAACAGATTTCCAGAGCCATCCAAGATGTAGGTGAAGGTAGGTTAACTCCACACACTGCTTTTCCCATCTTATTCTAAGACACATATGATTGGTTGAACAGACCTCCCCAGGCTAATTCCTTTGGCAAAGCCTCCTTATTGTTGACAAGATGATTAGGAGAGCACCAGGAAATTTCTTTGAATTCTCAATTACTTTTTCTCTCCTACAAGAGGAAATTATCAAGAGCAATGCTGTGGGTCAGATCTGGTCCTAGGACTTGTACCACTCCAGATAGCTCTGAACTCTTCCTTGTGTGCCTGCTGGACCTAACCCACCAACATCACAATTCTGAACATGGGAACTGTATCATGGAGATCCCCAAAACAGCTGCAGGGCAATTTCACTGTCCTGCTCTATACTACAGTGTGCATCCATGACACACCTAAGTGCTAATCTGCAGAGCAAAACCTGCACCAGTGTCCACTGTTGCCTGTGAATCCCTTGGGATTGCCATTCTCTGTGGTGTGTAGTGATAAAGCTTTGACAATCCTGGTGACAGTGGGAGTTTTACTATTTAACTGGAGTTCTGCATATTGGCTTAATGGGGCCAGAAGCCACTCCAAAACCTTAAATGTTGCAGTGGGGATACTGCAACACGCATATATCAAACCAGGAGTCCCGTGGAAAGGAAATATATATGGACAGACAGATTCTTGATAGCTGTTTCAGAGAGATGTTTATTTCTCCAGCCGCATGGCCGGAGCTCTGCCCAGGAACTGTTCCAGTCACGGGACCAAGGGTCCTTCTGCCCGCGCAGGGAACACAAACCAACCAATGGGAACGAGGCTGAGCAGGGGCAGGGAAGCCCCGTGCCTGTGCCCTCAGGGCCCCTCTCCCAGGGCTACACGGCGGGGGAGGGACCCCAACACCTCACCCGTTTTATTTTAATAAAAGGAGAATGAAAACAGCTGGATAAACATAACAAGAACAGTTTCAAGACAAAACAAGCCACCCTCCTGAGTCTTTAAATGTCCAAACAGATTCTGTGGAACATCTTAGGGCTGACAGAAGGGAGACAGAATTCTCTGAGCATGCTTTGTGGGGAAACTGAGGCAGGAGAGGGTTTAACTTCTTCCCTCCCCCTTTTCATCCCCCACTCGGCATTGGAAAGGGATTTTTGGGGAAACAATTGGCAAAAGCATGGTTTTGTGAGGGAAACCATGGGTGAAAAAACGGATTGGGAATACACTGGGGGTAATAGGACATAGGGTAAAAGGGAAAGGTGGGATTAGGAAAGGGAAACTGTAGGGGGGGCTTACAATGGAGATACTGTCTAACATGACTACGATTTTTTGCATATATACTGCCTTTTACAGGAACACCATCAGGCCCAGTGACCTGCAATGCTTGTAACCCTTTTCTCCCTAGCACAATATTAAATTCCACCACCTCTCCATCTCCCAAGCTTGGGATGCATTTTTCAGGGTTATTCTTTTTAATAGCAGTTCTATGCACGAATATGTCTTGCTGGTTGTCACACCTTGTTATAAAACCATAATTTTGCTTAACATTATACCATTTTACTATCCCTAAGATCTTAGTTACTATGATCTTTTCCTTTTTCCGAGTGGCTGCTGTTTTCTGTCTCGCTGCGTCTTTGCTCTCTCTTTCGGTCGCTCCCGTGTTGGAATTGTCGGGGCTGCTGGTGCCTGCGCGCTCTTCCCGGGGTCGCGTTCGCGGCTGCGCGGGCCGGGCCGGGCCGCGCCGCTCAGTTCTCCGTGCGTCGCCTCCTCTGGTCGCAGCTTCGCTGCCGCTGCCGGGCGCTGCACCCACATCTCGGCCGGGCCCCCGAGCGATGACTCCCCCGCGCCCCGCTCCAGCGCACGTCTCGGCTGGGTGCGGCTCCGCTCCACCGCCATCGCCGCCAGCCGCTGCCCGCGCGCCGCCCCTCTCGGTCGGGCATTCACGGGGCTCGCTCCACCACGCGCTGCGCCGTGGGGGCACCGCCGGGTCCCACCGCTCCCGCCGCGCCTCTCTCCGCCACCGACACTGCGGCTCGCGTGGCTCCGCCCGCACGCGGGAACTGCCTCGCTGCTGCTCTCAGAGCGCTCGGTGCACGTGGCCTGGGCCGCACGGTCCCTGCGCCAGGCTTCCCTTCGCCAGGACACAGCTGACATTGCTCAACAGTCTCGGTAACTAAATAATATTCACGAAAATATTCTTCCATCGGCATATATTTTGACTCCAGTATTAACTGTGTCCAAACAGTTTTCCAAAAGCCCTTGGTAAGAATTAAATCCCAAGAAACATAGAAAAAGTTCTTAAACAACCATGCCAGGAAGTGTTTCAGTTCTTTTTGAGCTTGAATCAAGCTAAAATTTACAAATCGTTGTTCAAGAATCATTTTAAGTTTAAGATAAATGTCCATATGCGGCTCTGAGAGCCAAGAGTCTTCCCACCGTTCCTCCATAGTTTAGATATGGAATAGCAAAGCAAAACCAAGAAGAGGAATCCAAAGTTTCCAGGGTTTACTCACACAAATCAGTCGCTTAGGGATCGGGGATCGTTCTGCTCTCAATTCTCCACCATTTGTTGCAGTGGTGATCCTGCAACACGCATATATCAAACCAGGAGTCCCGTGGAAAGGAAATATATACGGACAGACAGATTCTTGATAGCTGTTTCAGAGAGATGTTTATTTCTCCAGCCGCATGGCCGGAGCTCTGCCCAGGAACTGTTCCAGTCACGGGACCAAGGGTCCTTCTGCCCGCGCAGGGAACACAAACCAACCAACGGGAACGAGGCTGAGCAGGGGCAGGGAAGCCCCGTGTCTGTGCCCTCAGGGCCCCTCTCCCAGGGCTACACGGCGGGGGAGGGACCCCAACACTTAAATCCTTCTGACCCTTTTCATATGTGATCTCCCAGAGAGAGATGTACCAAACACTTACCATCCTTTCTCTAAACTCCTTCTCGGGTGTACAATAAAACTCAGCTCATGCAGATTTGTGTCTCCTCAGAGATTATCCAGAGTTATACAGCTACATAAATGTAGTTGCCCATATCTACAGAGTCCTGATTTCATGGCATCCTAATAATTGCTCTTATTCAATGTCTATTTCACAGAAATATATTTTAAGTTTTTCATTTGTTCATAAATATACCACAACATTTCAAGAATTTAAGAAGGCTAAAAATACTTTTACAAATATCTTTAAGGAGACTTGATTCCCTGAAGATGTTGTGAGTGGAGGCTTTTTCTGTATCAGTCCTTGACTTTGATTAACCACTTAAAAAAAAAAAAAAAAGGAATAGATTAATTATTAAAATTAGTCCTGTAGTGCACCTGAGCAATGATGAGTGAAACATGATTCCCACTGAATTGCAGAGGAGGCAGGGTTGAGGATGCTCAGCACTTCAGAGAATTGGGCTGGTGGGGAGAAAGTCAGAGGTTTCCTTTGTAAAATGGTGAGGACTGAGTGCACTGTTTGCCCAATAGCAGTTTGGGGTGGTTTGTTAAATAAATAAAATACAAAAAATTATTCAGTTCAGGGCTTGGAATCAATGCAATTCCCCTCTAGTATATTAGACTTGCCAAGAAGCCCCTCTCAGGACATGCAGCAGTTTCTCTGACTGCTCAACCATGTAATAGCACTGAAAACAAAGGCACCAGAACTTGCTGTGTCACACTGTAACATCGTTATTCACTTGATAAAACTGTGGCCATGCCACAGCATTTCACGCTCTGGGTTTGCCCCAAGCTGCAGTGTAACTCTGCTCATTATTCAGGTAACTCGTCCCCAGGCTGGCCCTTCCCAGCCCTGTGCAGAGCCTGTCCTGGCTCGGCTTCACAGCTGCCTGCACATCCTGCTCTGCTCCAGCTTGCTCCCTCTCCGGAGACAGCATGCCTTATGCTTGCCATTTCATTCTCATTCACCTTGCCTGTCACCTTAAGGCAGTCTTAATTATAATATCATTGAAGGTTTATTCAACAAGATCTTAAGACCGTGGTTTAATTACAAAAATGAAAACACATGATTACAACTAAAGCAAGAATAAAACAATATTTGGCTGTAAGTAGCTGTTGAAACTTTTTAGATGTTTCAGTGTCTCTCATCCAGAAGCCCCTCTGTTTGATCCAGGATTTCTTGTGTACATCTATATTTTAGATTACTTTTACAGCCTACCACCTCCATTTCTGCTCATTTGAAACTCAGTTTTGGATACAAATTCAAATGCCTTAAATGTTTGTATCTTTGGCCAGGCATTTTAAGTGATTTGACTTCCCATATCATTTGCTGGAACACATATGGCTCTTTGGGGATATCAGTTCTATTTCCTCTTTAGTCCTAATAAATCCAACTTATTAGTGTTCCTAACTCAGTCCTGCCATCCAACATGAACTTTTTACTTTCTGTTTCCCAGAAATAGTTGAGGCCATTGGTATGTTCATAGCAAAGAACATGCAGAGTATCAGGTTGAAGCAGAATGCATCAATTTTAGGATACCTTTTGGGATTCCTTTTGGATTACCATTTTTCTCCAAAGGCCACACTTGACATGTTGTTTACATTAGCTGTTTTTTTCTCTGGGATTTACCCATGAATTCATGCTGTTGTTTTCCTGCAAGTTTTGCTTCACTTCCATGTCTCAGGATAGTTACTAATACTTTGGTTTTATCCATTTCATCCCCCTCAAAGGACAAAATGCTGTTCCAGAGGCTTCCAGCTTTGGTTGAAGCATTATGTAAAGCCAGACTATGCACTTCTGCTTCCCTATAGAAATTTTTTTATTAATGGAGTGCTTCAAAATGGGGCAAAGACTGACTTAAGATTTTATAAATCTTGGAAATGAGCAGGTGTTTTAGAAGTTAAGTTCACCCTCATTACCCTGTAACACTACCTCCTGTGAGGCTACCTGAGACATATTGTACAGTAATTGTGTTCTGGCAGCTGACTCTGAGAAGCCAGTGTTAACCTCTCCCGTTCCCCTGATACATACAGATTATTCCCATTAGAATGGGCTGCTGAATGAAAAGATCATAGTTAATGGGTATTACTTTAATGCAGAAGGCCAAATCCTATTATCCTGTGCAACGGACAGTGCAAATAGTATTTGTGTAAAGGAGCTCCACTGGGACAAGGAGAAATGGAGCCTGCTGCCTGCGCCATCCTTGCTCAGCAAAGCCTTGCCAGTTCTGCAGCTGTTATTGTGAGTAAGGGGGGGTTGGCCCATAGAGCTTCTCACAGAACCTATTTCTGGCAATAGGAAGGTGCTCACTGACATTAGTAATCCTACTGAGGGGCTGGCACAGAGGAAGGTTGGCTGCATGGTTTGTGCTGCCATCTCCAATGCAGTTTCTGAAGAAGTAGCAGTGTGCACTCCATGCTCACGGTACTTTGATCACATTTCCCGCTACCTTTTTCAAATTAATAAGTACATTAGCTGGGTTATGCAGATTAAAGTGTGTGCACAAACTTATTTGATATATTACTCACCAACAAATATAAGATAAAAAGTAAGTCTGCATATAATTATCCACAACTGCTGACTGACTTATAATTAACTTTGAAAAATTGCTGGTTTAGGAGATACCATAGATTACAATTTTAAATATAAGGAGCTTCAGAATAGCTCTCACGATCAGCACTAGTACAAGGTATTCAATGAAGGACTAATTCCCTAAACTGCTAATCAACTCTATCTCCTGTCCTTATCAAATTGTAAATATATTATGCTTCATTAAACTATGAGCATGTAGCTAATTAAAGCAGAGCCTGCTTTAATATCAGATACTCCCCCCTTGACACAACAAAAATGTTCTAAGGACATACCTAATGAGTGTTAACAAATGAAAATTATTCCTTTTCAAGTGATGCTGTGCTCCAACAGCTTTTAGTTTTCATTTCAGAGATTTTTGTTTTAGTTTGGTTTGGATTTTGTGTTTGGTTTGGTTTTTTTAAATAAAAAGAAGCAGGGGAAAAACCATACAGTCTTTCTGGAGAAACAGCTTGGGGAAGGCATTAATTCTATTCATTCTACAGCTGGAAGCCCACAGGAACTGACCAAGGGATCGCAACCAAAAGTTTACAAACAGTACCTCAATGACACAGAGCTAAAATTTAGTACATTCACTGACATTTTAAATAGATTCTGATGTTAAGTGCTACAAAGTAAGAGAGCAACCATCCACATTTTTAAAGGAATGCAGTATAAATTTAAATGAAAGATCAGTGAAGCCTAGCCAAGCAAAGAGAGGATCAGAACCACAATTGAGCATCATTTGCAAAACTGCTTCTTTTAGTCACTTTTCTTCGTTTCAAACTCAAATAAAGCAATGCCATTTTACAAAAATCAAGGAAAAAAATACCAAAATTATTCATCTGTGACGAAAAACCATAAAATATAAGAGAGAATATGCAGCAAGGAGCCTTTCAACAGAAGCTAGATTTTTTTTAATTATTTGTGTAAGCCTCTAAGATTTTTGTGTCACTTGAAAGTCTTCACACCCCAAAGTCCTCATAACGAATGATGTTATTAATGTTATTCAGCAACAAAAGACACACGTTTCAAGATCAACATGATACAGTACAACAGAAAACCCATAGGGTACAGGGTTTTTCAGCAGTTTCTCCATTTCCCTTTCCATTTTTTTAATTCTTTCCCTTTCCCTTTCCTTTTCCTTTTCATTCCTTTCCTTTCCGTTCCTCCATCTCTACTTAGGAAAAATAATCTCAGCAGGAAATCGAAGAGATTTACCGATAAAATCAATAAACATTTGCAGACTGTTGGTAGTGATACTGTTGAGATAAGGTAGGGTTACATCCCTGTTTGATCAGTGTTTATTTCAGGGCTCATATTTTTTAATAGAAGTGAATCAGAACAGGGTGGGTTTTTTCCCCTCCTGGCACGGGATTCCATAAGTTTCAGATACCCAGAAACTCTATCTGACTTGTTTCATTTAAAAGTTTAACAGTTATTGGCATTCAAGAGTATCCTTGTTTGAACTAAAAGTTCCTTTCTTTGCTCCCCTCAGGTTAATTTGTTGGCTTTTGGAGTGATTATTTATAAAGTATTTCGACACACTGCAATGTTAAAGCCAGAAGTCAGTTGTTATGAAAATATAAGGTAAGTTTGCCATTCAATACAAATTCTACCTTCTGTAGGTTTAAATACCAACAGAGATGATAGTGACTATTCAAAAATAACTGTTTAATCTCCTGAGATTTGTATAAAAATAAAGATTTTTTTTTCTGTTATTACCCTTACCTATATTTAGACATAAATTTTGCAATCATTATTCCCATTGAGCAATACCTTGTATGCTGGGGTGTGTGTGAGAGGTGTACAAGGAAAACAAGTGGGCCATATCAACCAGAGGGTGAAGGCTGACGGCAAAGTTAAAGAAGAGATTGTCCTTTTTTCTTAAGTATTTTCCACAGCCTCTATGCAAGCCAAAACAGATTTCAAAACTTACTCCTGAAATGGGACCAAAATATTTGCCTTGAAGTAACAAGTAATTCAGTGATAAGAGATTGGAGGCATTCGTGTTGCTTGGGAAAAGTCTGCAGTAGGACGTTGTGTTTCTGTGGCACTGGGGGAATGGAGCGGATTCTCTCCAGGATTTCACTTTGCATGCTGCTATGATTTTTCCATCAACTCACTCTCTTTAAAACTGATTTATAGGGACCTTGAAAACCGTTTGTGCAGGAAAAGCTGAAGTGTACTACAGGGAACATTGAAAACAACTTACTGTTTGTGTTGCTTAGGAACACTCCTGCAGTTTCAATGCATTGAACTAGATTTATAGTCAGGATTTAGCAATTGTTTGATTGATTACTTTCTCTTATTCCTCACCTTTCATAGCTTCATGTGGTGACCTGTTTCTAATGAAGTTGAAAATTATTCATTTTCAGGGGAACAGTACTAAAAATTTCTGCTGTACAAAGGAAGTCCTGCAATGACTGAGCTGAGAATGAATAAGAAAGTAATCAGTGGCTTCATTTCCAAGACAACATGCTGTAATTTGCTCAAGCCTGTGTACAGTGCTCTACAGCATCTTGGAAAAAAAATTTTAGCCCATCAGTTCCTACAATTTTAGTGCATCAATATGCTGACCCAGGAACTATTTGAGAGTACTTGTGCTCTAAAAACAATTTCTTGGGGTTTTTTTAAGAGAAAGAATTTTAAAAGAATCTGATTTTACAACTGGCACCATCATCTGCAGTGAACCTGAGAGGCAGCCTGGGAATCCTTTGATGTCATGCACATGCACTGACCTAAGAGCATACTGAACATTTTTCTGGGTTATTTTTTTGAGGAAGATAAGGGGGAGGAGGAAAATTGGGGGAATGCTTCATAACAGACATATGTTTTTCCTTGGGGAATTACACTAACAGTAGATTTAAATCAAATCATATGGTGCTGCAGTACACTAGAGAAAACATATTTGAAGATTAAAGAAGCCAGTGTTTTAAGGCCCTCCAGTTTTACTCCTTTGCTCTTCCATAGTGATTATGTGAGTTTGTTCATGCTAAAGTGCTACAGCACACCCTGAAGAGCAGTCCTTGCATTTGCACTTCTCAGGCCTTTGCAGCTCTGAAAAACTTTCCAAGGCAGCATTCACCACCCAAAGTGGAGAAGAAAGGGGAATAGCATGTGCCTGCATGTTGGTCACAACGTTTTCTTCCTGTCTAGATCCTGTGCCCGAGGTGCCCTTGCTCTCCTGTTTCTCCTTGGAGCTACCTGGATTTTTGGGGTCCTCCATGTGGTCCAGGGATCCGTGGTTACTGCCTATCTTTTTACAATCTTCAATGCCTTCCAGGGGATGTTCATCTTCATATTTCTTTGTGTATTGTCTAGGAAGGTAAGTGTCCTACTTCTTGTGGGAAATGACTCAGTCTCATGTCCCTACACAGTCAGGTGCCCAGCCCTGAAATTGAGATTTTGCCTTCAGTGGTGGCAGAACCACTTTCCAGCTTTTGTGTTCTCACATATTACCTCCAGTTTTGAAACTGAGGCATGAAACATGGAAAAATGGGGCTTTTTAACTGTAAAACTGGTTATAGTGTCATTAACCTGATGAAATAATACAATGTGTGTAATAAAATTTCCTTCCAGTCTTTTCAATGAGCAGCAAGATTCACCCACACTACCCTTGGATGATACTTTCTTCAGTGTTCTGTCCTAAAGAAAAATTCAGCCCCACCTTAAAACATCTAGTGATGGGAGCAGTACAAAATGAATTCAAATACATATAGATCTATCAATAAATCTATTTCATAAATACATTCAATCTTTTTATTTCAGATTCAGGAGGAGTATTACAGATTGTTCAAAAATGTTCCTTGCTGTTTCGGCTGCTTGAGATAAAGGGAACGAAAACACCCAAAAGCATCTCAGCAGAAGAAGGAAGCAACCTACATGCTATTGTTATGGATAATACTGCAAAATATGGTATTGTGAAAGTATGAAATGACCCAGTGAGCAGGCATATCTCTTAGCTGAATTACTGGTTTTGTACATACATTTGTGCATTTGTGCAGAACATCTATTTTATTCTGTATAAAAACAGTATACAAAACAAACTGGATCACTGCAAAACAAATATTAATAAAGACAAGGGAAAGCAGCAAATTTCTAAAGAACCTCAAGACTTTGTGACTGAGGTTTTGTTTCTAATATTAAAAATATCTGCAGTTCTTGAAAGCAAGATACCAAGAACCAACTGGCACAGCAGATTTTATGAAGTGCTTTGCTAGTGGAAACATGTTCACCATCCTTTTGTAGTAATGAACTTCTTACATTAAGTTGTATGTGACCATCTGCAGGGAATGGGTTCCATTAAAGAGTCAATAGATAAAGATCTGCTTCAGCCTAGTCTTTTGAAAACATTTCTTTTAATTTAAAGTAGATTAAAAAAGGGATTTGTTTAATATTATTCTCTTATCACTCTGAAATATATATTTGTATATTAATCAATCCTTTATTTTTATAACTTCTAAAGAATTGTTTAGATCTAAAGAGCTGAGGTCAGATCTGATACAAGAATGGTGGGACAGTCATTTTATTACTGAAAGATTATTTTGTGAATACTTTGAAACAGATCTGGTTCTTGTTTTATTTAATTGCCAAAAAGACTGAGATCTGCTTAACTGGCACTATGATTTTGGAGGCTGTGGGAAGAAGATGCTTTCACAGGTTTGTCACTTCATAGAGATACTTGGAATCCAGGCCTTGTAAGACCAAATTAAAATGATAGGAATCACCCACACAGAAGGATACAGATTTAAATTCAAGGTAATTTGCCTCTACATTGTGTAAAATTGCAATTACAACAGTTTTCTCTACTCTTGACTCTACTGAGTCAAGCTGTTGTCTTCCTCTGAGGCTCCTGGGTTTTAAATAATCCTGCACTTAACCTTAGGAGTATGTACAGAACTACTGAAATCAAAGGGAGGATCGAGGTGCAAGTTTGGCAGAGCATAAACACATTGCATCAACCATTCCACCTATGGCATCTGACTTATTTGAAAAGTATGCTTTAATTTCACCCTTTTAGCACCTAAATTGTGTGAAGTGCTGAGCAATCTCCTGTCCATGTTGCTTTCTCAGGAAGTGTCTAGGATCTCAGATGAAGCCCAGTATTTTTACCAGTGAGACACTGTAAATATGTAGTTGTTAATAAATCCCACTGTTGTGTTGTCTGTTAAAATAAAGCACTACTCAGAATTTTATTTATATTACAGGAAATCTGGTTTTAGTAATGGTCAACTTTGGTTTTTATCTTTTTTCCATGTACACAAGGTTTTCATTGTATGCACTGCAATGACAGGCTTCATTAAGTATATTCCATGGCTCTGTCAAGTTTTTTGAAAAAAGAGGAGTCTATTTTTCAAAAAAATACTAAAGAAATCTCCTGATCTTTTGAATGTAAAATATGTGAATAAACTGGAGTGCTTTGCTTCCACATTTTGACATTTCCATTCATTTAAATAAATACAGTGGTAAAAGTTCTCATTGTTACATATCATTTGCCCTCAATTATTTGCTGTATTTCCTTTGCTGTTGTATATTTTGTTCTAAGGTTGGGACATGCAGACACATATTACTTAAAAGAGTATTTTTAGAAGGATATCTACCAGCCCATCATTTTTAATCTCCTGCAGAACTGTAACCTATAGTAAGCTGATCTGGACAAAGCATCTCTAGTAACTATATAATGACTTCAGCATGCTCAGGGAGATTGAAAAAATTTCCTTGGAAAGAAAATATATCATAAATGTTTAGCTTACAATAGTCTTTGTAATGAAAGAACATCTTTTATAGGAATACTGCTCTACTGTCTCTGGGTCAGATCTTCATTGAAACTCTGTTTTCCTTACATGCAAGGATGAGTTTTCATCTTTTAAAACAGCACATAAAGAGCAGAAATTTTTTTTTAGATTCCCTGCCTCAGACCCTGAAGGATATTGCAATTGTCCTTCCTAGTGCATGCAGATGTACTGACAAGAAATTAAAGCATTTATTTGTCACAGCCCTTAGTTACACAAGCCCCAACCCAGCAGAGTGAGGAGAGACATTGGACTTAAATTGAAAAAGAGAGGTTTCAGCAAGATGTGAGGAAAAACCTTTTCACTATGAGGACAGTCAAGTATTGGAAAGGGTTGCCCAGAGATCTTGTGTGGTTGTGTCAAAATCTTTGGAGGTTTTTAAGACTGGATAAAGTTCTCAGCAACCTGATCTCATGCCTGACCCTGCCTTGAGCAGGAAGGTGGATGAGATGACCCTCTGAGATCCCTTCCATCCTTGATTGTTCTAGGACTCAATGGTATCAAATCAGAAAAATAATAATCAGGCATTAGTTACAATTTTGTTATGCAAACTTGCACTCAAGTGCTATGCAAACTGTTTTTCCAAAAGTAAATTAATGTAATCTAATTATCAGATAAACTAGCTGACTGGTTTGAAAACTAAGAATTCTGTTCAACACTTTTTAAGATTACACACTTTTTGGAGGCATATGACATGTCCAGTGGGGCCAACAGGAAAAATAAAAAAGTAAAAACATCAGGGATTGACCAGCAAGATAAAAAGCAAAATGTTATGGTTTCACTCTGAAAGTAAATGCCTGATGAAGAAATTTTTTCCATTAAACCAAACAGAAACACGTGTTCAGTGTTGCATTTCAAGGTGTACTTCAGAATACAACAAATAAGGTAAAGACTCATCTATTCTGAAATAAATATTCCCTCAAAGAATTAGAGTTGTATTTCAAAGAAACTGCAATATTATCACCATAGCCTTTGGGAGGTTCAGTCTGCTGAAGCTGTGCTAATAAACAGATCATCTGTTTACCTATGGAATGAAGCAGGTAGTCATTTAAAACAAGATAAATACAGTGCAAATTTATCTCAGACTTTTCTCTAGCCTCCTGTTGTCACAGACCTTCAACTCAGAACATGGTGATGCTCTGAAGCCAGGAATTTGGAGACTTGTGCACCTTGTTGACCACACATATAAAACAACTCTGCACATGATTATGTGAAGCAGAACAAATATTTTCAGGGCTGATTCCTCCAGCTGCTACACCTACAGCATCACTTTTCTCATCAATAATATCACTTTTTATATCTTTATCATAATAGTTCCTTAAAGCCCAGTTCATAATCACACTCTTGCAATGTGCCAGTTAATCCCAGGAGAAGCCCTACCTCCTTCTTTGAAATCTGTGGAGATGAGATAAAAAAGTCAAAACCCATGAAGAAAATTAAAACTTTCTTTCCTCTGGGAAAAGAGGTGGTAGGAGGAGGGCCCGGCCAACAACCTGCTCCAGCCTGTGTCATTCTCTTCCCTTTGTTCTCATACATTCAGTGCTGCGCTGTGAGATTACAGGAGTGACGATGCCACCTCACCAAAGTCACCCCCCATGCAATTTTTATATAAAATTAAGCCTTTAAGATGGATGCAGACTTGAAAACAGCTGATCATCAATGCATTGATAGTCCATTTAAACACAACCAAATTGTCAATTGCAAATGTGCTGAAGCATTTTCACAAGTTGCCTGGCTCCCTGCCAGCTCAGCCCTCACGGCCATTGCTGTGGGCAGCCTGTCCACGGAGATGCAGTCACAGAAGGACAGGACTGCTGTTTTAAAACCCTGTATTTCCATGACAACCTGCCTGAACAACCTTAAGGAGAGGCAAGAGCCCTTGACATATCCAGACGTTGCCAGGAGTCAGATCTACGGCCACACATGGAACCTGGAGGCCCTGGAACTGCTGTTTCAAAACAAGCTGCAAGATGTGACTCATATGAAGTACAATAATTCCATCAGCTTTACTGCTACACAGCAATATTGACAGCAGCAATCCTACGGGGTCAGAAGAACAGAAAGTATGAAAAAAAATCCATACCCAACAAAAAGTAACAGTAAAACTGACTGTTGAGAATGAACTCTTTTTTTCCAAGTGGAACAAAAAAAAAATGCTTAAAAAGCACACTGAAATTAAGCTGAAACATAAACATAAATTATGACTGATTCTATTTATGATAACAATTACGTTTTGTAGAGGCCTTATTTTACATCTTCCCAATGCAGGGTTGCACTTTTCCCAGAATTCCTTTTCCAGAACTATCCCTTTAAAAGTGGAAGAAGCTTTACTTCTACAGATGTTGTTTTACAGCTTTTTGGTTTTTTCTTGTCTTGCTGGTAAGTACTTAAATTTTATTGTATTTACTCTTCTGGATTCCCAAGGAAAAATTGTATTTTCATCAAATTTCATAACATAGGGGAGCTCCTCTGTTTCCCGAAGCATTGCCAAATATTCTAATTAAAACTAGCTCCAAGACTGACCATCAGTCTTCAGTGCAGTGCAATAGGCACCTCCCTCCAATGTAAGCCTTTGTATTTATTGTAACTATTTATATAAATGCTGCAGTCAGCTCTGAATCCCCATAAACCTAACGCCATTTAAATTAATTTTGTAAGACTTTTGTGAGACACTGCTGAATAATTTTGCTGAATCCAAGTTGATTATAAACTGTTCTTCTTTATAATAACTAAGTTTGAAAACCATATTTTTAAGAGACAATCCAGTTTACTTTGTTAAAATCAGTTCTCTTTTAATCTGGGCAGGGACATTTTCCTCCTATGCCTGGCCCACCATTATTTAGTCTAATGGATTGAGTTAAAGGCAACAATCTTCAAAATCCCTTTCCTCTCTCTCTTTGAATGTTTCTGCACTATGCAGACTTCTGGCATCACCTTGGCTTCTGTTGGGTTTCAGAAATAATTGTTGATGATACAGTAAATTTGTTTTCTCTCCCTTGTGTTTAAATCCCAGTCTTACAAACACTCATGTATTTGCTCAGTTTTATGCACGACTAAGTCTTTGGCGTTAATGAGGCTGCTCATGTGCATAAAGTTAAGCATATGTGCAAGTGTTGTATGATCAGGGTCTTAGGATGCCAATTTGCAGTAATAACAGATTTGCATAAACTCACGATCCCAAGCACTGGGCTTCCTGCTCATTATCAGTAGTGGAATTCATTTAGCTGTTTTTCATTCCATGATGTTTATGAGCCTTTTCTTTTTTTTTTAGTGAACTTCAAGTTGTTTTTCTTACCACTCCTCAGCCATTTTTAATTTTGTCTGTCACTTAATATATGTGGGCTTTTTCCCTCCACTTACAAATACCCACCTTAGGTGTGTTAGTATGAGCTCATTTATGCTCAAGATGAAAGATTGGGTCACATTCCTTAAGCTGAAAATATGCTCCTCACTGTGTAAGAGAGCTGAAGAAATACCAATTGCAAATACCCAGGTAGGACTCATCAAAATCCTGTGCACAAGTCATGGCTTCTGTTGTCAAGGGGTTAGGCCCTAAATGAGTTGAGTAGCAGCTGTAACCCATTTAATATAGATGCCAGCTAAGGGAGAGGCAGCTTGTACTCCTCTCTGGCAGGTGGGTCGCATTGAAGCAGAAAAAAGACAAGTATATCCTCACTGAAATTACAAGGCCTGTCCTACTGAAGGATAATCTCTCTTCTGATGCTCAGCTCTGCTTTGTCTTCATCACAATTGACACTTAATACCTATAATATAACTCGTAAAGACTCTGGGGTTTGATGCCTTGTTCTCAGAAGCAGTGGTGCATACACTCTCTGTCCAAATGGATGGGGCAGGACCAGGTGTCCATCCTCCCCTGGCAGGTACTGATGAGGACACGCCTACCCAGAGACCTTCCCTCTGGAATGCACCCAGCACCCACAGCTGACGTTCAGTTGCCTTCCAGTCTAAGCCACCAGCACAGCTGAGAAGGCTTGAGTGTGATATTTGGTTTTGGAGTGAGCAAGGGATATCAGTGCTGCAATAGGAAAACAAGGGTAAAAACAGTGATATTTGGTGAGTAGCAAAACAAAGGCATGAATGTATCCTAACCCTAATATATAAGGTTTTCAAAGCCAGGAAAAAAAGATGAAAGAATAATTTCTGGGACAAAATTGATAGTTGAGAGCTATCATTTAAAGAACATCATGGTTCCCTCCATGAATAATTGTATTTGCCAAAAGGAAAGGGGAATAGTGCTGGGGGAGAGGAGGTGTTAGCACTCAAGGGAGGCTCAGGGTCTGGGGGCAACACAGGTTATGGATTATTGGGAAAATGAGAGTAGTATCAAATGGTAATTTTGCAAGGATGTCTTCTCTGAAGCTAAAAATGTGAAAAAAAAAAAGAAACTGATTCTTGGAGAAACTTTGAACTATATCCTATATGTAATCTTTTTAATGAATGACTTGTGTGCAACATTTCTAGACTAAAAATATTACACATTACTGAATCAGACAGCATAATCTTGCAGGAACATCACGAAGACGTTTACAGTAAGAGAGAAAAAGGGAAAGACCCTGTGGTTCTGCATGGCTTTCATGAGACCACGTGAGCCTGTGAGATCTGCTTATACTGTTGCACGGTGTGAATGGTCTTGTTTAGTTGTTTTTTCTCCTTTAAAACTACTGTTTTCTTCAGAAAGACATTGTGTGCATGGAATACATGTTCTGTGAGCTACAAATGAGTAGCATCCCTCTGGATCTGGCAACCCTAGGCTGCATCCATCGTTGGATCATTGTATGTCTGTGCAGAAAAGATGGACAGAAACGTGCTCTCTGGTCATGCACAGGGTACAATAGTTACATAAAACCATGTTTTAAAGTAAGCTATCCTTTCAAGTGGTCAGTGTTATCTTAACTACTTGAATGACCAAAAAGTTAGATTCTCTTTACTATATACCCTCTACTTCAAGCCTATTCACAAATATTTCTATGTTTTGCATTGGTTTTGGTCTGAGAGGAGGCCTGAAGTAGCCACAATACTAATGGAGGATGGTACAAGTGACAAGTCTCTTCTATGCACAAAAGACGCTGGTGAAGAGCTGTGTGTGATGACAATGAAGCAATAATCTCTTCTCCAAGCCCTGTATAGTGCCAGTGCAGGCTGACCTCAGAGGCTTTACCTGTCAGGTTCTGCATACAAGTGGTATGGGCTGGTTGACAAAGCAAATGTCCTATCCAGGAGTGCAGCCACGTTTCAGGTCTCCCCTTTCTATATCAGGAAAAGAAGAAGGGAGTTTGTAACAAAGGCATGCTTCAGAGGTGGTTCTCAAGTGTGCTGCATGGAGAGGATGAAAAATTCTGTCCACTTTCAAGACAAAAGCAGTGGCTGAGATGTGTTCTGTTTCAGGTTACTTTAGATGCCTGTTGTAATAATTGTACTGGAATAGGAGGGCTGATTCCAGGAAAGAATCAGTGCCTGGCTCTGGCTGGGGCTGTGCCATCAGGACAGAGGGAAGCCTGTGGGATGCAGCTCAGGGGACAGTGCTGCCAGGCCCGTTCCCAGCGAGCAGTGAGGCACCATGCTGTGGGGCTCTGGGGGAGCTGCAAAAGTCAAGAGGGAGGCTCCCAGGAAAAGCTGCGCTGGAACTCTGTGACAAAGTGGAGAGGGGAAAGGAAAGTAGTGTTGGCTTTATTAAGCCTCGTGTTCAGCATTACATGAGGGCGTGTTTTCTGTGATCTGTACCCTGGCACGGTTAAGAGTGCTTCTGTGGGTTCCTAGGATTTCACAATTCTTTACTTCAGGGACCCTACATTTCAAATTGTAACTCCCACATCTGTCACTAATGAGGACAGCAAAACTTTGGAGATTTCTGAAAGCCAGCTGGAGCCACAGAGAGCAGTATCTCTGGAGGCCAGCCCAGGAGGAAGGTATTAACCCTCTTAGTGCTGGTGGAGAAGCAGGAAAGCCAGGTAATGGTACTAAATAAATGAGTCTCTGTGTGTCTCAAAGTCTTAACTGCAATTATTTTCAGTACAGCATGCTTTCTTTACCAGCCCAGGGCCCTTGAACACACAGTCACAAGGAGAGTGCACAAAGAGGCTTCGCTGTCTCTTTGCAGCTGCTGCAGAGTGGAGGGTCTGGAGCACAGGTCTGCCAGGGCCAGAAACGGCAGCAAGGAGCATCCCATTGTGTCCTGTCTTTTGCCAGGCAGGAACTCCCCTTTCTTAAACAGCTTTGTTCCCCTACCAGGGGATGCTCTCTGAGGGTGCAACTGATTGTAGTTTCCAAGTTCTGGCTTGACTCTTGCAGACGCTATTCCTGTAACAGACAAGCCTGCTACTCAGCCACGTATTTGTTTAAACGGGTTCAAAAGTTCTCAGCTTCCTGACAGCTTTTTTTTCTGCCTTTGTTTTATACCAATCAGTTAATTTGCTAACATCACCCTCCATATCTTCTGATCTTAGGCAAGCTGGCTGGGTTTACTGGTGCTTTATCGCCACATTACAGCCAGCAGTGAGGAATGCAGGTCAGAAGGGAAATAAGAAGGGACGGCTCTTTTGAAATGGGGAGGAACAAGGTCAGGGTTGTGGGGCAAACAGGAGAGGGTGAAAGTGTAGAAAAGGGATGTACTTTAAAAACAAACTCATGCTGCACTAATCCGACTGCTATTCAGCTTTATCCCCCTCTGCTTATACATTGCTAGAAATCTCTTTTTATCTTTGCCTCTTTTTCTTATTCTATTATAAAGTCTTCACAAAACCACCTATTTTTCTTATACATTTTATAAAATGCTCTGAGTATTTCACAACACACTTTTATTAACTTCTGATCAAAAAGTCTGTTTCAAACGAAAACATTAGAACTGATCAGAAATGGAAACATTTTTCACAAAAGATGATGGTTTTTGTTTTGAGAACACTTTACTTTTTAGTCAGAATTTTTGTCCTAGCCAACAAAGAGCTTTTTTATCTCTTTTCCAGTTACTCCAGATTTACAAGAGTGAGAATGAAAACAGACTGCAATTTTAGTCCTCATTACAAAAGGAACAGAGATTTAGAAGAAAAAGATTCATTGAGCAGTTATATTAAAATAAAATTGTGCTGTTTGGTAGCTTTGTGCTTGTTTATATCAGTGCAATGATCAGAGACACTCATATTTTGTTTTTTCCACTGCTCTGCATGTCCTTGATGAACAGGACAGTCCTGCTTTATCTCTCACAATGTTCTTCCAGGTCATGGTTGAGCACAGAGGCATGACCACAAGGAAACTTGCCTTTACTTCTGCCAATCACATACCAGTCGATAAAGAGAAATCCATTTTCTTTCTACCTAGCACTAAAGTGAGAGAAGAAAGAAAGGTTCTCTCTTCTTTTTTCCTTTTTTTTGTGTGTGTGTGTGTGTGTGTGCAGCAAAGCAAACAAAAGCTTAAAGTAAACTTTTTCAAATAACTCTTTTTCCTGGCAGAACTTTCTCTGCCTTCTGCTGGCTGAAGGGCATTGTAATTCATGCAATAAAAGGGGAAAAGATCTGCTGCTAGAGATTGTTTACTTTAAACTCCTGTTTGTTTTGCCTCCACTCTGGGAAAGAATGCAATATTCCTATGAAGCTCTGTTAATTTTTTTTTCTTCCTTTGACTGACTTGAGCACTGGAGAAAGCACCCGATCAACAAACAGGAAACCAAAGGACTTTCCATCCCTGTAGGACAGAGACAGCATGAACTGTTGCACCGCAAGCTGCTTTTAACCGATCCTCTTTGTGAGTGAATGGATGTTACCTGGTAATAACCCATATATTTGGGTCAAAATTTTCAAACCAGTCTCCTAAGCTCAAGCACCCCACTGAAATCTGTGGTGGAGCTACTAAACCACTTCAGATAATAATTTTTAAGTAAAATAAGGTACATAAGCACCAAACTGTGGGTGTAATTAGCAGGTCACCATTGGTGGAAATACTGTCAGTTTGAAAGCTGGGTTTCAGGTCCGGTTTCCAGGCTGACAGACCAGACGTGCAGATCTAGGAGCTGCTCCTCACACAGGAGCAGATGTCCATCAGAGGCCAAAGTCCCACGGTGGTTGCAGACCTCTAGCATTGGTTTGAGGTGCCTCATCCCTTTGAGGGCAGCAGCTCACAAGTTGCCCACCCTAAAGCAACCAGAAACTGAGTTTCCCTTTCCCCTTGTCACTTGCTGTGGACTCTGTGTGTGGGTGTTTTCTTTCCTCCTTACTGAAAGACGTTGAGGCTGAGAACATGGAAAGGGTCATGTGGATAAAATGCTCAGTCCAGAGTGATGTTTTTCAGGGTGGTGTGGTATCTGATACATTGTATTTTTTTCTCATATATACCAACTAGTTTAGAAAAAGAGGATCACAGGGTTAGTCTGTCTTTTTAACACAAATGTGAATACCAGGAAGGCAATTGCTGGCATTGTGTGCTAGATCCAGCATTTCTGGGAGATGTAACCTACATCCAGTTGCATAATAACAGAGAAAGGGTTGTTTTTATATTCATAGCCAGCTGCAATGGTGACACTGATCCACTTATCCTGAAGTGCCTAGCAACTGGGAGCAGTGGGTCCGGGTAGTATATGCTCCAGCTCCTGTTAGGGTTCAAATCTACATCTCTGACTTTTTGGGAGTGTTTGCCAGAAACCTGCCCATGAGCTGCTACTCAGCACAGTAGGGGTATGTTTTCCTGACAAATGTCAGCTGCTGAAGCAAGAAATCGTGGGCCCAAGAGGGGCCCGAATGTCTCTCCCTTTGGAAGTGCCTGAGACAGTAGGTGGAAGCCAGTGCTCTGACAGCTCCTTCCAAAACTTCCCCCACCCCACCCCCACCTCCTCATTTATCACTGCTACGAGTGAGCAGGAAAAGAGCAGGAAGAGCAACCGAACAAAAATAGCCCTGAGACTGGAGACCAGGAGTCAGGGCTCCTTCTTGCTGCTTTCTCATCTGTGCAGCTTTACTGACAGTAAGGTGCTCTGGCTTTCTTACCCACAAAGATGTGTCAGGGAAGGGACAAGCAATTCTTCTGCTTCCCTTTCTCTTTCTGCTAGAAGGGTAAAGTTGACACTATGATGTTTTTGAGGCACTCTGTGGTCATGGTCAGAGGTGTTCACTGGCCTCCCCCCTCAAACAGTGCCAGGCAGGAGACTTGAGCGTCACTCAGTCACACATCCCCATTTACCTGCTCCTCTCTGTGCAAATGCATGCCTGCACAGCTTGGATTCAGGCAGGGAGATACCTGGGGTTGCAAGAAGAATGTTGAGAGCAGATTTGGTGGTCTTACTGCCCATATTGGCAGTTGGTCTTTAAAAATCTTGATTTGCCTAAAGCTTCTGTAAGATCTGACCCTGAAAATTGATCTAGAAAGTGTCAGATTTATTTCAGCAATATGGGCTCCATCCCCAGGATGTTCAGGAACATAGATCTTCAGAGCCAGAAAGGATTAAAAATTTCAACTCCTGTGTAATGAAAAACTAAGAACCTTATCCAAAAATGTCTGCCTCGAGCTTGCAGCTTGTGACAAGATATTGCAAGACTCTTAAAATTCCAGGATCTCAAGAACTCTTGCCCATTCAGCCTCTTTCTCTTTCTCCAGTCTGCCGCAGTTCTTGAATAAAAAGCTCCTGAAAATATGTATGTAAATGCAGGGCATTTTACAACATGCTTGCAAGGCAGGCAAACGGGTCAGGCCTTCGAGGAAGCATGAATAGGTTAGGATTATAATTCATTGTAATGTCATGGCAAGATGCAGTTTCAAAGGCCTAAGTTCTCCAATTTTAGTCAATAAAAAATTTAAAGGGACAAAAACCCAATTTGCTTTATAATCCATAAAATGTACAACTTCTTTATCTTTTTCGAAGAGGCTGTCAGTTGCAGTCAACCATTGTCAACAGGCTGTTTGATCTATCAGTAAAACAAATCATTACAAGGAACACAGCACTGCTGCTGTGGCTTTTGTGGTGTTTTTAATGAGGACTGGCAATACTTCTATTTCATTACAAGATTTGAAAGTGAATTTGTTGGAGACACACCCAGGCTTAAGGTATGAGCGTGAGGTTTAAAAATAATTAACTCTGCTGTTCCAAATAACTTGATAGATTAAGGATTCGTTCACAATAAAGCAATTCCCTGTCTCTATGATTGGTATTTAAATCTGGGATGGCATTAAGTGCTGGTCTGCTTCAGCCTAACCTTGGGACTGCACAGGATTAGAGGGCACGCATGGCTGCTCTCGCATGGGGTAGCTGAGAGGAATGAAGTGTCTGAGCACTGAACAAAATGAGAAAGGAAAGAGGAGAAAATGTGACTGAATGGGAGGGGCTGAGGGGCTGTTTGGCAGTTGTTTCACACCACGGTTGTGGCCATGCCTGTACACAGTGGCCCTGGAGCTCATGCTGTCACCCAGCACCATCGCATCCCTGAGGTGTGTAAGCTGGACACCCCTGGAAAGGGGACCCTTCCCTGCCATGCATGTATTGCTGCCTCAGGCCCTCCACAGCTGTCCTCTGTGTTTCTCTGTTCTCCTCCCTGTAGGTGCTGGGTCATATAATAAGGTGGTGAAGGTAAGATAGGGCAGGCTGAAGCCATGGACATGGCTTCTTTAGACATGTTTCCCCATTAGGATCTCCCCCAACTCCATGGCATCCCTCCTATGGCACCATGGCTACTCACCACATCCAGCTGCTGACACATGAGGGTCAGGACAGGATTTCCTTCCTTTCAGACCTGAGGGAAAATGTGCAGCCTTGAGAGAAGGGATACCTTGGGATTAAAACAGATCTGAGGCTGAGATGATAAATGTGGGACAAAAGCTCCTGTGAAAGGCACCTTCCTAATTCGAAGGTAATGCTAATGGAAGTCATACCCTTAGGTCACGTAATTCCTGAAATAATCTACAGAGTAGCCCAGTAAGTCAAGGAGAACTGATTTGAAGCTTCTCTTCCACCTCAGACTGCTTTTTTAGGCACTTAACTCATAAGAAAAAATCTCATCCACCTGGCAACATGCAGGGGGCTGGGAACAGCAGCACCTCTGACGAGTCTCGCCTGTAGTCTTTGCTTTGGGGTGGGAGTGCACCCCAAACAGAACAGATAACTCTGCCCCCAGGAAAAGGGATGCCCTGGGAAGTGACTGTGGACAGTCAGCAATGCCCTGGCCACGTCTTCCTGAATAGCCAGGTTTAGGATCCCCCTCTGAAGCCTTCAGAAGCTGCTTGAAGCTGGATGGGACCCAGAATCGTCAACAAGCTGAGTAGCCTCTCACAGTCCTGCTGTGAGCTGATTATCACATCTAACAAAATAATGTGCTGGAACAAATAACACTTCAGGCTCTATTGTTTCAGGTGAAACTCAGTCCTACTAAATATAAATTTATAGTAAGAGCCACAGCACTATGAGTTTCCCAACAGTCAGATTTAATTCAAATGCATAATTCAGACCCTTACGGGGACGCTCTCATCTTTGTATGCTGGAATTTGGGGATTTACACACATAATTCCCATTAACACGAGTAGGAGTTACAGTATGCATATATATATTCCCCTCTCGATGCAGGCATTTCCTCCTGGGGATAATAACAGTGCTTTAAATTCCCCTTCCGTGAGGGTTTGCAGTGATGCCGCATATGCTCAGCCGTGAGCCTCCGCTCCCTCCGGGAAGGGCGCACCCGCCTCGGGCTGTCCCCGGCAGCGTGGCGTGACCTCCCCCCCAACACGGCCGGCTCGCCCGCGGGACACTCCCGACAGATGCTGCTGTCGGCGATTTAAGCCCAGAAGGCGCCGCTCCGCCCCGTCCCGGCGCTGCAGAGCGCGTCCGCCCGCGCCCCGTCCCTGCGCCCCGAGGCGCGGAGCCCGAGTGCCACCTGCCGGGGACCGCCGCAGCTGGAAACCGCTGGCACAGCGGGGCGCGGGGGCCCGGCGGAAAACCGAGACCGAGGGCCGTAATGGGGCTGGAGCAATGGAAGAGGGGTAGCATCGGGAGGATGCTTGGTGGATGAGGAAGAAGAATTCCCTCTAATTCCAGGCAGAGTTCATGCGCGTGGAAAAAAAACTGGGAATAGGTTTTTTTGGAGTAGTTAGCTGAAAGAAAATGAGAGCTGACCTTATTCTGTTTCCTGACAATTTTTTTTTGCAGTCATTAAGAGCACTGCTGCAAAACCTCTACAAGGCACTTCACTTAAAAAGGATTTAACCTGATGTTTAAACAAGCTGCCCAATCAAGGCCTGGAGCATCCCAGAATATCCTCTCTGGAAGTGTACTCATTACACTCTGTTGCATTTGTAATGTTTTGCAAATGCCTGCTTGTCTAACGAGATCTACTCACATAAAATGAATCTGTAGCATAACTGTGGTGGGGAAGAAAGGCCATAAATATTGTACCGTGCCTGACCAAAATATATTCATTGTGTTCTGTTCCCTTTTTAGTAAGTTTGAAGTTGACTCTGTTGAATTTAATAGGCTGATGCCCTTACAAAGCATGCGTGACAGATAAACTGGATTATGCAGAGGTTGACGGGGCAGTTGCTTTTGAGAGAGTTTTTGGGGTTGTTTTTTGATGCTGAAAGCTTCAGTGATATTCACTGCACTGGTAGCTGCAGTGCTCCTCTCGCAGGCCCACTTTGCTGTCAGAGCAGGCTGGTCCCAGCTTGCACAGCATGGAAGAGCTGAAGGCAGAGTCTCACTGATCCAGACAGCCCTGCGTTGTGCGTAAAGCTGAGATGATGACATAAACTTTGTAGCACTCTGATTGCTGAACTAGTCTTAGCCACAGCTCTTTCATGAACTCAGAAATATAATTCTGTTGTGTGTATGGATTACTAATAAGAATTTACCATAACTCCGTATGTAAAAGGCATGACCCAAATTTATCTGGCAACAGAATGTGGAATGCCCATATCGCCTTTTTTAATAGTTGTGCTTTAACCTAAACAGAACTGTAAAGCTACAACCATTTTGTCAGGTTTTTCTGGCACCTTTGAAGATCTGTTCTCATAGAACTACCAAGTGGTACATGGAAAAGATGTGTCCCCATGTGCAGACACACCCCACCCCAGAATTCACCCCTTCTTCATACACTAGGCTTCACTTCTTCATGAAAGCTAAAAATTTGGCTTTCTGTATAATTCTCTATCTGCAAACAGAAAATCTTTGTTAATAAATTTCTTCTATATGCTATGAAATGCTGGAAGATCTCACAGCTCATTGCAATTATGTGTATTTTAGATCAGAGAAGTGATGGCTTATACTTAGAGGCTCTGCAGAGAGTGTTGCATGTTATGCTAGCAACACAGCTTTGGCCACAGGCCCTGATCCAAAGCCAGTTGCAATCAAACGGTCAAAGGTCATGCCTCCACAACAGAAAGAAGTTGTAATTGTAGCTTGCCCCAGGATTACCCTTGGTAGTTTAAGCCTGCCAGCCTGAGAAGTAATAACACAAGCAAATGTGTAGCTGAGAGCTACCAGAATACAAAGGTCTCTAATGTGGGTTGGTGGTGCCTCCTGGAGCCCATCTCCCTACACTTGCAGAAACAGTTCAGGTCTGTGACCAGTGCTGGCCACCAGCGCACCCTGGCACCTCCACCCCCACGTGGCAGCCCTGGTCACAGGGACATCAGGACCTCCTGCCACCACCCTGCTTCCAGGACACTGTGGCCAGGACCCACCTCCTCCCTGCCCCAGCTTCCACTGCAATCCCCTGTGAATCACACAAGGCCATGAGTGCCAGAACAGGTGTACCAACTGCCCTTTGCCCCCAGATCAGGATAAGGTTGTCCACATACTAGCAGGGTAGCTGCTGAAATGTGATGATTGGTGCCAGCTGCCATTTGAGGGGAAAAAAGTCTAATCTCCATAGGCTGGGGGAGGGTCAGAGCTTGAGAACGTGAATGAATTTTCAGAAAAAGACAAAGCAGGTCCTTAAAAAGAATTTTAAAATGTATTATTCATATAAAGATATATGTGTAATATATATAGATGTCTCTATAAATATTTTGCAGAATTTGAATGATTTTTTTAATGTCCATAATTTAGGGTTCCAAGTCATTATTTCAAACACACCTAGTTTTAACAGGATGGGATGTCTTTTTCCAATAGTGAGAAGTAGAAAAAAAAAGTTGGTGAGCTACACTCTTCCCATTCCAGTGTCCAAACTTTTCCTCTTGAAAGAAAGTTTCTTACTACCATATCTCTAAGTAGTTGATGTTCAGAGTGTATTTTATTGCAATATATTAAGAAAATGGCCATGGATCTTTATATCATTATGCAAAAGCAAGGGGATCTCATACTTCTACTTTAAAAATGCAGAAAAAACATATATTTCTGCAGTATCTGCCTTAGAAATGGTTTGCTATGAACAAAGTCACTGACTATTTTAGCTCAATATCTATTAATGCTGATGGGTCACCCTGAAATTTAGGAGAGTGATGGGAAGGAAAGAAAACAAAGGTAGAAGAAAAGAAAGGGAAAGAAGCTTTGCATTGCTGCCCTTTCTTGAAAGCAGACATTCAGCAGATCACTTTGACCTGTCTGCTGTCTACCTGTCAAAATGATTATTTGTTCTTTCACAGTGCCTAGAACAACTGCAGGGTAAGGGTTTGTTTACTCTTTTGCATCATATTGAAATCATTTACTTTTATAATTGTGGACAGCTGGAAAAGGAGTTAGGGAATAAGATAGGGACAAAAATTAAGAGGACTGGCAAGAAGGTGAAGGATTTTAAGACAGGGCACCAACCAATTTTAATGCTTGAGATGACATAACAAAACTCTTATTGAACACCAAAGACCAACATACAACTTCCGTAGCTGAAAAGCGAATGACAGTTTTAATCAAATATCTTTCTCTCACTAGAATAGTAATAAACATGAGCAGATATGTTTATCTTTTACCCACACCTTTATCAGAATCAAAAAACTTAGAGCAAGGAAAGTTACTATCATCTGTCCTTGATGTAAAACATGTATCTATTAAGTAAACTTCTGAAAAGCTCATTTAAATGCTCTGGTCTCTGCTCTTAGCCATTATGTGTGTTCAGCCCCATGTAAACCCTTGCAAAGCAAAACAAGAGCTCCTTTGCAAAGCCTCCTCTCCATTTCCCAGAGTTGGTTTTTTCTAAAGCCATTGTTTTTTCTCCTGCGTATGATATCATTGTTTTTATCTTGTTGCACTGTTTCTTAGCAGATGTTTTAAGAACAATAACAAAACACTTAGGAATAATAACTCCCCTATCTCACGTTGGCACTGCTGTTCTTACTCACAAAGCCACACATACTGTCTGTAACTAGAATACAATACCTTAGAATGAACTTCAGAAAATAGCAGGTATTTATATTTTGTCAGGGTTGTCACCGGGGGCATTGGGTCTTTTTTGGTCCAAGTGGGAATAGCTCTGTATTAGCCTTAGTAGCAATTTGTTTCAGAAGATTTCCAATTATTCATGGAAATTTTTCCATGTTGTGCTTAGTGATACACTCAGTACAGAGGAATCTCCTTTTGTTTTGAAACTGCTGTTTGCACTTTTGTTTGATTTGCCCCAGTTTTCTTACTAGAATACAAAGTGAGCCATTGTTTCCGATTGGTACCTAATCTGTCCATAATTACAAAATAGTCAGGTTGGTTAATGGTTTCGTTTTTTACTGGAAAAACAAAATTCCCCCATAATATCCTTACAATTAGAATGCCAAGAGAACTTTTTTTCACAATTTTCTATGCCAGTATAGATAGAGCTGGGATATATGCTTATATTTGAACAGTTGTCTATAATGCTTCTTTAGTTTAATCAGAATTACCTGCTCACAAGGGTCCAGCATCAGAGAGTGCAATACTAACTTATGCCAAATTAATCTTTCAAGATTTTTTATAAGTGTTCATTGATATTTAGGTTGATTTTCCTTTTCCTCCCCTTAGAAGAGAGGACTTTGCAGCTCCTATGCATACAATGCTGCTTGTCTGTAGTCCCCTCCTTAGAGCTCCTGACATGTTCCGATTTCTGGTTGGGCCCTTTAAAAAGGATCACAAAAGTCTGTGAAACTATTTCATTTTCTTTATTCACAGAGCAGGTATATGAGAACACTAAAGCTATATGCCCTTATTGATTGGGGTTTAGTGAAATCAGAGTAGAAACTCATGTACCAGCTGATTTTCAGACAGCCACTACCACAGAGCAATTCACTGATGGATGTCGCCAAACAGGAGGTCACACCACAGCACATGCACTTGGTTGTGCTGTGCAGTGACTTCATTTGTATTCAGCAGGGACAGTGAAGCATGGGGCTGCCTCTGGAGGGAACAGTCAATTCTGCAAACATTTATGACACTGCAGACTAGTCCAGGGAAGTTTACCTTGCCCTTGTCTTTGTAAAATGTTTTGTCGATCAAGGTTATCTGGTCAGAGCTTTCCAGGAGTCTCAGCACAACCAGTTCAAGGAGCAAAGGGGTGGAGGGACATTAGAGAGAGTCTTTATAGTGTGTCTGGTGGAATATTTTTCAGAAAAGCCACTGTAGCAGGACTTGGGATTTCTGATCCCATTTTCCAGGGATTGCTTTGGACAAACAAGAAAACTTTAGCTTTTCTGTGTCTTTCCACATCTTAAGAACAGGATGCAGATCTTCTCTCTCCACCATGTAAGGTCACCTCATTAATTCTTCCTGGTGTGCGTGGGACCCTGATTGTAACTTGGGTCTATAGATATAATTTTATATCATGTTGAATAATGAACATGTAAATAAACTCTTATTGAATGTTTGTCTGAATAAATTGCATGAGGACAGGAAAGGAAAGGTAGATTCATGTCTGAACTGCAGCTTTGGTAGAGGGGAAATCTAAGCCGTGGTTTCCCACAACCCAGATTTTTTTCCTGCTCCATTTTGTGAAAGGTGCCAACATTATTTGTTCTTCTCTTTCTTCTATTTTAGTAGTGCTGCTTAAATGCCTATCAGTCAATCCCTTTATTTTCAAGCACTTATTTTATTTTCTAAGATCTCAGAGAATACCTCAAATCAAAGCTTAAAAAATAATTCAGATAAAACAAACATTTTTATTTAATCCCAGGCAATATTTGTTTCAATTGTGGATAATTCTAGGGAAAAAAAATTAGGTTCAGGTGAACATCCAACTTGTTGGGGACTTTTAAGAAATTTCATTGGTGAATCAGAAAAATGAGTTCTTTTCACAACTCTTTTCTTAGATCTTTATTCATACAACCTACAGGTCTGTCATTCATTTCTCTGCCTCTTTCCTTTTTTTTTCTTTTTTTGTACTTCTTCATCTTCTCCAGGATCATTTGTGAGAAGAGTCATCTCAGGTTTGCATTTTCATATGTATTGCTTGTTATCTTACAATCTGCAAGCAAATAGTCTTTTGTATCTCCTCTATCCCACTGAGGTCAAATGTTAAAGAAACGAGGCCACAGCAGCTTCTCTTAAATATAGTTTCAATGGCAAAGGGGGATCTAACTATTTGCCTTTTCATTTATTGTTTTCCTGAGGAAATAAAGAAACCGTTTGTTAAGTTTCACTGGGTTTTGGTCACAAAAAATGGCTTTTTTTAATGAAAGACATTCAGATTTTGTTGGTTGGTTGGTTGGTTGGTTGGTGAGTTTTTCATAAGCCAGCAATATTTTTGTTGTTGTTGTACAAGGTGTTATAACCAGACACACCGAGTACCATGATGAAACTGAGATAGAAATAAGTGTGTCCAGAGAGCCCAGGGGGTTCACCCAAGCCATTCCTGGGTGAAGCCTGCTCTTGTCCAACCTGGGGTGTGCAGAGCTGTGTGTGGGTACAGGTGGCTGCATACAGAGACAAGAAAATTGGCTGGAGAGGAACCAAAACAGCAAAAGGCACATGCATATCCATGCTTATGTGGAGAGTTGGAGACAAAATAAAAGCTGGTAAAGAAGGAAAACGTCCTTAAGGACAGGTGGCTTTCAAGAGAGGAGTCAGCAGCAGTGAAGAGAAGGACATGCCAGTGAGAAGTTTCATTAGTGATTGAGGGCCAGCCAGGACAACAGAGTTTGATGAGTTTTCCTCCACAACAGCTCTGGCTTCACAAGTTAGGCTGAAGTCCACATTCACAGCTTTCATTTTCTCCCTATGAATCTTGTGGGCACACAGTTACCCTGAGTCTGGGCATTTGGATGTCTGCCTGACCAGTGCTGTGTGCTTATTTCTCATGTGGGAATAGAAGCACAGGGTTTGCTCATGGAAAGAAGTGAATGAACTCATTTGCAGGTGCAAACTTAATGTATTCTTAAAGTGCTGGCCTCTTTGCCTTTCCCAGTTCATTTTTATAGGGCTGGACTGGGGTTGGTTTTTTTTTGCTTGGGTTATTTAACAAAAATAGTCCAAAATGTTTCCTAACAGAAATCTCTTTAATCTCCCAGAATCTTTTTAACTGGACTGGCCCAATGCTTAACAGTGATAGAGAAAAGAGGAGTGCAGAGAAGAAAGGTGCACAGGATCATTAGACCATTGGCATTTGGTTCTGAACTTCAGAGTAAATGTCTATATTCTTTCTGGTAACATAACTTTCCAATCATGTAAAGTACAGCACGCCAGAAAACTTTGCAGCAGTTAATTCATTTCTGTGGAGTTCCCTACTGCCAAAAGTCAAGGGAGCAAACAAGAACATAGTGTAAGCCACAGTTCACATGGCTGTGCTATAGACCACAGAGACAGCTGATTGATGCAGTGTGAGTTTACCCTCCAGGATACAGCTGAGGTTATTGGTGGGACAAGGAACTGAAGATTGTGTTGCAGCTATTGGCTTCATTCATGAATTGTTAATGTAGAAGAATAAAAGAATTCACTCAAGGCAATCAATTTCCCTTTAAAAATACAACAATTCACCCCAAAAGAGTGAAAGAAGGCTTAAGTGATAAATTGCAGGAATATTGCTTTCACATTTGACACCCATTAGACCTGTTTTATATTGGGAAAGTAGCATCATTAAGCAAAGTAGACAGTGCTTTACAACTATTAGCTTATGAAAAGATACAGCTACTACATAAAGATAACTGTTATTAAATAAGAACATTTTGCAAAACCTTTAAAGAATAAGAAGCGAGAAGAGTTGTCTTTGGTAGTATAAGTCTTTTCCTACATGCTTTCACCAAAAAAAAAAAGGCAGAACAATTGGAACTATTTGAGTTGAGAGGCACTTAATGGGAAGCTAGATTCCCTTAGCAATAAATACAAGTGCAGGTATAAACTAAAGGAAGTTTCTGTCATCCTCCAAAAACACTAGAGTGAAGTAATCACTGTGTGCTGAAATCCCCCCAAGGAGTGGTAGCAACTACTGCTCCTCCCCAGGGGAGCCATGGAGCAGATGTAGGGTGGTCAGCATCCATTTCTCCAGGGTTCAGAGCCCTAAACAGTGCCTCCTTCATCGTTGCCAGCCTTTCAGACATAAGCTGAAACCATTCACCAGCAACTTACATCCCATAGTCCTTTTCCAACACAGATTATAAACACTCACTCAATCTTATAATACACTATCTTGTAAACTGTTAAACAAAAATATGTGACTGAGTTTCAAATACCCTGCCAAACAAACTTTCCTCCTAATGTCCAGAAACTGCTGTCCTTTCTGTCTCCATGTCTAATTTGAGGCAGATAAAACCAACTTCTCACTGTGTTTTAACCATCTGTAACATGTCTTCCCACCACATTATACCCCAAATGTCCCTTAGAGAAGCAAGAATATAACACTGATAGAGAGGGGGCAGTTCATTTTCTAATTTACGCCATCTCTCTTCAGAACAAAAAGCATACATATCTTCTGAAACCATTAGTCCTCATCCCATGTGCCAGGTTATGTCCTAGAAGCAATTCACAGTGATACTGCAGATGGAGGGATTTTTGAAAGGAAAGGATGAGAGAAGTAAGATGGCGAGGTCTGCATGAAGCATCAAGCACAGGAACAAGGTGATGGGAATTCAAAGCAAGGGTTAGTTTTTGCCCTGAATGTTGGCTAGATAAAAGAGAGCCTTAGAGCTCTCATCCTTGATTGCTTATGCTCTCTCCACGCTTCCTGAACTCTGGATACTTCTGTACATACCAAGCTGGTTTTTTTCCCTTAATAATTAGCCCTATATTTGGGTTATTTTTGAGGTGAAAGCAACATTTTCTAATTCCCTGAGAACTTTCTGTTCTAGCTAGTACCAGATGGTAAAGTGGAAAGCACTTGGGATAAGCCCTTCACCATCTGCAGACCAGAATATCTCCACCAGTTCATTTTCTTCCATCAGCTCCTCCTCCTTTCTGTTTTCCCTCACATCTCTGGTTCATTTTCTTCTTTGATCTTTATCAGCAAGCAGGAGCTGTCTGCCCCCAACGCAGCTAAGTGCAGAAGAAAATCTGTGTACCCAATCTCACATCTGAGATAAGCTCCAGCAACTAGGGGAGGTTGGGAAGAGACAGAAATATTTGGTTTTGTTATTGATCAGTATTTCTAATATAGGAATACTTCAGCCTCTCAGTCAAAGATAGATATTTCTTTGAGGTAGATGCCGAATCTTCACCTAGTGAGAGATTTTCCCTGCCTTAAAATGTTTATAGTCCAACAGGCATGACATACTACCCACATTTCGTATTAACTGTGATTTGCTCCAAGACCGACATGGATCCATAAATTGAAACCAGTTCTTCTCAGGCTTTATCTACTGCCTCAACCACAAAACCAAGTTTTCTGACTCCTGCAGGCCATTTAGCAATTGGAACTCAGAAGTATTTCACAGTTTCTTTTTCTTAATAGCTGTAAACTGGGTCTCACTGAAGTCAAAAGTGTTGTTTCATTCTAGTGATGTTTGTAGCTTGGCTGTGTTTTGCCATGTTTGAATCAAAGCTTATATACCACTCTAACTTTTCTGTGATAAATAAGAATGCCATTTTTCATCAGTACCAAACTATTAAAAATGTTTAAAAAATTAGGTCCAGAAATGCACTTCTCCTTAAACTGTGCTGCACCAAGTAACTCCAATATATTTTGTTTGCCTTATCTTCAAATCTGCATCAGAAAATTTTAGGCTGGATATCAGGAAAAAGTTCACCTAGAGGGTGGTCAGGCACTGGAACAGCTCCCCAGGGCAGTGGTCCCAGCACCAGCCTGACAGTTCAAGAAGCTTTTGGACAATGGTCTCGGGAACATGGGGTTACTCTTGGGGATGGTGCTGTGCAGGGCCAGGAGTGGGACTCTATGATCCTTGAGGGTACCTTCCAACACAGCTTATTCAGTGATTCTGTGATGTCACTCTTTTGCATGAAGCTTTGCATTAGAGCTTCTGGGTAATCAGGAAAGGTGCTGCTTGGACCTTCAGATACCTGTCATATGCATATCCAAGTGATCCAAACTGTACCTCTGTATACTACAATTACTCTGTTCTACCCCATATATTTCATTCTGGCCTCAAGCAAATGAGCAGCTCTTTTCCCCCAACCAAGCATTTGTATTGTTGTGCTGTAAATCTGAACTCATACCTTCATCATTTTCTTCTACATCTTGCCCAAGTTTTATTCAAGTTATGCCTCGTTCTCTTCTTTCCACATCAAGGGCATATATTATACTTGCAGTTCCATGTGATTGACAGCAAGGATGCTATTATGCACTAAGCAATCTGAAAAAGTAGGTCGCATAAATTTTCAGAGTGTAGTTTGCTGAAAACCTGTGGAGATTTACATATAGCATATTGTATGGATTTGTTCTGAGCATCCTTTGTCCGTGTTGTGCTTTAGAATGATGTGGTGGATGGGAATGTTCTTCTAGCCAAACACCCTTCATACTTTCTATAGGATTGTCCTGATGCCAGAGCTAGTGTGCCTTGAAATTTGAACATGAGCTGGGAAGTGAGTATAAATGGCATAAAGTGATTTGAGGGCCAAGAATATAATAAAGATTTTGGAAACAAATACAAAAAACCTATAGGAAAAAAGAGATTTCTGACTTAATTTATGCAAATTTTTGTCAAATATAATTAAATGGAAGAGAAAACTCTCATCTCATCCTCTAATACTTCTGTAGCTCTCACAGTGCATCCATGTGAGCAGTATAGAGGGCCAAACTGAAACTCAGCCTAACACCACTGATGTAACTCTGAATTATCAAGTTAGATAGAGGAAACATTGTGCAGAAATCTAAAAAAGCCTGTGTTGCTGAGGCCCCCAGTTAGGTACCATAATGGTTTCTTTTGGCCTGTGAACCTTTGAAACGATCGTTTTGCTTTTTAAAGACTCTTAAACATCTAGAGGTCATTGCATTGGGTTACAATTGCAGGTATAAAATGACCAGTAACAAACCAAACACATTTCTTTTCACTTTTCTGAAACATGCTTCTTATGCTGCAGACGCTGCTTCTCTCACTCATTATAGTGAGATCCCTTATTGCCCAGCATTGTACTAACTCTGTCTGGTCTATTGTATTGTGATGACACTCCTTTGCCCATTGTATTAGGTTAGCACCTCCTTGGCTATAATAAGTATGAAAAAAAAATTCAAGGTTTGGCTTGTCAAATGGAACTTTTCAGTGACTTATTAAAAGAACCCCTGCGGTATTACAAAATGCAGGTTTTCTGTCATCTAACCAAAAGATGCCTTTAGAAACCTTCATTTTTTATGTGTGTAAAGACAATTTCTTCTAGTGAAACTCTTTGATTCTTCCCTGAATGAAATCAAGTGTTTTAAAACTTTTTGAGTTGCCCCGAAGGCTCACTTCTATACTATGGAACGTGAAAGTCTGTGAACCACTCACATAATCATCACATAGACACTTTGCAGTGTGCTCCTGGCAGCAGCCATTCATTACATACTGCAGACTTTCATAAAAAAAAAAAAAACCACCAACCAAAAAAAAATGAAGAAAATCAGGGAGAAGAAAACTGTGAAATGTGTCTTTCTTCATCATAAGAATTGAGGGAAAGCAAAGCTGGAGAGAAAGCAGTTGTCAGAGATTGCTAATGAGGTTATGATAAATTGTTGCTGGAGAGATCTTACCTAATGAAATAGAATGAGAAACAGAAATGTGAGGGGAGATGGCATTCCTGTTAACCTCCTTCAAGCAGATACACCTCAAGTAGTGTTGTCTCTGGTACTTTACAAGCAAACAGTAATGTATTTGGAGGAGTGGAGCTCATAAGTCAGAATTCTACTCTCTGTCCTTACACCCCTGCAAAGAGCATCTTCCTCCCACTGCAACACATGAATTACCACGAGCAAATGAATCAGGTCTTTGGACTCTCTTCTTATATATTTGCTATTTCTCACTTTCTGTTTACCCCTTGTGCTATAATGCTGAGGTGAAGTTGGGGTTTTTTGCCTTTTGGCATCCCTGTGGCAGCTATTAACATCCATGGTAATCAACACAGCACACACACAAGGAAGGCAACTCTGCTTTGGTCTTTCTGGGGTTCTTTGGTTGAGTTTTTAGGTCTGGTTTTGAGGGGGTTTGGGGTTTTTTTTGCTTATTCATTTGTTAGCGATGCCTATGATGAGCACAAGTCATTTTGTGAGCAGGCTGGGAAGACAGAGTTCCCGCATCTTGTGTGAGCTCAAAAAGGAGGGAGGGGAAGTGGCAAGGTCAGTGTCCAACTCTGTAACAAAATAGTCAGAGCACCACAAAAGGAGGCAGCAACACCTAAAGGATTACTTAAATGGAACTCCTCTTCCACTCTCTGGATATCTAACAGGAGCACCTATCTCTCTCTAATTTTATTCAGTTTTCCTTGAAGACCCCATGAAGCAATGTATATTAGTGAGAGGTTTAGAGAACTGCAGAATGGGCTGCTTAAGAGAGAAAAAAGCTGTCTGAGGAATACTGTTGGTCTCATTTGACTTTGAGTTTGAGACAGAGTCACTGTGTATAGAGTGCAACAAAGCAAGAGACAAGCTAAAAATGGTGGCAGATGTTAAAATACATTTTCTAGATAAGAAAGAAAAGCTAACTGGAAAAAACAGAATATATAAAATTCAGGGGTCTTCCAGAAGTGCAAGACTAAGAAAAAGAAAATATCTGACACTCTCTTATATTGTTCTGAAGGATCTGTGAAGGGGTCAAAGAGAAAAATAAAGGGAGTTTTCTGGTTCCTTTTTTTCTGCATTGTACACTTGCTCCTGGCTTCAGATAAGAGACTGAAGTAGACATCTTTTCCCAGCCTTCTAATCTGAAGTATATTAAATGGACTTCAAAATGGAAAAGTAGAATTTTCTATATATCTCTATCTTTTTTATTGTGTAGCTTCAAATTTTTCTCATTTGCTTCCAGAGTAATTTTTACTGTGTATTTATCTAAACTGTTTAAAGCCTCTCTATTGTCTTTCATATTCAAGGGCAAATCCAAATCGTTTTTCCCCAAGACAGAGAGACAAAAATAAACTACTTAATACTGAGGTAATAACATGGACAAAATGTCACCTGTGTCTTTCAGTTTAAATCCCTTTTTACCTCATGCTATTTTGATCCACCTATTGAGGAGACCTAAGAGTCTCTCTGCAAAAACAATAGGTTTCCAATTAAGTATCATTAGTGAGACAAAACTACCTGCTTTGGGTTAAAGATCTTATAAGGCTCCAGAGCAAAATGAGTGACAGTGAGGGTGAAGTGCTCTGATGAGAAATCGAACAACTCCTTCCCTGAGAAGTCCATCGTCCCTTCCCGCTCTCCAGATCAATCTGAAGCTGCTGTCAGCATCTTGTGTGTCTCATGCTTTTTAGCACCATACACTCCTCTTATATCTTGGGGTCAGGGAATGCCCTCATGAAAAAACTGGCTGCTTCTCTGAAGCTGCACTTCCATAGAGTTGTCACAAATCTTCTCCTCACACCTTTTTCCACCTTTCGCCACCTTTCATGGCAGACAGCTCAAGCCTATTTCAGAATTATTCTTCCCGCTGCTTCTGTAGAAGCACATTGCCTCCTTTTGGCTTTGGTTGTGGTCCTTGCACCTTATTTCTCATAGCTGGAGGTTCATCAGCTCAGTCCAGGTCCATTTTAAAGGATCTGTCCACAAGTCTAACTGTTCTTACAAGAGAAAATTCACCCATTAAATGGCAATGAACTCTTATTTGGTGTAACTTCAGGATGGAAAGGCAGACAGTTTCAAACCCATTGCTAAACTGCTCCTTGGAGTCAGAGAACTGTATCTAGAAATGCCTATAATGGTCTTCATTTCAATGTGCTTTGAACCTCCTGCTCCAATAATCTTCAATGATAAGGTTGGCTCACATATCTGTGGTTCCATGTGTGCTATAGAGAGTTCTATAATTTTAGAGCCTATTAACCACTAACTTAAAAGTCTATGGTACTTTTATTTTATGAATGCTTTGTGAGGCTTAGACTGATAGCCTACTTTCTTGGTTTGCCTTTTTTTCTTGTTTGCCAGGTGACTGGCCTGGCTTTTCAAAGTGTACTGTGAGATTTGTTTCTATTCTTTGCTTCATTAAGACAGAACATTTGTTACCCTCTCTTCAGACATTGCCTAAGTCTGGGTACATGCACTGTTGTCACTCCCTTTTATCTTTTTCTATACATTTCCCAGCACGTTGAGTGAGTGGAAATTTAGGGAGGGAGCTGCTGATGTGCTTTCATGGAGAGAGTATTTTCTTTTACAGATGTATGTCTCATATTTTAATTTTCCTTTGTTGATACCAGCAGTTACTTTTATGCCTGGAAGACAAGCCGTTCCCACACTCCTCCATAGTTTCTCCTAGCAACATTTCTTCGTAGATTGGTTGGTGAGGAGAGCTGAAAGGTTATAGGGTTGCTACCATCCAGAAAGACACTGAATTATTTAGTATCACCACTTCTACCTAAAATGATAGCATCTTTAACTCCAAGTTCAACAGTGGCGTTGCCATGATCTTCTGAAGCACTCTGTTGCTAGAGAAAGCCCAGGAGCCGTCTAGAGAGGCTAAACATGGGCAGATTTGAAAAAATCTGTAATGCTTATAAGTAATAGTTACACTAAGAAAGATAGTTGAGCTTTATAAACACGAAAATCTTGTGTTAAGTGTCTTGGCTGTGTTAATAGGCAGTTCTGCTGTGACTCTGTGTGAGGTGGCAGCCACTGGCACCTGCACTGAAGAGTAAAAGCCTGTGGTGGCTGGACCAAAAACACAAGTGGTATACAATGTTTGTAAAACTAATCTGGAGTTAAAAAAATATATATGCTTAAATGCACATATTTATTACACCTGATAGTGGTATATGCTGCATATATTTAGAAGTGCACAAGTACAGAATGGAGTGGAAAATAAACATTCACTTCTGAAAACTCACAGACATATGAATCCAAATAGTTTTATTTGCTGTAGGAAAGATCTTAAATCAATCTTTAAATCAAGAGGAAGACAAATTTCCATTCACTTGTGTCACAGTGTCCAGAAATTCTGGGAAAATGAATAGGAATGCTTGAATCATTTACTAGATAGTACTTATGGTTCTTTGTATTTTGCAGTATAAATCCTCAATTAGAGGGTTTATGCACTAATAATCAGTTCCAGGGAACTTAGTTGGCTCTTAGAAAGTCTCTAGAAAAACAAGTAGTATCAACCAACATTTTCCTGTGTTGAAAACTGTAAAATACTAAATACACAGCTGGAGTAAACTGACCCAATTCCATTTAATTGGAGCTACATCAATTTATTCCAGAAGAAATTCAGCCAGTGAATGAACGAATAAATTTTCAGAGGGGAAAGGAAAGCCAACAAGACAAAACCACAGAAAATATCCATGGGATCTCTCTGGCTTCATTCTATTGCCTTCTCTGAAGAATTAAAAAATGGATAATTATGTCCAATTTAAGTTTTGAGAGATATTGTTTGTTGATCAGTGCAGTTCTTGAAAATTTAATTCAAAAGTTTCTTTCTCAGTCATTTGTCTTTGAAAACCAAGAAAACAACAATGTTCCTAGTGTTTTCTCCAAAGATGAGCATAACAAAATTAATTTAGGTATTATTATAAAAAAAATAATTGAACAGTTTTAAAATTGGATGGTTTCTGAAATAAAGTCTCATGGAACATTTTTAATGTTCTGAGACATACCTATGCTAGAGCAGACTTTCAAGCCCTATTCATACTGAGAACTATTTTATTCCTTGACTGTTTGCACTGAAGTTACAGTGAATTCTCAAAGAGCAAATTAGTGTCAGCATACACTAGATATAGCTCCAGTTAAACTCCATTAACAGATACCATTAACTTCAGTGCAGGGTAGAGAGAGTAGAGAGCAGGGGCCTGCCTTTAACTTTTTCCTATATTCATATTTAAAAGTCTTGAAAATAGAATTTGAGTAGTTACACATCAGGGCTGCACATTCCACACTGGAGAAGAGCGTTTTAGTGATGTATGTTCTTCTTGGGGGAAAAGTCTTTATTATAAGTGTTAGAATTGTTCCCCATCAAATGGTTAAGAGACTTTCTGCATGATGGGAGAAAATGCAGTTGTGTGTGTAAGACAGCAAGCCTGGATCTGCACTCAGATCCCACTTCCCCTGGATATACAAATTTGTTCAGCCTTCATTCTTTATACTAGGGGGATTAAATTAAATCTTCATGGTTTTAGCCAAAGGTGTGTTCAAGAGTTAGTTTGTCCTCTGATTTTTATGGGCAATGTTGAACCATAGTGCTGCAGTCCTTGATAAGCAGATATGAATATCAGTGCTCCATTTAGAGTTTAAAATATTAACTGTCATATACAGAAAATATTACGATGATTAATACATATTGTTGTGGGAATAACCATGTAACAACTTTCTTTTAAAGTGATGAAACATGATGCTCAATTTATTACTGAACTAGCTTTCACACTAACTTAAAAACAAAATGTGGTCCTATTTGTATATGAATAGGCCTTTTATACTTTAGAAGTCATAGTCATTCATTAAATACTGGTAGATGATTTTGCCTTTTTTACCTTTTGTTGTGAGGGTAAAGTCAATGCCTGTTGTTTGAACTGGCTGGGTATTATCTGCTCCTTCCTCAGGAATAATACACTGCTTATCTTATCTGACCCATGACCTAATGTCACAGTGACCCAGTGCTCTGAAACTAAGGTATCACACACCTCATATATTCTGTACTGAGGGTAAGTTCATACTGAGCTTCCTCCTGACACCATAAATCTTTCTGTTACTCTGACTCTAGAAAGGGATGATCCAGACCTGTCCTGTTCTTGCAGTGGTTCTGTGATGTAACAGAATAAATTACATAGATGAAGGTCTATGAAACAAACAAATAATCATCATTATACATAATATAAGTAGCAATGCTGAGAAATTATTATATATTTTTATAACTCCACACTTTGAAAAAAAAACAATAAGCCCAATTCCTTTTTTGGGAGAATCTGAAGTTTTGCAATGTAATACACTTGGACTGTTGTAAAGAAAAAAGCCTTGGGAATTTTCTTCTTTTTAAAATTCTTCCACCACTGACTTGGTCATTGTTCCTCCAGGGATAGAAAGGCATCCTGATGCAATGTGACAGAGGATCATGGGTTGTTTTCTGAAGTAGCAGCTGTTTTGTGTGTTCACAGTGCTTCCTGAAAAAGGGTTGGGATGCTGAGTCCGCTAAACCAGGTGTGTTCCCTCTTCCTGCTTTCAATCCTGAGGCACGTGGGGTGGTCTGGGTTCTCCTCACCTCCCTGCAGCAGTGCCCACACTTTATACAGTCATAGTTCATCAAAATAAACATTAGACAAGTATTCTCCCCTTCAGATAAGTTAGCAACCATGACAGCTGTAGCCAAGCATGCAATCACCAGCAGTACCTCAGCCTACAGAACAAGGCCTAATCAGTGCAGGGCACAGAGCTCTCCATGTCCTATCTGTGGTGTCACCATGTCATCCCCAAACTGACTGAGCTGGAGTCATGACACAGCTAAATTTCAGGGCTACCTGGTTTCCTGTCAGCACCAACGCCACAGGAGCTAATCACTCTGTGACCGTGAAGTCTAAGGGTTAAGATAAACTTATTAGTTATCTTCTAGTGCAATGGAATTACATAGTAAACACCAGTCCTCAAATATGAAGTGACTCAAATCTCAGATGCAAGTTGTCTAACATTTAACCCTACTGAATGACTTGGGAAATAGTATGTCCTCAAAGGGAAGGGGAAATCCTGAAGCCACTGAAAACAGTATGCTGGCTGATGAGCCAATGATTATAGCTGCAGTGGTGGACTGTAAGGCTTCAGAATGTGTTTTCCATATCTGAATACAAATAAAACCCTTTGAGCTTCTTAGTAAAACTAAGTTGTGTCAAAACAATCTGTTTTCAGATTGAGAATGTCAGATTCCACACTCCTCTTCTTAATTTCATTCTTTTATCTGGAAATGACAGGCAATGCACATGACACATTAGGAAGAGTCCCACCAACTACTTCACAAAATGCACAAAGATGTGGCTTTATCTTAACAGCATATAATAGCAAAAATAAAATTTATATACAGCTATTCTATAAATCTAGACCAACAGTATCTTTCAAAACATGCATACACCAAAAGCTAGACAATATATAAATAGCATTCCTACCTGTTTTAGGTTTCAAACCTTGTATCCAATTCCCACAGTTATCACTCCATTGGTGGTGTGCCAACATCAAACTGGGATAACATTCAAAAAAAACCAAAAAGTACCTTTTAAAGCAATCTAATGTTTAAAAAATCCCTTTGTGAATGTACTAGAATAAGCATATGGCAATTTAGCCCAACCTAGAACACATTCTTATTCATTAGACAATGTCTCTGGAGAGAATATCAAACATTATCTTGGAGGCTATGCCACACTTACAGATGCTGAATGTTTTGAGCAAAACATTCAAGGAGTGAATGTTAAATATGAAATAGGTGTGAAGCTTTCTTTTAAAAATCTTTTGAAATGAGGAAAACTGAAGGCTAAAAATCACTTTGCTTAGCCAACTGATTATATCTATTTTATCCTGCTACGGTTGCTTGGGAGCTGTTTGGCTAATCTCTGCTTTGTAGTTAGGCTATCCATTAGCAGGATGGAAATGGCATCACTGCACCATAATTCAGCAATGTGAATACAGAACAAGGAGAGTGCAGAGCTATCTGTGGCAGTACAGCAGCAGGTAATAAGACTCTGTTACTCAAGCAGAATGTGTTATGTAAAGACAATTGCTGTGTAAAAGCTCTAATCAGGTTAATTAGGCTGTATTCATGTTTCATCTATGGTGCAAGTGCCCTGTAAATTCAAAGCAGTCTACCTCCTCTTACTGCACTCCTTATACAGCCATCACATTCTCCATAACACTCAACACCATATATTTTCTTCTTAAAAAGAAAAAAATCCGAAGATATTCCCCATTGCTTTTTAACAATTCCTTTTCTACATTGTTTATGCCTAAAAGAAGAAAAAAGGAAAAGACACTGGTTATGTATAAAGCCTATGCCCACATTAAATTGCCTTCCTCTGCAACCAAATTAGGCACTTGGAAGTTGTTTGTGGAGGGTCTGTTTAATTGTGGTTTATTTATTTTTCGCATATTTTCTTGTTCATTAACATGACCTGTTGAATGTGTAAGAAAAATTGTATTTCTTTTAAAATGTATGGCTCTTACCTTTCCTCCTTTTGTCCATTTCCTTAAAGTGATAAATCTCCTGTTTATTCCCTCAGAACTAGCTGGAATGAGGTGTCCACTTTGAAGAAAAGATTAGAGCCCAGTGCTGTGACCCTCAAACTCTAGCTGTGTCTCCTCTATACTTACTGAATTTATTAGGTAGTTCCTTTAAAGTAATAATGGGTAAAACAGTTCTGAGATCACTTTCTCTTCTCCCCCAAGAAAAAAAGCCTGGGTAGAGAGGAGTTATTTAAAAGAGAGAGTACATCCTGCAGATGAAGAGAAAATGGCAGCCTGCACCATCTTAATTATTGTAGTTGTTATTTTAGCAATCGGGTATCCACATGCTGATTGTAAGCTTGGACTCAGTGTGCTTCATTAGAAAAAAGAAATGCAGTATTTTCACTACCCATTTGGAACAAATCTATTCATGTTACACCTTAATTATAAAACCTTTTATTAGACTTGAAAAATGCTGTAGTTCTGTTTTAATATGTATGTGTCCCTCACACGGTATTTCAACGTGCTATTAATAACAATGCTTAAGTAAATATTCTCTCTCATACAGTTCTGTATAAAATAAAAACTTATATATTCTGTCCTGTGGAATTGAGCTAGTTGAGCTCAGTATGATAGCACAATATTACTGCAGAGGTCAAGCTGTGGCATTGATGAGCAGTGTCATAAAAGCAGGGTGATCGAAGCAGGAGTTTTGCATGTTACCACTTACAGTATTACTTTGCTGCTGTGCATTTACTTCCATTCTGGCTGCAAAAAATGTAACTGTTTGTAAGGAATTTCTGACTACATCTGACAGCACCAAGGTGTGCTGCTGGATTTCACAGGGCTCGCTAACATGGTGTGTCTTGTCACAGCTCACAGAACTCAGCACCCTAGGAGAAAACATCGAGGCAAATCTGTGTGCACTTAATTTTCACCACCTGAGCTCACATTGAACCAACAACACAATTATTAATCTCTTGAATTGGTTCATATGTCTACCATATATTTTAATATTTTACTAGAGAAATTTAATTTCAGGGAAGGTCTGACTACCCATCCAGTTCTGTATCATTCCCTTCATGAAGGAAACCTGTGATATTAAAATCCTCAGGATTTCAAGAGGTTTCGGTAGTGAAGGAGCCTAAGAAAGGGAGCCCTCACTTGACTCCTGGTGGAGCAATGATGGAGTAGAGGGACCATGCAGCTCCATCCCTCGCTCCAGCTCAGGTGCCCTGGCACCACAATAATGAACTTCATTATTCCTCAGTCAGGTGGCACCACTCCAAGTAAATGAAGAAATCACGTAAAGGACTGTTTGATGGGGCCTGCAGTAAATGTACCTTCAGGCCTAAAGGTGAAGACCTTAGTACCTGAGTTTAGGTTTCACCTTTCTCCTCCCTGAAGAACAATACTAGCAGAGAAATCATTGTTCTCCTCCTGGAAGATAAAGTCTGGTTGCCTGACTTAATGCAGTATTTGCTGTGTTGCACCTTCCACAGCCTCAAGGAAATACCAGGTATACATTCCTGAGCTCTCCTTCCTGTCCCCTCCGTAACCTTTGTAAGCAGGTGGTTTTTTACATGATATTTAATTTATCATTTGACCAAAAGACAAGCTTAAATTCAAAGTAAATGTTAAACACTTGCAAAAATTATGTATAACTGAAGTTAGGGAGCAAACTCCCTCCTGACATAATTTTGCTAAGGATTGATCTAAATGTTATTGCTGCAAGTGGGAAATTCTGGATATATCTCCCCAAGAGTGACAGCGGCAAAAACCCCATGAGAACCTACTGAGAAGCTTCCAATGCTCCCAACTCACTGAGGTCCTGCTGGAAACGTAACTCACTTTTTATTAGATTCTCCTTAAAAACAAAGAGATTAATTTCCCTCCTGTTTTCATAGTATAAGCTTCCACTATTAGCCACAGGCTAATGTGATGGTTGTACTGACAAGCTTTGTCTTTCCAGGTGTGGGTAATAAGATATGCTTGCAAAGACAGACATGGTAGATACCATGGAAAGGCAGTTTCTCGTTGCATGGCTATGAGCTCTAAGGGGTCTCAAGCCTACATCTATAAATCAACCGGAAATTCTCCTCTAAAAGTAGAGTTTCAATATGAGCAAGGTTTGTCTCCAAAGCAGTGACCCTTATGAAGAGTAAAATATCAGGAGATTGAAGACATGACTGGAAAAAAAGCTAAATTATTTCAGTTATGATGGAGGAACTATATTTGCATAATTTAAATTTTAGGGGATTTTTACTGTGTAAATAAAATGTAGAGAAATGGGGAAAAGTAGGAAGCAGGATATTTTGAAAATAAAACCTGTTTTCAGCACATACCTGCCAAGGTATGCTGCTGAATTTCACGGGGCTTGCAAACATGGTGAACTACACAGAAAGTAAGGTAGCTGAAATCATGAGGTGATTTGAAGTTGTCAGCATTCATGACCTCAGAAATGTTTATTTTTTGATTGATCAATATGTATTCTAGAATACACTTATTTGTCAAACTAATGTGCCAAAAGAAACATGTGATATCACATGCCTTTATAAAAGAAAAACCCATCACGTTCACCTTTACTTTATCCCCATCATGAGGGGCTTGATATTAGCCCTGGTTTTAACCCTGGTGGGTAAGTATGCAACTTATCTGCTTTGATGAATTTAAAATTGTATATTCAGGAAAAGGTTTCAGAATCTGAATACAGTTCACTTGCAGACATGAACTTTAAAATGTTGTAGGAAAAACACTTTATTAATTCTTTTGTTGTTTAGGGAACAAAAGGCATTTAGCTAGTGCTGAAATAGAAGTTAATTAGAAAGGGTTATGCTATATGTGCAAGATGAGATCTAGCCTTTTATACCACAATACGTTAATATTTTGGAGTTGGTTTGGGTTTGTTTTGTCATTTCATGCCTCTATTTTTTTTCTCTTTCAGGGAGCCAGCATCTTAATTACCGTAAGTAATTTTCCTATCAACTAATATAATTATAATGAGTGAAATTAAAAATAGAATCTGAAAAGTATATCAATGTTTAATATAGCTTTACAACAGCTAATTTTGTTCAGGTGCAATGCAAAAATGAACAAATTCATCTTTTTTTGTTCCATACATTCTAATACAGGTAGTTTAATATGTTCTGTACCTTCTGTATAATATTTTATGGGAACCATTTCTTTGCAGAACCCGATTTCAGTGAAAACAAGGTTTATACATTTAATTATGAAACCATGCTTCTCAGTGGACTTCCAGAGAAAAGACTTGCAAGAGCTGGAATAAGAATAAAAAGTAAAGTGGAAATTAGTGGTATTGGGCCAAAACTTTGTCTTATTAGGGTAAGAAAATGTATTCAATTTGAAAGGTAAAATTCTCATCATACTTAGCTTCTTTTTTAAGCTTTTGTGAAGTAATTAGGTTTCATCGTGTGTTATGCTTACGAAGGGATAATGTAACTAACACTGTTATTTTTTTATACAGTGCCCTAAATTCTATTTGCACTTTGCCAGGTAATTCTCAGCTCAAGCCAGCCTTGGGCTTGAAGGATTTCTTCTGCTTTGTGGTCAGGGAGACAATGGAATGTAATTTGAAATGCACAATAATTTATTACTGGATCAATCAAATTGTTCCGAACTATACAACCTAGGATTATTTAATCAACTGATTTCATAACCAGCAGACAAAAGTCAATAAAACATGCCACAGTAGTTGCATGTGATTCAATATTTAGCATAATTAGTGTCATCTGGTAGCTTCTTTTTCTGAAGGGTCCTGAGTGACATTCTTTTCATCCTCAGTTGTATATTTTTACTGCATGCAGAGTAGTTACTAAGGGTTTTGATTATGTGAAATTTACTTTTGCCTTTAATAGGAGCCTATCCCCACTTATAATGAGTGTATAGAAATGCACACCTCAACTGCTTTACACAAACTCCACTTAGTCTTCTGTATACAGGGAAGAAAAATGATCATTCTAAAAGCTTTAATTTGGCAAATTGAAAACTTTAGATTAAAAAGTGCAGTGACTGTCTCATAAATGCTTGTAAATGTTGTAGCCTTCCAGCCTGAATTAGCCTGCTGTTACTAGGTATTTTTGTAAGCTCAAATTATAATAGATCTAGATGGGAAACAGTTTTTCCATGACATTTGTAAGGGGATGGATTTCAAAACATAAAAAACAAGGAAATAAGAGTCATACATATGAAGTGGTGACTAGAAAGCTTCCCCATCAGAAAAGAGGAAGAAGCAGTCTTGTCCTTACCCCAGATCCTCCTTCATTCCTGCTTAAACAGCTCTTGGTGTGCCAGGGTGAGTCTTCACCGAAAATTGACTCCTGTTCTCTAAAACCTGCTAACATGATTTTACTGGCCCTACTGCATTTGTGAAAAGTTTCCATTTCAGAAATAATTTCGGGCAAGAAAAAGAGAAAAGACAAAAAACCACAACAACTTTCGGGGCAAGTTCTAAGCTAAAGGTAATAGTACATTTATTCCCTTCTTCTCTGGGAAAAGTTTATTTTGCTGCTGTTATATTTAAATTAGACAGTTTGGAAGGATGGTTCAGGGAATTAAACTTTCATCTGCAGCCTACTAGTTCACATTCAGCCCAAACAAAAAGCTCTGTTCCCTGGGCAGTTTCCAGCTGACAATTTTTTCATCACAAACCTACAAGTAAGAATTGCCAGCTGTGTTCAAAACCAAGCACACAGCCTAAGTCCTGCCTGGGCCCCGAGGGCTGGGGAAAACTACCTCGCCCTGACCCTGCAGAGCAGTCCCAAACCTGCCTGTATGCAATATGCCAGAAGCATGTCCAAGAGGCAGCATGAGGGATTTGCTCTGTAACAGCCTTCCCTGTAAGCTTCAGTTACTGGGGTTGGCAGTGATCTCCACCAACAATAACAAAAATAAATATGACAGTGCCGTCTCCAGTGATTTGCTGTATGAGAATTTAGTTTGTGTGGCTTTTTGAGAAACTAATCCACATCTTGCACCACATTGCCAGCCAGAGGTGTCAGAGAAAAGTCTCTTTAAATTGTCAAAATGTATAGAAGGGAAGGGTCCTCTGAGAAACTAAGCTAAACATGCCTGTTCCCATGGGGTAGGAATTATTCAAGTTATGCATAGTTTAGCACAACTTTCTACTTGTTTGGATGTGCCCCAGTTTGAGGCTGGAGCATGAAGTGCAGAGTGGGGTTGGAGACAGTGCCTCAGCCTCTGGTTCCACAGCAAAATGTGTAGGGAAGTACAATTTCTGTAGCCTGCTGTCCGCTGCTCAAACTAATTCCGTGTGTCTGGCTGGTCTAGAGGCCGCGTGTTTATTAGTTTCAGGTTGCTGCCTGTGCTCTGTGACCTCAGTGAGGGAAATGGCAGAGTTCACAACAGGAGTTAATGATGCATTATGCAACATTAACTTTCTCCTGCAATTTCCTGCAGACCTTCCACACCGCTTTTGGGTAGCAGCCTGCTTCATGTGGTTCTTCTCTGGCTCATTTCTTTGTACAAGTCAACCTTTGGCAATACGGATTGTCTATGAAACAGAATAGAGTGCAGTGGCTGTAGAAATACAGCCTGTAGAAATACTTCCTTTCATATATGGAAATACGTGTATTAACACTAGTTATGCTAAATGACAACTTCTAAGTTTCCCCTTTGAAGAGTTTTTGTGTTCTATAAACATGTATTTTTAATGTGATTAAAGCTCTAGATGCTTATTTATAATGAAAAAAAGTTAACTGGGGAAAAGAAATGAAAGAGGAATTGTATTTCCCCTTTGTTCTAGATTCACTCAATCGAAGCTGCAGAGTACAATGGTGTCTGGCCCACGAGCTCATTCTCTCGATCACTCAAACTGACCCAGGCCCTGACTGGGCTGCTCAGTATCCCCGTCAAGTTTGAGTACAGCAATGGCCACGTGGGAAACATTATGGCTCCTGATTCTGTCTCGGATGATGGGCTGAACATCTACAGAGGGATTATGAACGTGCTGGAGTTGAGCATAAAGAAGATGCAGAATTCATACAGTTTACAGGAGGTGAGTTTGGGGTTTGGCCATGGTGGCGGATCTGTAAATGCATAAAATTTCACTTCAGAGTCTTCTACCGCATTTTCTGAATTCATCCTTGATATGAACCTCAATTATAAGAAAGACCTAAGTGTGGGAAATCATGATTAATTTTCATATGGGACAACATTTGATAGAGATGTGATTAAACAGGACAACAGAACAGCAGATTTTTAAACTGGTTGATGAAAGTATTTCAGAAAATGCATTTGCAGAATTAAACCCTTAGAAAATCTGGCTTCTAATTTCAGAGAAAGTAAAATGTGAAAGATGAAGCCTACATAAAATGTGAACACTGTATAAAACAAGCTTAACAATACAGTTTAATATTAACTTTAAAATAACAGTAATTTGACTTTTTCTACCAATCATATATACTTTAATCTCTTCTAGCTCCTCTTTTAGGAAGAAAATAGTATATATGTCATAACATTACTGTAACAGCTTTGACAGTTGCAGTTGATGCTCTGTTCGAATTTCCACTGTTTTTCAAGTTTTAATATATTAGTCAAGGTTAATCATCTGATATTACTATTCACCACAGAAATTGCAATGTGTTTAGTTTCTGTGAAACCATATTTACATTGATTAGACTACATTCAATTCAGAGATCAGCAAAAACCTTGAAATTATTATACTTTTATGTACTTTTATTGAAACTGTAGACCAGAGTAACCCTAAATTTTTTTAATTTATTTTTATGTAAGTAGAGTTGTTTCTGGGAAACGAAATGTATGATTTAATTTTTTTCACGCTGTTTGCCGCACATAAAAATCTGTGTGGTGTTGTTGGATATTCTGTGGCACTATTTTCTCATATCTAGTTTCGCATCTTAATTCTTTCTAATTCAGTTAGCAGTATATACTACTCTCACTGCTAGGCAATAGATGTGACTTCATCTCCTAGAATAATTTCCAAGTTTTCTTTGCTTTTCTCAGACAACTGATTAATGAGTTTTGGCAGCCTTGCTTGACAATCTCGAGTCACTCTGCAAAGGAAGATCAACATTAGAAGTCCCAAAAATCTGAGCTGCAGAAAGGTTTAAAGGACAAAGCTGGGAAAGTGTACATCCCATCCTGTGGGTTCAGGGTTAGCCTATCTGAGCCAGCCATAAACTGCAGCCAGGAAGTTCACTTAGGCAGGAGTGTGCTTCATCCCACTAAATTCTCTGGGCTGGACATTCCCATTTGAAGTCTGGATGTCTCTACCACACCCTGCAGTGTGCAGAGCCCCACACTTGTATTTGCAGAGTACAAGTCTTTCAGAAAGCTTGGGCAATTCCTATTTCTAGCCTTTACTAAAGACACAGTGTCTCAGGGAATTCTGTTAAGCTGAAGATGAAGTGGGTATGTCTTGCCTCCTAAACACCACGTGACCATTTCACTGCTCTCACATAGCCCAGAGCTGGTCTCTGCACTAGCTATGCTATCCATAACAATAAAAAAAAACCAGGAAAATAACTCTTCCTCCTAAAATGCAATCAAGCATTTTTTCTCTACAAAAATCTCACTGACTGTAGAAACTTAAAAGCTCTTATAAATGTATATTCTAAAAATATTATCGAAGAGCTCAGCTGAAACTGTGAACTCAAGAAAACCCACAATCAAAACGCTGTTATCCTGAAATTCTTTTTAATTATTGCTGGTCATATTGTGACAGATCACCTGATATTGCAAGGCCTGTTCCATAGGCATTTGTAAGCTGTCTATGAAAGCAAGTTTGGAGGGCAGAATGTCATCTCCAACCTTGAAATACTTTGCTGTTAAGATTTCATTCTGACTGGTCAAATTATTTTGGCACTTTTTTATTAATATTCCTCAAATCATATTTCATAATCAACAGCTCTAACTGAAAACTGTTACTCCCCTTTCCTGAGGCTCCAAGTGAAACTTTGGGGAGATTTAGTTCTCTCAGTGGGACTCTGATTTGGCTTACTGAAAACCTGTACATGTAAAAAAAAAGATGAAAGTAATGATCATCATGATTTTGCTTCTGGAGAGTATAATGAAAAAAAAGGTATTCATTTCTACTGGTGATTTTGAAAATGCAGAATTAAACAGGAAATTTCATGTGGTGAAGTGAAGCTTTGCATAACTTCTCTGATCCTGTTCTCGTTTTTGCCAGGCTGGGATTGGAGGTATTTGTAATACAACATATGCAATTCAGGAAAACAAGAGAGCAAACCTAGTCTATGTGACCAAATCCAAGGACCTGAACAGCTGTGAAAAGAAAGTTCAAGTTGTCACAGGTTCAGCATACACTCATCCATGCAAGACCTGCCAGGAGGTAAATCAGAGTGGTATTATGTACATGTATTTTATATTCTTAGGCAGAACACCATTTGATATCCACATAATCTCTTCATTTGAAATACTAAAAATGAGGGAAGAATCAGATCTGCTGTATCCAGTTGTCAATATTTTCTTTCTGTATGAACATGATCCCACAGAGAAGCAGAGGTCTCTGCTGCACACTGTCATGTACTGCAAGCACACTTGAGCTAGCTCAGACTAGCTGGCTTGGAAACTGTTAATTATCAGCATGAGTTAATTCACCTATTCTGTTGAGTGAAAAAAATACTCACAATGTCCACTTTCTGCTATTCAAGACAGGTACTGCTGCATTTTACTATAATCCTGTCTTTGAAATAAAAAAATGTGTGGTTTATGCAGCTGCTCTCCTCCTTAGAAAATGTGTCTCCTTCTCAAGGGAATGAACAATTACTTATATTTGGGAAAAGGAAAAAGCAGCTAACACTTCTTAGCAGTAGAAGTAATGGAGAAAGGCAGCATGCCTGACCTCTCCCATGGAAGTGAGTGTGAAGAATTCACATTGATTGCTCTTATGGCCAATGAACAAAACAGCCCTGGATAATAAATGGGTTGAAGTGGGTGAGGTAACATCCTCTAGTCACAGAATTTCGAAGCTCAATAACTTTTTATTTTCTTTGTTTCTTTCCTTTTTTTATATTGTAAAGAGGAACAAGAATTCCCAGGCAACTGCTACTTACAATTACAAAATTAAATATGCACGTAGTGAAGCTGTAATTATACAAGCTGATGTCGAAGAAATCCACCAGTTTGCACCCTTCAATGAGATAACAGGAGGGAATGCTATTGTAGAAGCAAGGTACCATACATATTCCTTTAATTCAGCAACTAATTCAGCAACCCAGTAATCTGAGTAAAACTCCATAAGTGAAATAAATCCTTTACTTCCGCAGCCTATTGTTTGCCAGTATTTAATTACATAAAATCCCAAACAGCTCATAAAAACAACCTTCACTGTTAGTTATAAACCTGAAACATGCACATCACTATCCAAAGTTTGTTAGCTAAACTTGGCAGGACTTGACTATTTTATTTCTCAGGGAAATTTGATTTATGCCGTAAAAGCCAAAACAAATGTAATTCCATCTGAGAAATTGTGAACTAATATATTTGAAGTAAAATACTTTGAAAGACAGTTACTCAAGAAAGAGAATTCCCTGGAAAACAATAATGCAGTAAGAGGTCCTTGGAGACTAGTTCACAAGAAACCTAGATAGGACTTTGGATTCCTAAATACCATGGGCTGCTTGCAAATCTGCCATCAAAATGGTTTCTTGATAGGAAATTGGGTTTTATTGCAAAACAATTGGGCACAAAGCATGTTAAATGCATTTGCTTTTTTACAGCAAATTTTGCATATTTCATAAAGAAATTTGGGGCAAAACAAGAATATGGTTGTCTATGAAATTGTGCTCCTAGCTCAAGCACTCAAACATTTAGTATTTGAAAATTTTTTCATCTATAAAATTCATCTACTGAAAAAAATTTCAGCTACCCATTTAATTGTGAGCTCTGTAAATAGGAGTGCCCTACTGAAGGGAGAGGTTTTTGCATAAATGTCACTGTGAAGAAGGTGTTCTTCAATCCTACCCTACAGCTGCTGTAATCTTCATTGCTCCATTATCTTCTGCAAGGATCTGTTGGTATAATATATGGTTTTGGAAACAGCAACATCAGAAAGTTCATGTCAATAACTCCCTGAATAACTTCATTTATATAATGATCATGTTCAATTTGGCTAACCAAGCAAAGAAAAAAACAAACAGAACAGTGAAAGTGGCTTTTTTATCTTTTGCAATCAAGGTGTAGATAGACACAACTGCAGTGCTCTTACTGAATTATAGGTTGTTGTGAGTCACCTACAGTCTGGAGACAATGGACTTATGACGTTTTACACTCCCCTTCTGCAGCCTGTAGAGAATGTCTTCCTTAAGTTCTTTCTCAGCTCTCAGAAGGGTAGTACCTTTACTTTTCCCATTTTCTCTGCATTTTTATCATTACCCAGCTGAAGGGGACAAATATAAGATAGTTGGAAAGATGTGAATATCTCACTCAAGTCTTCAGGAGTTATTTCCACAATGCATTCTCTGTTTTAAAAAAAAAAAAAACCTATCAAGGCCTTAAAACACCTGGATCTGAGTTTTCAGGCCTGTTCAGCATAAGACTCTTGTAGCACATTTCAAGGCCAAGAGAGGTTTTGCTATTGTTTCACCACTTTAATCCTATCTTTAGCACTCACTTTCTCTTCTCTTCAGAATATAACATTTTCCCATCTATTCTAGGCAGCTATATCACTTCCCAAAACAATGAAAATGAAGACATAATAGATGCATCATGATTTGAAGGGGAAGTTAAATCTGAACAAGTGTACCTGATGTTATACTTTCTGACCCAAATGCCCTTTCAATAATATTGTACAAAATGTCAAGAGATAAAAAATCTCTGCTGATTCTGTAGCGATTTCTATTCAAATTCTTGAATTCTTGAAAGCTGCTTGTCTGTAAAGCAGCTATATGCTATTTTTCTGCAGCCGTTCTCTGCAATCCATATGGAAGGAGCGAATAGAAATGATACAGAAGATCATAGAGATTCCAAAATAAACACACCAATTTTCTGCAGAGATTTTGAGATACTCTGTAGTACAGCAATATTGCTTTTGGAATGTTTTCAGTTGTTCAGTACAAATGCCTGACTTTATTATAGTGTCCTAAATGACCCATTTTAAACATAATTGGTAGGATAGGTTGCATATCTTTAGCTGAAAATGTAAAAAGATAGCAAATATTTGTAGAGACAGTCTCTCAATGAAATTATCCTTAATAACAAATGATGAAGGTTTGTTGCTTCTTAAAAAGTTTTCAGAAGGTTGAGCACTTTTCGAAAGACTAATCCTGAATGTATGTGGCCCTTTTTGTTTGGTAAATCCAATTTAAAGCTTCAGGAGAACCTTCTTTTGTAGTCCCGAGGATATTCAGCTTACCAAACAAAATGGGGAGGGAATTGTAATAGTGCAAGTAAAACTATTGTAGCATTTCTTATTGTATCTAAAAACTTTCCATTTGAAGCTTCCAGGAGACACAGACACATAACAGCTTTTATGAACTTCTTAAAATATTTAAATTAAATTATAATTTCTGAGCAAGTTTCCCATCTGTGTTTTTCTACAGTCCATAATTTACTCCTTAAGACGCAACACATCCTTCCTGTGATATTCTTCAGGCCACAGCTTCTCACCTCCCTCTTCTTCCATAAACTCTCAAGCCAGGTTATTCCCAAAGGAAGGCAAAGGCTGGCTCTGATCGGAGCCCCGCTGTGCAAGTGCATACCTCCTCAGAGTATGGTTCTGAGCATCGCATCCAAATGCATCTCTTTGTAAATATCTTTGCCCTGACAATAACAAAACCTTTTGCAGTTGTGGGGAAGTACAATTACTGGGGTTTTTTTTAGTTTGTACCCTGCATCTTGTGATGTTTTCTTTCTGGGGTTCTCCATTCCAGGCAGAGACTTGCTTTGACTGATGTGCAGAAGCAGAGGGCAGAGGTCCCACCAAAAGAGTACCAGAATCGTGGGTCCCTTCAGTACCAGTTTGGCAGTGAACTGCTTCAGCTTCCTGTCCACTTATTCAAAATAAAAGATGTGGAAAGCCAGGTAAACTCAGCCACTGGACAGATTCTTTGTTGGAGGTTAAAATCTGTGCATGTGGGATACAATGCATGTGAGCTTCCTGCATTTTCATCTTTCTGCAGATAGAGGAAAGCCTGCAAGAATTAGTAGAGGTGACCTCTGACCAGCTTCCCAGTGATGCACCCGCAAAAGCCCTCAAGCTTCTGCACCTCTTCCGTGCAGCAAATGAGGAGAATTACGAGTCGGTGTGGAAGCAATTCTCCAGTCGGCCAGCATACAGGTACAGGCAACAAAGGTGGTGCTTTTCTGCCGGAGAACCTCTGGAAAGCCTGCCTCCAGAGGCAGATCTGGAAAATGCTGCTTGTCTTTCCCATTACAGGCGCCACATTTTGGATATAATTCCTGCAGTGGCCAGTCACCGTGCACTCAGGTTCCTGCGGCATAAAATGGAGAGGCAAGAGCTCACCAACTGGGAAGTGACTCAAGCAGTGCTTGTGGCTCTGCACTCCAGCACTCCAACTCAGGATGTGATGGAGGAAGCAACGGTAGGATTCTCTAAACACTCTCTATCCACTCTTTGCTGATTCTAACATCTGTTGTATTTATTCCTTTGACAAGATAGTAAAGGCTTTGAAAGTATAAAGGTTTTATATCCTCTAGTGAGGTTGAAAGGGCTTTGTTTCCTGGCTGTCTTAAGGGGAGGAGAATGCAAATCAAAAGGGCAAAAATTACTCCAGAATGAAACAGGAAATAAAGAGCCAAATAACCCCTGTCTCTGAGGGGTATTGCTGCATGCAGTGGACTCTAGTTGCTCTTTTTCCAAATGTGCTTTATAGTTACATCAAATTAGTTCTCTGACTGTCTACAAAGACAAGGGAGCAAGAAATACATATTTGTTATATCCGTGTGTTTGTCCTAATTGACCTAGAAGGATGGGTATGAATTTGAGAAGATCTGTCAAAACCAAGGGAATTATGTCAATGTGAAGGCCACGTAGGAGAAAGTGTAATTATTTTTGCAATTTTTTCTATATGAAACCCTATATGCAGGGTTTCATCCCAGTCTCAGATGCAAGAATTTATCTTTGCCTACCCTAGGTAGAGACAAGGAACCTCAGACCAGGGTTTTACCCTCAGCGAAAGCCATGACAGCCTGGTTGTTACTGTGTGGTGGTGCTCAGCTTCCCACACGAGAAAGCAGCGGGCTGATGCCTCCTGTCAGCTCCTACATTTATACAAAGTATTCCTGTCTGCCCAAAGCACTGAGGTCCATTCACAACAAATCTCAAATTCATTGTATCTACAGCTGAGGCAATCATAAAACATGATGAATGTTTCTTCAATAATGTGCATTTTTCTGTTCCATAACGGGGTGATTTCCTCCCTTTGGATTATAGCCTATGCCAAATTTAAATCTGAAACACTATAAAGGCAACAGATCTGCCTTCCAGATGTTACTTGGAATTGCTTTACAATTACACTATCAAATACAGTACTATCCACTGATTAACAGAAAATCCATCAACAAAAAAAATATCAAAAGCCTGGTTTTGTCTTTCATTGGGCAGAAACATATTTTTCAATAATGTTTCTCTTCATTAATGGGGGTAATAAACAACTGCCTTCTCCCCAGCTCATTGTAAAAAAGCATTGCCCGCGCTCGACCTCTGTGCTTGGGAAGGTTTGCCATCTCAGCTACGCCTCACTGTGCCACAAACAGTGTTCCTCATCTGACTCCTGCTCCGAGTGTCTCCAGGTAATCACACTGTTATTTATCATTTAAAAGAAAAGTTAAGCCTTGAGTTCTTTCTTCATTATTCAGAAAGCTGTATTTCACTTCACTGCAGTGTTTCCTTTGGGGAAAGGAACCCCAGTTGGTTAAATACAACATTTTTATCTTTAGATTAGCACACAAAAGAGAGTGAGAGGAAGAAGCAAACAATTCATAACACTTTTTATCTGAGTATCTCTGAGTGCTTTATTGCCAATTATTAATGAAGTCCCATGACATTGCTCAAAAATACTTTAAATACAGGTATTATGCATATTTCTAAATTAACTAAGTGACACAAAAGTCTAGGTTTTTGTCAGAATTAATGTATCCCAGCCAGAAACAGAGCCCAGTCATCAACACAGACTATAAGGTTGTTACAACAGTAATACCCTCCCTGTTCTGCACTGCTTTTAATCAGCAGGCCTCAAAACAATTTGAGTAGTCATTAAATAGCATTTCCCAGTTCTAAAAACGCATGTCGTGGTTCACAGAGGCCAACCACTCAGCCAGTAACAAGAAAGGAAAGAGAAATGTGTGTTCAGTCTTTGGCACCCATCAATCCACCATCCCCAGTGAGAGCAGGGTGTTCCAGAAACACTGTGTGCCTGACATGATTTTTTTTTCCTGTAGTACATAGGCATGGGCAACCTTCCTACACGTTGCCTGTGTTACAACTGCCACCAGTGCTCTTGAGCTAATTAAATCTGAGAAGCCCTATGTAAGAGAATGAAAATCCTTTCCCGAAGCAAGTGATTGTATAGGCTTATTCAATGAATTCAAATGTCCCTTCATTTGATTAGCTATATCAAGTAGACTGTTTCTGCACCATCAAGGGATCTCAAATGTGTTCTTTTAAAGTACAGAATCTGTATTTAAATTATTCTCTAATATCTCAGTTTCTTTTTTAGAGCCATTTGTTATCATTTTAAACTGTTATCTATCAGGATTTAGTTCTTTTCTCTTATTCAGCTTTCAGACAACTACTTCTAATCTTGCCACGCTAATGGAAGTGTGATCCAGTTGCTTACAATGAAGGCTGTAAAAAGATTTTTTGGCAATGATCTCATTTTCCAGCTATTAATCCACACTGAAAAGAGGCTGTCATAGCTGGTTAAGGGCACCACCACTAGCCATATATTCAGGGATCTTTTTTAAGGGTCTGAAGATTTAATTGTATCTGTATTTTTGCACCTGTCTTCAACCATGAGACAGAGATGCTCAACCATCATTGTTTCAGGGTTCCCAATTAACCCTGAGAGGCAGTGGGAACTAGGTCCTAGCCATTATTTTTTCTTTTAAAAATCTTAACTGATAACTTTAAGGTAGAGTGATGAAGAAGCTGTTCATTGCAGCTGTCTTGGCTATACTTGTTCTATGAATAAAATGTTCTATTCATGAGGGAAAAAAAGACTTTGAAAATACTTAAAATAAATGAATTGAACAAACTGAAATTATGGAAGTCAAACCCCTGAATAGGCTGGTGGATGGAATATAGATAAGAGCTGGAATTGAACTCAACATATTTGTTTTCATTTTTCAGCTTCTTCATGGCTTTGCAGGAGAGGCGTTGAGCAAGTCTAGCACAGAAGAAATTTCCCTGGCTTTGAAAGCCCTTGGGAATGTAGGACATCCAGCCAGCATCAAGCACATCAAGAAGTTTTTGCCAGGATATGCAACTGGTGCCTCGGATTTGCCACTCAGGGTCCATGCGACTGCTGTGATGGCCCTGAAAAACATAGGCCTAAAAGACCCCAAAATGGTAAGAAAACAAAGCTTCCTCCTTTGCCCTTGTGACTTGCACTCACAAGGCTGCTAATAATGGGTGATGAAGGAAAAACAGGTCTTTTTTTCAAATATTGCATTATTTTTCAAAAAAAAAATACTTAGCCATTCCTTGTTTGGCATGCCTTGTTTCTTTTGACATTAACCTCCAATATTTCAGACTGCAACAAAAAAATCCCATTAAAAGGATACATTCATTGTTGATGAAGACAAATCAGCATTTCCATTGCAAACATTTCGTTTCCAAGGACATTAGACAGAAAACTAAATTATTGATCCAGATGTGTTTAGTACTACTTCACCTTTGGTATGTGAGAGAACCACAAAACAAGGTTTTCAGGGAATTGACATTGAATGCTGAGTGCCACATCTAATCGTAATTCAAGACCAGATTTTATTGTAAATAGACACCAAGGGCTTGCATCCTAATTACAAATTTACAGACATTGTGCGGGTTTAAGTCATAAACAGAGCATTTACTAAATGTGACTTGTGTCCCTCACTGGGATAATTATTAGATCCCACATACAATGGCTACACCAGCATACTCTCATCTACCACAGACATCACTTTACAATCATTTTCACTTTAAAGCAGTCTGCTTTTAAAAGGAAACCTTTTCAAGGTTTCCAAGATTTTGGTCCTGATGTTGAAATTTTTTGTTTTATATAAGTAAAATCTTAATATAAAAAGTAAAATAAAAGCTTTCATTAACTATTCACCCACTAATCAGTATCAGGGTTTCCATTACACTCATTTTTTGCATGTGACTCCCAGTTTGAGTGCACATATTGATCCACAGACAATAGTGCGCCAGGATATGCTTTTAACAAAAAGAATAAAGAAACAATTTAGTAGAGTGCAGGAGCTGGATGGGGAAATGCAGGGGAGGAAGGGAGAGAATTGCAAGGGTAGGAGTTAAGGTGTTTGCTGGGGAAGAAAAAAAAAACCAATTTGGTGTTTGAGAACAACACTGCATCTCTGATTGCTCTTTGGCCTGGCTTTCCACATGTGCCCCAGACCACTCAGTTTCATTTTCTATGCATTTTCTTTGGAGAAAATTGATCTGCAGCAAGTTAATGATTGTGACCACTTTTTTCATTGTTCAAAAAGCAGTCTAATACCTGGTTTGTAGCTAGGTACACACCAGTATTTGGATTAAGCATACTTAATTCATGGCCTTTTTTACTGTTTTTTTTGAAAAGCCTCGTTTAGGAAGAGGCCTACTGCATCTTTGTCACCTCTTATACATTGGTATTTGATCACCATATTCAAATTAATAAAACCAATCAGGGTTTTTCCAAAGTTTGCTGAAGTTTTCTGGATCATTCTTCATTACAGCTCATGGACGTGCACTCTCCCTGGCAGGATGGTTTGCCAGAACAGTGGCGCATCATCCACACCCATTTTAAAGCTTAGGACCAAAGGCCTCAGTCCCCGCCCTGGAAACTGCAAATATTCCAGTTCAAAATTAGTCTTGGTAGTGAATATTGCTGAGGTCAAACACATCAACCACAAGTAGTACTGAGGAACTTATATTTATTGCATTAAATTTTGGTTTAAGCTGCCGATATGGCATAGAGATTTCTGGTAATAAATCAGGTTTTGTTTGTTTCATTCTAATTCTATTATTTAGCAGAAGATTCCCCAGAAGATCAAATTATTAGAAATAAGTTATACCTTTATGAGTAGGGATAAGTGATCACTGAAATCACTTCTCAGGTACGGAATGGATTCATGAAATCTTTTACCTAGAGTCAGATAGCTCAAAGAGGTGTAAAAGACTTGATGTAGAAGTTATCCAGTGAAGTTCCTCAGCTTTGATTGTATAGGAAGTCAGACTACATTACCATAATGTCGCTTCCAGCCCTCAGACTATGAAACCAGGAACAGTGTTGCCATAATAATTAAATAATCCAAATTTTTACTGCGCTAGTGATGAAACAGATCATTCATTGGTGTTGAGTGGTTATCAGCAAAATGTTCAAACATACAGTAAAACTGAATATATCTATTGTTTTCAGGTCCAGGCTATTACCCTTGAGATTTTCCTGAATCACAAAATTCATCCTCGAATCCGAATGTTAGCTGCAGTGGTTTTGCTTGAAACCAAGCCAGGTCTTCCAATAGTGATGACATTAGCTGATGCTGTGCTGAAGGAGCCTAGCATGCAAGTGGCAAGTTTCATCTACTCTCACTTGAGGGCCCTGGGTAGAAGCACAGCTCCAGATCTTCAAGTGATGTAAGGAAAATTCCTTTCCTAGAAGAAAAACCTTGTTGCAAACTAATTGAAACGTTAATGTGCTCACTAAACTTTTTCAGGGCTTCTGCCTGCAGAATGGCTATCAGAGCACTAAGTCCCAAATTTGACAGATCTGGGTATCAGTTCAGCAAGGTTTTCCGCTTCAGTATCTTTAAAGGTAAGATCCAGAAGATTTTGTAGAGAAATATATACTGGTGAATGTGTGAAAAAAAAAAATTGTATAGTATGAGAGCCCAGTTCTCCTATCCAGCTGTTAGGCTGCATGCTGTTCCTCCATATTTACCTATCTTCAGTGAAAAAACTATAATCTCAGGCTCTCCATTTGAAGAGTGTTTAGGTCCCTGTGTGTTTTGCATTGTACACTGCCAGCATGAAATTACCAGAGGGGTTGTGGGGCTCTAACCCTCTGTTTTCATTAGTCGGGGAGGCACATGCTCCTGTATCAAACACCATAGTCTCAGTGGTGCTTAACAATTTCATACTATTGTTCAGCACCAAACAAACAGAAGGGACCTAAATTACTGCTGAAGTGGATTAATTTCTGCAGGTGTTGAACACCTACAACTTCTGCTGCATTCAAATGTGATGCTAAATACTCTTCACCCTAACTGTGCCCAGTGAAACAGACAACTCTGAAAACATTCAGATGTGACAATTCATTGCACCCATGAGCAGCTACGTCAGGCTTACTGTCTAAAGATTTTTCTTGCATCTTCCTACCAAGATTCTTTACTAGAATGAGCAGATCCATGTGTGATATCTGGAGACTGGCCAGCTACATCAGAGGGAGTTGCACATAAAAATGTAGTGAAAGCAGGGAAGGACCAGATTAGAAGACAGATCCTTGCTGGGCCACATTGTAGTTTTTGCTATTTTCCGTGTGTGTTATTTTTCTCAGTAGATTTTTTAAGCAACTCCCTTATGTAAATGACCACGACAGCCTCAGAGATTTGGCATATGTATCTGGCAGACTAGGGAGATTAAATCTCCAAACACAGTTTCCTTACACATGCTGTTTATCTATCAGGACTTGGATTTTTTTAGCACTTTTGTTATTCACTGGTATGTGTTAAGATTCTTTTCAAAGTAATCGATATTAAGAGACTCTGAAACATCTGAAATCCACAGGGCTTGAGTGTACAAGTACTTCTGCCTTCTTTTTAGAGACAGGGGTGTGGTTTGAAGGACTTTTGTAAATCTTATTATTGTCCTGCCCCAGTTTTGTGGGTTTTACTTGACAATTTAATGTGCTCTATAATAGAAATAAATATAATTCATACTGCAAGTAGCACAGTAAAATGCTATACACATGCTTGCTGCCTCAGTGATGGAGACAGCAAGTGCCCAAAGAAATACAGTCACTAATATACACCATGTGAATTTTGTACTACTTAGAATACATTCAGGGATAGATACATTTTCCATTAATATGAAGATACTTGTTTCTTGGTTTAGGTACTCATTTTGTGTTCTTATTTTTGCTTTTAAAATTAAGCCATCTAAATTTTCACACAGTGAGAAAGAAGGGTGCAATATGCATGAGGGATGCCGGCGGGGGGCTATGTGAAATGGAATACTTTATTCTGGCTGTAGCCTGGAAATGCAGTACATCAGGGAATTGCTGTTACTTCCTGGTGAAGCCCATTGTCAGAAATTTGGCTACCACACCTAGGTAGGTCCTCATCCTGAAGAAAAAAAACAAGATCTTTTTCTCACACATGCTAAACTTAGACTTGGATAACTCAGCTAAATTAAGTCAATCTCCTACTACACTGGTATGGGAAGAGGACCCATCCTCCAGCTTTCTGATTTGATTTGTTTCCACTAGCCACAGGTAAAACGTGTTTCAGTGAGTCCATTCTGGAGGAGTTACCATAGTGATGGCTGTAATGCAGTACCTACCTCCTTGATAAAAACAAAAATCTGCCCTCAGCATCACAGATCTTTGTGGTACTAGATGCTGAATTTTTAATCACAGGCAATAATGTCAGCTGAATCTACCTCTAATCTGGAATTTGTCACACACGACCACCACAAATAGTGCTTCATGCTCTACACATTGCTACTGAAATCAAAGGGGTGACCCAGGTTCTTCTCAGTGTGAGGACTGAGAGAATCTGACTCTCAGTATGCACAGATTCATATATTTAAATGTGGACTAATGCTTATATTTACAAAAGACTGCTTTCTTTGCTCACTAAGTTTTCTTTCCCTCATCTTTGGGGCAAGACACTTAATCAGATATATGCAGGTGTCATCAAACTCTCACAGTGATGCAGCAAATATATTCTTAGATCATTAGCACTGTGTAATGCCTGAGGTATGGAAAATATTGCTGCTGTCTTCAAGTCAATGAATTCTATACAATCATTTAATCATTTATAAGCAGTACTTCTTATTAAGTATCAGGAAGTACCACGGAGTTTTTAACTAACAGTTTTTGTGGTTAGAACATAAAAGATAGCTTTAACAACTTCAGTAAAAGTATTGTGCCTTAGTTTTAGTGTCCTGTCCATGAAGCATCTACGATTGCTCTGGCTAAGCTCATTCAGAGAAAAACTAGTCTTCACATTGCCAAGTTTCCTGTCAACTCACTAGTAATGTCCCAGTGTGGCATCATTTTTCTTTTTTATTTTTTATAGGATCACCATTACTATCTACTGAATGTTCTCCACTTATTCCTCTGTCCAAAGTGGGGTGGCATAAATACCTGTGTCTTGATTGCATGAGCTGTTTCTGAACCTCACATGTTGTAGGTAGATAGTGCCCAGCGTTTTGGATAGACCAGCAGATTCCTACAGCAAAACAGTGAAGGCACTGTAGTAAAATTACAGTTCATACATACTTCCTTATCCTCCAAATGGTGTAGGAACAGGGGAGGAGGGCTAGAAGGAAGCACAGCAAGGGTGCCTACATTTCCTGTCAGCCTTGTTCCTCTTGAAACCTAAGGAATCTTAGAAAAGCTGTAGGATTACTTTAACTCATAAAACAGGACAGGATATAACTGTGCCAAGACCCAGAAGAATTCCCGACTGTGCTCTGCACTGATTATCGGTACCTAAGAACATTATAGATGATAAATCTAAGTAGAGACATAAAGAGAAACAAATTGTTTGCTCAAAGTTCACTCAATAGTTAACAATAATTTAACAATTGGTGCATTTCATGTGAGGGTTACAGCATTTGGAACTAGATGTATTAAATTGCTTCTGAGTCATTTGAGAGACAAATCTATAGCTCACCATCTGTCCTTACAGGACATCTGTATCACTTTCCCTAAACTATTAGCAAAGGATGGCAAATCTGTTTTCATTTCTCATCTCCTTTGTCAAGGTGCCCTAAATGATGTCTCATAAAAGCATTTCATAAGCTGATTTTACAGAGTGTGACGGGATGTAAATGATATGGACGGGCATATTTTCTGTACTTGGATAAGCTCAAGAGGTGGGTCCATAGGAATCTCTGGAGGTTTAACAAGACCAAGTGCAAGATGCTGCACGTGGGTCAGGGCAGCCCTCCACATAAATCCAGGCTGAGAATGAACAGATCAAAAGAGCCTTGCCAAGAAGGACTCAAGGTGCTGGAGAGGGAGAGTCTGGACCTGAGCCAGCATGTGCACTTGCAGCCCAGAACGGCAATCATGTCCTGGGTTTCAGCAAAAGAAGCCTGACAAGGGAGGAGATTCCGCACTTCTCCTCCGTTCTTGTGAGACCCCACCTGCAGTGCTGCATCCAGCTCTGGGGTCCCCAGCACAGCAAGGACATAAACCTGTTGGAGCAAGTCTTAAGGAGGACCAGCATGATGATCAGATGGATTGAACACCTCTCCTATGAGAAAGGCTAAGAGAACTGGGATTGTTCAGTCTGGAGAAGAGGCAGCTTTGGGGTGACCTAACTGTGGCCTTCCAGCACCTGAAGGGAGCATGCAAGAGACCTGGAGAGAGGCTTTACACAGAGGCATGGAGTGACAGGATAAGGGGGAATGGATTCAAACTCAAAGGGAGTAGGTTTATATTAGATATTAGGAAAAAATTCTTTACTGTGAGGGTTATGAGACACTGGCAGAGGTTGCCCAGAGAAGTTGTGGACACCCCAGTTCTGGAACTGTTCAAGACCAGGTTGGATTCAGCTTTGAGCAAATTGGTTTACTGGAGGGAGCCCATGCCCATGGCAGGGGGTTGGAACTAGATTATCCTTGAGGTCCCTTTCAACCCAAACCGTAATAAGATTCTATGATATAGCAGAAGCAACTGGAAAATGGCATAACCACCATACAATCAGTGAGATTATAGCTTTGCCCATTATTAGTTAAAAAATGCAGAATATTCTGTTTATAACTGTTATATAACATCAGTTTTATAGCTGGGTTTTCTGGCCTTGCTCATATGATGCTGATTATTAAATTAGTAAACAGATATGATCTGCACACTCTGACCTAGAAACTAACTGTGCTGTGTCTTACTGCCTATTTATCTGCAGATTTCCTTATGAGTGGGCTGGCAGCTAAATATTTGGTATTGAATAATGCGGGTACCTTAATTCCAACTGTGGCAATGTCTCAGCTGAGGACACATTTCCTTGGAAGAGTGGCTGATCCTTGGGAGGTAATTCAGCCTACCCACAGTTTGCCCTCTAATCCCTTTTTACAACCATCATCCAACTGGTATTTGTACTTTACTTCTTCCCACAGGTGGGAATAACAGTTGAAGGACTGCAGGAGATATTTGCTAAAGGTTACTCTCCTGAGAGGGACTGGGAGACAGACTATGACTTCAAGAAAATCCTGAAAACGGTAAATTCTGAGGGAAAATAAAATCTTATATTGCTTTCTCAAATGCTATGAAGAATCAGGCTTTTTTCATCTTTTCACACAGCTCTCTGACTGGAAGGCATTCTCCAGTGACAAACCTTTTGCATCAGGTTACTTGAAGATGTTTGGCCAAGAGTTGTTTTTTGGTGGACTTGATAAAAACGCCATCCAAAATGCACTGCAGGTATCATTTTTAAAGCACCACTACCCAAGCATCAAAAGCTCTAAAATACTGTTACTTCCATACATTCTCTCCTTTTTTAAATTCATGGTTGAGTTTTTGTCTCTAGTATTAATCAAGGCAAATAAGGTCAAGCTTTGATCAGGGTTATTTACAATCATTGCTGGCAGAATTTCCCCTGAGGCATAGTTAATGACACGGATCATGATATTCAAGTTCTGCTTATTTAGACATGTTGAACTCTGTAATTGCAGGCATGGTATGGATCTGATGAAAAAATCCCTTCACTAAGGAGAATAATCAGTAGCCTCCAAAGTGGTGTAGGGAGGCAGTGGACCAAAGCTCTCCTGTCCTCTGAGATCCGTCGCATTGTGCCCACCTGCACCGGCTTCCCAACAGAGACCAGCTTCTATTACTCTTCTATCACAAAAGTGGCAGGAAATGGTAACATATCTCATTGCTTGAGCAATACAAATGTACTTTCTAGGACCAGAGGGCATTTTTAATGCTTTCTTTGCTTTCTTTGTAATAGTTCAGGCACAGATTACACCTTCTCCAAAGTCTGATTTCAGATTAACTGAGTTACTAAACGCCAACATTAGGCTGAGATCAAAACTGAGTCTAAGGTAAGTATTTAGTATAAAATAAAAGAATAATATTTTCAAGTGACAGAGGCCATAAAAATTCAGCAGCTGTTCACTGCGTGAACATAATTATACCCTCACTCTACCTTTTCAGCATGGCCAAGGAGATGACCTTTGTAATGGGAATCAACACACGCGCAGTCCAGGCAGGCCTGGAAGCACACACCAAAATGAATGGTCATGTACCTGTGAATGTTGTTGCCACTATCCAGATGAGGGAAAAAAAAGTCAAAATTGAAATGCCACCATGTAAAGATGAGACAAACATAATTAGCATAAGGTAAGACATAGCACTTAGTATCTTTCTATGTAGCAAAGCAGAGTCTTCTAAGTAAACTGAAATATATTTAGGAATCTTGTCTTTGACTTACAGCTTGGATAAGTGGTGTTGATTGGTATAGTTTATGTTTCTTTTAAATGAAGTGACATGCACTAAAGCTTTGCTTGAAAATATGTGTTACTTTCTGTGGTCTTCACCTGAAAATCCTCCTTTGGGCTATATCTCAGTTGTGGAGACCCATAAGCTATCTGAAACACAAATGACATAAAATTTCTATCTTGATACAATTATTTGAACTGGAAACACTAGGTAAGATATAAGCCAGCTGAATCCTATCAGTTAGAACAGTTAACCCGTCTATATTTGCATTTGATGCGTGTAGTGGTTTAGTCCAAAATACTCATTACTGTTTATCTTCTGTGACATAAGAATTAGGAGAAACACAAAGCAGGCACCAAACTTGAAAGAATATAAAGAAATTTATAAAGAAGAAAAAAAATCATACCACACCTTCAAAACTCTTCTCCTCCCCCTACCTTTCTCCCTTCTCCCACTGACAATGTAAAAAGACAACCCTTGAGATGTTCCGTCTGTTTACCACTTCCATAATAACCTTGTTCAGTCCATTTAGGAAGAGGAGTCTCTCTGCTCGCATGTGAGTCCCTTCCCCCAACTTGCAGCTTTTCCCACAACTGCTTTCGAGGGTCCACTCTTGAAGGTTTTTGGGGTACAATTTTAAGGTTGAGCTGTTCAGAAACAAAAGTTCTCTTCACCCATCTCTGGGAGCATTTCATCTCTAAGAACAGAAGCCTTTCTCCTTCCCTGGGAGCAAAGGGTCTTCCTCATCTTCATCTTTAGGACTATCTCTGGGAGCATCTCTAGGAACTGAGGTTTTCTCCTTTCCCATTTGGAGCAAAAGTCCTCATCACTTCCATCTCTCCCCATCCAAACTTCTCATGAAATTACAGCTGCTTCAGCATCTGCCTATCTCAGCACAGGTGCTTTTGCTCACAAGCACGAGTTGAACCTCCCCCTCCCCCATGCCTTCATGAAATTACAACGGGTACTCTGACATATCATAGCTTCACAACAGAATTTCAGCTTTAAGCATCTCCTCTTTCTCTTCCCTCAGGTTTTCAGCTCTTCACAGCACTAAAAGGGTTAATCTCACCCAGGCCTTGCAGCTGGAATGTGGCTTATTGCAGTGGGGATGGGGAGAGCCGAGCTGCTCCGGCTGCCCACCGCAGAGCTGTGGGGGGTTCCGTGGGTGGAACAGGGCCCATCGGCTCCAGGATGGCCGTGGCCCGGCCCGGCCTGGCCCAAACAGAGCCTGGGTTGGGCCCACTGGCCCCCACACGGGGCCCCCAGCCACCTGTCCCAGCACCAGAAAAACGAGACAGACCCTCTGCCTCGGGGTTTCTATTCTTAAGTGTGGATCACAGAGGCAGTCACAATTTTAAGTGGCTCAAAGAATTGTCCATATTCAAACTGGCCAGCTGATAGGTTCTGTCAGGTCATAGAGGAAGCTGTAAGCACCCCTTTGCAAGCCGGGACTATGCCTGCTAACCTATGACAATGCCTTGAAGCATAGAGGGTTTGGTGTTTCTTATGGTTTTACCTTGTTCCCCTGTGGCTGCCATTTGGTTTTCTTATCTGTTAGGTCTCCTTGATTTATTATCAGTGCATGCAATTACAATACACTCTGGAAAACTGTTGTAGCCAGATGCCAAACAAATGAAAACAGATGGAAATACAAGTGCAAAGAGTGGGAGGAAACAGAAAGTCCAAGGAATCAAAGCAGTAGACCAAACTTAGAAAACCTTTACACGCCCATACATGAAAAAAAACCTGAGAAAGAGAAGCTGAAAATTCATCACCAAGGAAAAAGCTTCACTGACAACAGAAATCGGCGATTATACAAACCACTGAAATGTTAACAAGTTTCTACTCTAGGAATACAGCTGTAACAAAAGAGCTCAGTTGCTTGATCCAGCTGCAATTAGCATTCATGGCTGCTGGCCCAGAGATGCTCTGCAGGTCTCCTCAATTTAGCCACCAGTTAGGCTAATCATTATTTTCCCTTGCCCTTTGATAGTCACAGACCATTTGACGTGCATTTGACATCTCATCCTCCTCCCTAGACAATTCCTCCACTCTGTCAAGTGTGATTGTAATCAGGTCCTCTCCGTGCAGAGTAGGGAGTGTCTCAGCATTTCAGAGATCAAAAGTTAGCTGCATGGGTTTTTTGGTTCAGTTTCTTATGGAGGCCAGGACAGTCTGCTTCTAAGGTCATCAGGGACAGCAGGCACCAACTCTCACTAGTTCTCACTGTTAGAGAGGGTGAGGCAGATATTAATGAACTCAATAAGGACACTGAACTGAAATGAGAATATTGAATACTGATAGGGAGTTTAGAGCCTCAAGCAGAGCTAGAAATATTAGAAGGAGGATCTTCCCTGCAAACAAATAAAAAATATTTTCCTCCTTTGACTTAAGGGGAGATCAAATGAGACACAAAAAAGGGTTAAATGCATTGCCATAAAGCAGAAAGCAAGTCAGTATCAGAAACAAGCTATTACAGCAGAAAAGCCCATGAGTTCCAGCACAAGCCCTGCTCTAGACCCTGCAGCATTACCATTTATAAAGCGAAGTAGTCACTTGGAAATAGCTCCATAATGCCAAGTATATGAGAAAGCTAATACTCCCTAGATGACTTCTAGCACCATCAATTTCTCTCCAAAAAGCATTCCCATTCACTGTTACAAAACAAATGGCCAGTGGAAACCACACAGAGCAATGAAACAGCAATGAGTGCAAGTGAAGGCAAAGCAATAACTAGAGAATGTAACATCAAAGCACATCACTGAGAAGGTCAAAGACCAAGCAAAGTAAAATCTTAAAGGTGTGAAGGCACGGTAGAGAGAAAGGAGATAGAGAGAGAGAGAGAGACAGAGGGATGTGCTGTATAGAGTGGATTAAAAATTTTAGTGTAACATAGTCTTTTTCTTCCTTTTGCGTAGATCTAACAAATAATAAAGATCCAATTGAAGTCAATGTTTTAGAGATATTGTGACACTTTCCCTTGTTAGCTTTAATTTCACCATTTAAAGAAATAGTTCTAGAAAGCTATTGATCTTTCATGTGTTTGTGAGCTCTGTTCACAATACTTTAGTATTGGGCACTGTCTTGATGGTCAGCGGGTTACCTTCTACAGTCCCATGTCATTAAAGCTAGGTAGGATGTGATATTATTTTCCCCATCATCTCTCACATTCAGACACAGGAAGCAAACAGTTTTCAATAGCATTAAGTTCATTTATATCCTACACACCATACAGGTTATAACCCGTCACAGCAGTGGGATTTATATAAATTTTCAAGAGCCAAAGAGAAATTCAGGTAAGTAATCACAGACTCAAAAGGAAAAAAAAAGAAAACTTTGGTGATAGAGAGATTGCATTCCCAAGACAAATCAGCACATTATGGGCTCAACTCTCTCTGTAGCAAAAATCAGAGCAAAGTAATTAATCGTACTATGGAGAGAATATATAGCATGTGTTTCAATTCAATCCTATCAAAGTTAAATTTAATTAAAAATAATGGTTATTTTTAAGACTCTTTTAACATAATTATTTAGTATATTACAGATGGTTACTTCAACATACTTTTAAACAAAATTTACAAAAAGTAAAAATCAAATAAATTTCAGGGGAAATTAGAGCTTTGTGATTAAAGTATAAATATGGAGAAAGAATGCACTTTGCTAGTATTCATAATGACATATGCACATATTCATAATGACAGACTATGGAAGTATATGCATAATCTTGAATAGAGCTTGTATCATAAGGTTTTTTGCTTGTTTTAACTGTAGGATAACCAGAAATTGCTTCACATAGGCATCTTATAAATAAGATGAACCAGGAAATTAGAAAATTCTTTGTCCAACATGTTTACACCACGTGTAGCAGAAAATGCAGAAGAGGCAGTGTACATTGTGATATTGTGAGGCAGCAAGGTGTGTTTGGGGGGCAGAAAAGGGAAACACCTGGGCCTCCAAGTCTCTGTTTTCGTAACACCTTTGCACTAAAGTTGGAAGGAAGATGCGTAGGAAAGGCAGAAGGTTTTGTTTCACCACAGCAGAAAGAGAGCTAAAGATCTGGCTGGCTGATTTTCTCTTGCATCTCACTTATTTAGATGTGATGTCATGCTGTGTTTTAAAACCTGGGAAAATAGTTTTTTGTTGATTTTTTTTTTGTATTAAACAGACATTTGAACTCTTCTGTCCCCATGTTAGGGAGTGTGGCATGTAAGGCCACACTCTCTGAAACATCAGTGGGTCCAACGTAGCTGAGTTGCTTGTCCCTTACCCCTGCAGTGAGTTTGGCTTATATTATAGCACAGCTTCTTCTCTCATCCAAAAAATACACTAATACATATTGGAAAATCTTCTTTTTATTTTTTCTCCCTTGTGCGGGATCAGAGAGAACAGATTCTTTCATACCATAGCTTTAGGCCTTCTTTGTGACTGTTTTTTCTTGTTAAAGCACCAGAGCAGGCACTTGTAGCCTATTTTTACTGTTCCATGTGATTCTGACATGTGTCACCTGTGATGCAGCTACATTTGTCGGCTCTCTGTGCTCAACAGGGAGGAATCGATCCTCCACTTTCATTAGGTGGCAGGAGTAGACTATTGGCATAAAAATACTAAAAAAAATTGGAAGAGAAACCCCAGGGCTTTCTGCTTGGGGATCCAGCCCACAGTTCAGTGGTCATTTGAATTATTGAATGGTATTAAAATAAAACCATTTCCCTTTTTGTCTCTTTACCCAGATGAACCACCTGAAATGCAAGTTGATTTGTATTTTCTTTTATCCCTCAGCTTGTTAGGGAGAATATTTTATTTCAGATTCCATTCTTCAAGGTTCTCCTATCACCCAGCGCGGAGCATTGCTGTCATGTCCTTATCTAAAAAAAGAGAGAGATGGAAAAGAAAACAAAGCCCACAGGTGACACACGTTTTATTGAGGTGTTCCACATGAAGAGCAATTGTGCGCTTTACACTGCACACAGCACGGTAGGAGCCTTCAAGAGGAAGAGAGGGCTATCAAATGAATACAAATTCATCTTTCAAATAGGTTAGATCGGAATTGCTCAGGCTAGTACAGTGTGGACCGTATTAAAATAGAGACCATTTTGAGACCATCTTTCCATTCACTGTCACATCAGCCACCTCCATTGGCAGACCACAAAAGCCCCAGGGCAAAGAGATCAGCTTCATCCTTGAGAAAGAGCACATGGGGAATTTCGAGATGGACGTTAACTGATAAATGGCTAATAAGATAGAGCTAGCACAGTGTTAATAGCTGAGAGAAATAGGCTTTCGTCTCTCAAAAGCACACAGCATTCGAGATGTTTCTCTGTCCCAAAACAAAACTCATAGTTCACAGCACTGGAACAAGTTCCATGAAGAATGTGGGTATGAAGCCAGGGGCTCAGGATATTTTGCTGTGAGAGCCTCGGTCTCATGCTGCACTTTTTATCACTTATCCTGGATCCTGACTAATACAATTGGAGTTTACAACACTGGAAACAATGTACTGAATGTATTTACATAAAATAGGCTCTTTAACCTTCCTGCACAACTCTCCATGATGTCTTGCCAAGTCATGGCCAAGCCATGAGTACCAGTGAATTTAAATCAAGCTGGAGACACTTAATGATTACATGCTCCTTTCTTCAATAAAAATTATACAGGAAACAGCTTTGAGTAGCCACCAGTCCCCAGACTGTTTTTGAAGTTACGGTAGTATTTTTCCAAATATAATGTTAAATTAGAACTAAGGCTAGTGCAGCGAACACACAGAAGATGAGTTTAAAAATTTAAAAGTCCAGGAGATCAAAATAGGAGACTCAAAAATTTAATAATGTAATCCATAGCCAGGCTTCTAAGTGTGCTGTTTTTCATGGAATTAGGGTATGAAGATCTGACCAACTGCAATGTTTTTAACCTGTACGCATGGTTCTAAAAGCCTAACTGAGCTATCTGCCCCTGAGATTGGTCTGGGTCTTTATTTACTCTTAGCAGTCCTTGAAACCACAGCTAACAGGAAGGATGCTGTAAATATCTGTAATGCAATTTGCAAGGTATGATACTTTGTGCTGAGTGCAGGCTACAAGGCATTATTCAGGTCTTTTCCTCAGCAGTGCTTTATCAACACGTTTCCTCTAATGTTTATTCTGCAGGTCTAAGACATTTGCTGTTACACGAAATATTGGGGATTTGACTGCTAGTAAGATGACTGCAGTTCTTTTACCTGAAGCAGTGCCCGACATAATGAAGACGTCCTTCAATTCAGATTCTGCATCAGACGAGACTGATAACATCAGGGTAACTGATGTAGTGTTTGACTACTCTTTTTTGGGCTTTTAAACAGGAGGGAACCATTTCTTTTCTCTTTGGGAAAGGGCACAATTCATCTCTGACCAATGCTGCTTCACTCAAAATAAGTCAAGTTCAATCTAATAACACAAATAGCCCTATAGTAACATTATTTTAAAATCTGGAGTGTAATACATCAGACTTACAACACTTTTTCTAGAGCAAAAGTATTTTCTTTGGTAATTAATTTTGCACTGCCATCTACAGGCTCACGATCTTTAAAGGACTTTGCAACCATTATGCAAGTATCACATTCCTGCAACAGTCACAAATGTTCCACAAGATGCTCCACTGCTCAACTTGTACAGCTGAATTTAATGCTTATAAGTATCCTGATTCAAGGACAGATTGCAGTTTGTGTCACAACTTCCTGAGCCAGGTTTCCATAAAAGTTAGGATAGGCTTTCTAAGATGGGCAGCGTTGTGAAGGCGTCGTGTGACCATTCGTTCAGTGAAAGACTGACAGAAGCGAGGAATACACTGTCTTGTTCTGGTTTTGTTGTCGTCCTGCAACTCTGAAGGGTTTTCAGATAAAATAAGAGATGCACAGAGGACAAGAGCAGCACTTTCCTATGAAGAAGTCAATAGACAAATGTGCTATCAGTGATAGCAGTTTCCAATATCCTGGAACAAGCTTTCTCCTGCTTTGTGTCTCTGTGCTGCCCTTCCTGAAAACTCAGCACTCCGCAGTTATTCTTAAATGAACAGCAACTGAAAAATGGCACTGAGTGGAGAATTCCCAATATCACTAGAAATTACAGGGGTTTTGGTAGGGCTCATGCAAGGCTGGAATCTTGAGAGACATTATAAACTGCATAAAAAATTAATTGCAAACCTGAATTACATGTGAAATGAAAGCTTATGATTATGTGTCTTTAGGTATTTGCTTCATTGCTTCAGGAAATCATAGTTTTCATTTCATGGATTTGATTCCGATTTTAATTAATTTCAATTTGTTCTTCTGCAAGCATTGCTTAGTACATGTAAATTACATAGTTTTTAGAGGAAAGTTTTAATATATGATATGTTTTGACCGTTTAATTGATACAGTATCACATTCATGTCAGACCTCATCTGAGTCAGAATTTTTGTGGATGTAGTCGAAAGTTGTCTGACACATTAAAAATCAAAAGAAAGACTCCAGTCAGTCTAAAGCACACTCAGTTTTTTCAAGAACATGTTAACACTGTCTAATATTCCAGGAAAACAAAATTAAATATTTAGAATTAATTTGTGATATAATTTTCCATTCTTATAGCCTGAAGCTCTTTTTACAGTAGGTAGTCTAATTGACCCGTTCAGATGATAATTTTGTCCAATTTAAAACCAAATTGTCCTATGTCATGGCCTTGCTATCTCGAATAAACTGGTTAATTCCCCCTGCAGAATACATATAATGATTACCAAAATATGATGCATAACATCCAGGTATTCCTCTCACTGTTGTCTGAGTTAACTTGACATATGTGCTACCTAACAGGACAGACAGTCTGCAGCAGATGTGTCATCAGGAAATCTTTTTTCTTCTGGACACTCTTCTTCCCGAAAAGAGCCATTTGTTCAGTCCGTGTGCTTCAATGCAAGTACATTTGGAATTCAAGTGTGCATTGAGAAGAAAAGTGTACACGCAGCATTTATCAAAAATGTGCCTCTTTATTACCTAGTTGGAGAGCATGCCCTGAAAGTGAGCTTCAAGCCAGGTAAATACAACTGGGCACAAAAAAGAAAATAATGTGTGGGTGGTAGAAGCGTGTGTATATACACACAGATATATATAGATAGATAGATATAGATGTATATATACATATGTATTTTTTTGCATCTTAAGTACCACTAAATCTACCATTGGAAGTACCAGGCCTGCCAGTATTGGCCAACAGACTATGTTCACAGCAGAAATCCATTTCTCCCCCACTTGCCTGAGCAGCAATTTCCCAGCTCTCCCAGCAATGTCGCTCAGCATGGCCAGCGTCAAGCAGAGCTGATCTGTGCCTGCAGAGTGTGTCTGATGCATCCTGAATCATCGGATTTGGGATGCAAGCATGAAGCAATTGGACATGGGCAACAGATCTGATGCAGTGTCCTGTAGCTACATTCTAAAACCCAGACTCTAAAAGGGAATTATGGATTAACCCTGCCAGGATCTAGTCCTTAATGTCTTAATCCAAGATCATAAGAAATAAAAGCACAGCAGGCCACTGAATCTGGGTCTCCTAAGTATCAAACTAACGGCCTAACCATTGGGCCATTCTTTAGAGCTCAAGTGTTGAGCCTCAATTCCTCTCTGACGTTTACTTCTCTAACCCATGGTTTATCTCTTTAAGCAATCCAATTCGGTCAACTTAAATCTGCAAGATTATTCTGTTTATTGATTTGAAAAGAATCCAGTATCATGGTAATATTTTAAAATTTGGTTGTCAGTATGTGCTTTAGCTATTAGAGAAAATTTTATAACAAAGTTGCTCAATACCAATAATAATCATTGAACACTTATATTTGAGGAAAAAATGGCTAAATAAATGCTGGTAAAATTGTCTTATTCTCTCATTCAGTTGCTAATAGTAACAGTAATATTAATTGTCATGCAATTTCAGTTTACACAGAGGCACCTGTTGAAAAAATACAAGTCACAATTCAAGCAGGAGACCAAGCTCCTACAAAAATGGTACGTCTAGTAACATTTGAAGATCCAGAGACACAAGCATCTTCCAGAAAAGAAGCAATTAAAAAAGTGAAGAAAATCCTTGGTGACACTGATGATCAGGTACTGCTGCAAAATTCCACTTCTGGATTTGTGGGAGACATTACACAAAGTTTATTTATATTTCTTTTACTAAGTAGCTTCCTTTGTTTAGGTATTATGCCAAAATGGAAAATAAAGACAGGGTTTTGGGCACACAAGTCTTTCTGCAGGTCTTTTGTTTGCACTCATCCTTTCTGCAAGTGAAAGACATTAGAAAGAGCAGGTTGGTTTTGTATGCTTTTCTGAAAATCTCTTGTAAGAGATTAAATAGCTGTTGTGTGGCCAAAAAGTAGTCTGTTATTTCCAGCTACTGCAGCTGCAGCAAAATGCTCTGACACCAGCTATACAACCTGCCCTGAGACAGTGACAGCTACAACATTGTCATTACTGATACCAGTTACATGTACTTGTGCAGTCAACAACTGCTGCATGTGCTTCTTTTCACAAAAGTGTTTGGGGTATTGGTCTGCTTATGTGTGGGTTTAACACATTATTATGAAATTGCCTTTGAGTGATTGTGATGTGTTGCAAGAAGATTATCAAGCATACACCTTGTCTTCTAAGGCAGCAGAGATTCAGAGGTGTCTGCATCTGATTTTACTTATGCCGTTCTGCAGGAACACAAGAAAATAATTTTGTTTTTCCAATGTTACCCTTGACTAGAGGACAAGAAAATACAGAAGCTCGTCCAGTGCCAGCAGCGCTAGTGGAAGTGCCGAGAGTACAAAGAGCAGCCCTTCCAGCAGCGACTCTGATGACAGAGCATCACAGGGAGGCACCCAGATAAATCTGAAAACAGGGCAGTCCAAAGCCAAAGAAAAGAAGTTCTACCCTTTTGGGGACAGTGGCAGTAGCAGCAGTAGTGGTAGTAGCAGCAGTAGCAGCAGCAAAAGCAGTAGCAGTGGCAGTAGTAGTGATAGTAGTAGTAGTAGCAGTGGCAGTAGTAGTGGTAGTAGTAGCAGCAAGGGCAGCAGTAGTAGCAGCAAGGGCAGCAGTAGTAGTAGTAAGAGCAGTAGTAGTAACAGTAAGAGCAGCAGCAGTAGTAGTAAGAGCAGCAGTAGTAGCAGTAAGAGCAGCAGCAGTAGCAGTAAGAGCAGTAGTAGTAGCAGTAGCAAAAGCAGTAGTAGTAGCAGTAGCAAAAGCAGTAGTAGTAAGAATAGCAGCAGCAAGCATAGCAGCAGTAGGAGCAGCAGAAGCAGGAGTGACAGCAGCCAGGGCAGCAGCAGCAGCAGTAATAGCAGCAGCAAAGGCAGTACTAGAGGCAGTGCAGGTAGCAGCAGCAAAGCATCTGGTATAAAGCATAAAGCTAAGAAGCAGTCCAAGACCACATCATTTCCACTTACCAGTGCTGCTGAAGGAGAGAGAAGTGTCCGTGAGCAGAAGCCTAAAACACAGAGTAGCAGCAGGAGCAGCAGCAGCGAATGCTCTGGTGCTTCCCATCATCACAGCAAATCTGACAAACGAGCTGAGACAAAACACATCAAGTCCCAAGTGAACAGTGGCAGCGGTCAGGACATTTCTACAGAATGGGTAAAATGCCTAATACTTTGACTTCTACTAGGAGGTGATCTTGACTGAGCTGTAGGTAATAACTTCTTTTGGAATTTTGCAGGACATTCACCTTCCAAAAGTCTACAGTCTCCGCTTCAGGTCTGCTCACATCCATTGGGTAGGTGCCTAATTCAAGTGCACATTGCCATGGTAGCTACAGTTGATGTGATCAAGCCTGTTGCTGAAGGGCTTTGTTTGGGCCATTTCCCTTGACCACTCCATAATGACCAATAACAATATTGATGATGAACAAAAAAAGCAGATTTATTACTAAAATGCTATTACACTACATTTTTTTGGTGTTGCAGCACTTGCAATCCTCAACTTTGGGTCAGGACACGCAAAAGTTCAATGCAGCCAAAGCTAGGTTAACAAAGACGATGGGGAAATGATAAAACAGCTGGACCTTCCAATGCAAACAGTTATGTCCACAGTTCTTAGGCAACCATGGCAAAATCATTACATGGATTTTTTTCAGAAACCAGGTTCAGTATGCATTATGGCACAAGTTATTTTCAGCATATATTAGAAGGGTGATAATGGAGTGGCTTTTGTACGTGTTACCTGTTACATCTATTACATATCCTGCTTGTGAAAGAGGAAGATGATGATTTATAGTGTTTTTCATAAATTGTAGTATCTTTTTTTTCTGGGTATGGATATATTTGACCACTTATTGAATGCCACTTTTCACTGTCCCTAGCATTAGACCTGAACAGTGTGATGTTGCCGTCTGCAATCAGTGTCTATGCAGTCTTTCTTTCAGCAGAAATGTCGAGGTGGATCCGAGGCACATTCCAAGCCAACATATTTCATGTTTATATATGAAAATAAAAGTAACACTCTAGATATGTCTGTCACCTATAAAGGGAGGCTGACATCTCTGATTTTGATAGTTACACTGTAAAACTAGAGGCCATCTCATACATTTTTAACCTATTTTTATTTCATAGCATCCAGATCATAAAGGATCAAGCAGTTCATCATCATCTTCCTCTGAGTCAGGAAGCAGCCAGAGAAACAGCAGCAGTAGCAGTAGCAGCAGCAGTAGCAGCAGCAGCTACCATCATGGAGAAAATTCTGCCCACAACTCGAGGAGGAGCAAAAGAGTCAGCATCCACCACCACAGACATGGCTCCAGCCTGACACACGAGGTACAGCTCTGTGTGTGGTAGCCAAGAGTAGCCAGGCTTAGCTGGCTGCTGAGCGGGAGCTGTAGATGTGCTGGCACTAACCAGCTGAGGGGGTTAGGCTCAGGAGGGACACTAAAAGTCAAGTCTGTAAATTGAAAGTCAAAGTTCATTGAGATATTTCCTCTCCCCCCAAAAAAATTTTCAAGTTCCCTTGTGTTCAGGTTTTTGTTTGCTGGTTTCTTTTCCTTCATTTCTGAAGGTGTTTGCAGTATGTGAAAGCCTGGATTTGGAAATTATAAAAGTTGAAGGGAATGTAGCTGTGAGGGAAAAGAATGTTCTTTTTCCCATGAAAGCCCAGAATGCAAAATCAGTTGCTTTAGGTAAAAAGGAGGAGGAAATAAATAAGTCTGCCTAATTATTTCTAAATGTAGATTGGGGGTCATGAGTGCATGCAGAGTATAACTAAAATCAGATTTTCCATGGACATTACTGGTTGGTAAATGTGAAGGCCCATTATGCACAGATCATCTTTACCTTTTGTCACCCCAAGACAATTATGCACTTAGTATTCTATAATTGTACTGCATAAAGGTATCTACATAATAATAGAACAAATAGCTCTGCAAATGCAGGCAATGTCTAGGGGAATTCTGGTACTAAGAAGGATTTCAAAATATTTGATTGGCTTGAAGAAACTGTAGTATAGTAAAATAAGCTGTGAATGTGTATACTGCTCTGAATGTCTCTAGTAGACACTGTAGGCAGCTATTTGAAACAATAGAATAATGAACAAAATCTTACTATGCATAAAGATAGCTTAGAAGAGTCTTGGATCCCTCATCAAAATAACCATATCTTTAAATAATTAAGTTTCCAACCATATTTATCCTTAACTGTTGGGGATATGGAAATATGTGCTGCAAACTAAACTGATGAAGGACAAGGGCTGCTGCCTGCGATCAGCACACATTAACTGGACTGCAGGCTCTCCAGTGAATACACAGAAATACTTAAGCACAGATGGTTGGGGGCTGTTTTTCAGCGCAGCTTCCTGGGAGATGTAATTCCACCCGGCATTACGATTGTGGCACAGGCAGTAAGGAGTGACAACAGAAATCAAGGTTATCAAGCTACAGCATATGTTCGTTCTGATGCTGCCAAAGTTGATGTGCAACTAGTTGTGGTTCAGCTGGCTGAAACCAATTGGAAAGCGTGTGCTGATGCTGTGATACTGCCTCTGAAAGCACAGGTAAGTGCACAGGCAGCTTTGCACAGAAAGACATCTACAAAGCCCAGAGTAAGCACAGAGAACCTGCTGATTAGGAGTATTAAACAGGAAAGGCATACTTATTTTTAAATGTTTCACAAAGTTGGTGAAGTTTCAGAAAATGTTCCTCGCTTTCACCATTCTTTTGAATTAGAAATAGATTAAGAGTAAAAAAAAATTTACTCAGACACTTTAAAATCTGGCAAAAAATATTGATTTTCAAGATAAATCAAAATATAACCAGTAGAAGCATAAAAATATTTGAAAAATTGACTTCTTCACCACTATTTATTATTTGCTCTACTATGAGTTTTCTTGTCCAGGAATCTGCCTGTTTTTCTGTATATAATTTATTGACCCCTGGATTAGCTCAGCTGGTTAGAGCATGGTATTAATAACAAGGACCCTGGATTTGATCCCTGTATGGGCCGTTCACTTAGTAGTTTAACTCCTTCTGGATGGAGTTTTATGATCCTTCTCAGTCCCTTCCAAGTCAGACTATACTGTGATTTCAAAAGACTCATAATGCAAATGCATTTACAGTGTTGTATTTCTTAGGATTTCTATGAAAAGATGGAAAAAGCAAAGCTGGATAATGGGTTGATGCCTGAGAGAGCATCATAAATGAAGGAACAGGTCTTTCCTTTTTTTGCATATCCCTGTGTTTCCCATGACCCTTTTAGAGTAAGAGATCTTTGTGCAGAAATTTACAAACCTTTGCTCTTTGCAGCTGTAATTAACAAATTCAGCATGATATTCAGTATTGAAGAAAGTGGGGTGGGCTCAAATCAGGAGGTCTTGGGGAAGGTGAAGAGAAATTTTAGGGCAGCTCTCTTCTAGGAAAAAGTACATATTGATTAAGAAGTTACCACATCTAAGGAAATCTCACCATGTTTCAGTGGCTGTTTTGAGACAGGAACATGTACATGTACTTCTGCACAGACCACAAAACCTTTTTCCTACTATGCCTCAGATTTTGCATGAAGAAGTCAAAATTTCTCTGTCAGCCTGTTTTGAGCAAAAGAAAGATTGGAAATATTAAGCATCAATGCACAAATTGGTGAAAGAAAATTTTGTGGTTTGAAATGGTCAAGGTGTGTTCTGGGATTCTTTTCTGAAATTTGGCTGACTGTTTCCCTGTTTATAAAGGCCAGACTGAGGTGGGGCAAGGAGTGCCGGGATTACAGGATAGCAGCCGTGGCTACTACAGGACAACTGGCAAGGAAGCCAGCTGCACAGCTGAAGGTGCAATGGGAAAAGCTTCCATCCTGGATAAAAAAGACAAGCTCAGTGTATGTAATTCATTCTTTCATAAGTGTTTATTTTACTTTTTTACTGTATTTGGCATTTGAAAAAACACTGAAAGAATGGGATGAAATTTCTTAACCCAAACATACTTGTCCGGGCAGTGTTTGGATGGAAACCACAAGTTCAGTGGCACACAAGTCTTTTATGAATGTGTTCTACTTTGTCCACATGTTTCATATTAAATGATAGCCTCCAAATATTTAAAAGCTTAGTATGCTTGATTTCATTTTCCTTATTTAATCATTTCATATTTCAGTTCAAAATGCCTTTTTGTTTTAAAAAGTTCTTCTATTCAATCTCAAAAAATAACCATTTTAAACAGGCAAAATAAAACCAATGTATTTCTTCTGGATAAAATCAACCACTTAATTTGACCCAAAGTATTATTTCCTTGACTTTTCAGTTCTTCCATTTTTTCCTGATTTTTCAGATCTGTCAGTAGTTCTTACCATCCCATGTGTGCTTTTGTTCATGTACTTGAGTTTGTCACATCTTGTTTATCTCTAGATTCATGCAATACGTTCCTGGTGCAGCACTCGTGTTGGGCTTCTCAGAAATACATCAGAGAAATCCATCTCATGAATTTGTAGTAAGAGCAGCTGCAACATCTCCACGAACAATTGATACAGTAATTAAAGCTCCTGCGGTACCTTAAATTTATGTTTTCCTATTCTTACCTTGAATTATTTTCAACTTAGAATGTTTTGACACTTAATGTAAAGAAACAAAAAGCAAAATACTCCCTTTTAGAGAAGCTGCTATATACCTGACTACATTAGGTGGGTGTTGAAATACATACAACAGTTCTCTTGATTTTGTGCTGCTTTGGTCCAGTGTAGTAGTGAGCTGAAAATCAGACTCTGTAGTCAAATACTTTATTTGCGTTCTGAGAACAGCAGTGAGGCCCAAATTGTCTCAAGTATGACTGCTCTGTACTCACACCTGTATGCATTTTACCCAGCGTGACTAGTTCTTGAATGAGGGTCTCAGAGCAGATGGTGGGGGCCTTGAGAACACTTTACACTCTGCTGCACCCACAAACAGCATCTGTGTGTGTTGGCACTCCAGTCCCACATTTGCAGTAACCATGCCTGATGTGACTGGTCTGAGAAAGCCACAAATACAAATCTGCCCTAACCAAACTGGAGTAGTTACCCACCCTCTCAGAGCAGCTTGCACAGGCAGGGTCTGAAGACTCCCACTGATTAATTGGTCTTTCTCCACCAAATCCCTCTGCGCTTCTTTGAAAAATTTCCCCTATGGATCTCTGGTAAATTAATAACAGCTAGCTATTCACACACAGAAATTAGTGTGTCTTTAACCCTCCATGGTGCTTCAGTATTGCAGGATCTTTAATGTGTGATAATGAAGAGGTAGGCACATTAGGCATTCATTTGATTCTCTTGGCAAATATAATTTGTAGCTACAGTGAAGGATCTTACCCCAGTGCTGAACATGCTGGTTTTCAGCCCTTAATCGATGATATTCATTTTTCCAAACACATCCATCATCTCAGTTACTCAACTTATTACCTTATTTTTTAAGTCACTCAAATATCACTTAAACTCATCTCCATCAGTTACTCTTCAATGTTCTTAACAATTTCTCAAAAAGTCAGGAAGTATGACTAGAAGAGATGATAATGATTCCTCACAAAAGGTGAAGGTTTGGTTGCATTCTGCAGAGACTAACACAACTGCAATCATAGAAATACATCTTCAAGAATTTTTTTTTTTTTTTTTCAAGAAAAGAGTAGGGCTTTTTTGCAGTCATATCTTGAGCATATGGTTCAATTTATCTTAATGTATTTTCATTTCTGCTTTTTCAGGTAACACTTTATTGTCAGGGATTCCGATTGCCATTCACTCTGCCTTTAGGCCCATCTTCAGCTTACGAGACTCGAGATATCACTGCCTGGAATTTATTTCCTGAAATAGCTTCACAAATAGCACAAGAAGATCAATGTAAATGTTACTTATATGTTTGTCTCATGAATAAGCAATGTGTGTAGATCCATACTCTGCCATGGCTGGGCCTTGCCTTTTCTTGTGATGGTCTTTCAGGGAAGTATAGCATCTCTAGCCCTGCTTTCAGCAGTGCATTCCCTCATGGAGAAGCAGGTTTTCTGGCAGGTGAATGAAGAGACTTCAAACTGCTGTAAACATGCAGAGTTTGGAAGTCACTCCTGTCTTCAAGGACTATAGGTTGTTTTTTGCCTCTCCTGAGAAGGTGCCAACTCTGCATTGAGAGGCATGAGATGATGGGTACAGGAGAGTCCCTGTAGTTTTCTGCCCAGTTGATTTTATTCAAAAAGGAGGCAGCTGTGTGAGTCTTACCTGGTTGGTGCCTACACTCCTGTGGGAAATGGGGAGTTTTTATCACAGTTTGCTATGGCTTCCAGTTTCTCAAGAATTTCGTACATTTTAGTCCCTGTTAGATGGAGTTTTGCGTTTGGCACATAATCAAAATCAATACTAGTATAGCCTATGGCAGGTAGTTATTTTGTAGTGCTCTCATGTCCTTGCAGACTCTGGCTTCCGCCAAGAAGGTGAGGGAGTTTCCTTCCTGTTTGCTGGCTAGTTCAGCCTCATAGGGGTGTCTTTCAATAGTTCACAGCAGCATAAACAGTGGCCATATCTGCCATTTCTTTTCTGGTTTTGTTTTGCAGCTACTTGTGAAATCAGGGGGAGAGATTTCAAAACATTTGATCATGTGAGCCATTCATATTCTTTCAATAAAAGCTGTAACCTGGTGGTGGTTCAAGACTGTACTGAACACCCAAAATTCATCATTACTACAAGAAAGGTTGATCCTCAGTCTTTCTCAAGAGAGGTTCACATAAATACAACATCAGCGTAAGTGTGGTTTATACTGAAGGCTCAGAAATGAAGTATAAAGTTTCAGGGAGTTAGTCTGGGAGTGGGAGATTTCTAGTTCCAAGGTGAAGCTGATTTTCAATGAGACATCTGGGGAAAGACAGAATTTCCAGAAGGGATCCTCATCTGAGGCTCTTTGGTGTAGTTGCTCTTGTCTTGAATTCCACAGCCACCAATATCTGATAACTTGCTCACTAAGTCCTCCTGCTGTCTTTTTTTAAAAGGTTGAATATTAAAGCCCAAAGTACCAATGAATTTTGCACTTTGGAAAGAAAACTGCTTGTTCTTCCATTCAAAATTCAGATAGTCACAAATATCTGTACTTTTCACATTTTAAATTAACCACTAATTTAACCTCTTTGATTTTTGCTTTTTCTGAAGGAACATCACAATTTGTCCTGCCTCAAATTCATCTCTCCTTGTGGCATGCAATGAAGAACGAGTTCTATCATACAGTGGAGGTTCTGAGTATGAAAAAGGTAAGCTGTGATACCCAGTTTTCCAAGACTGACCTGGGAACTAAATATCAAGTTTTTATAAATTTCACAGAAAAATCTCAGTGTAAAGAAAACACAATTGGAATTAATTTGAAGAAAAACTAAAGACTACTTTCTTAAGATTTGTATTGACTTACGTTCATGTTTCCTGTGGTATATACACTCTTACCTTCCTCCAGCATAAGTGACAGGTGAATAAATCAAGCCCTTTCTTATCATATACCCAGGCTGGTGATTGTTCAGAAAAAATGTTCATGTTTAGTCACAGAGAGATGCTTTGGTTCAGACATTTAGCTGGAGCACCACCATTGTCATCATCATTTCAAAATTTAGCACACTGGATACAGAAGTCAGTTCCAACTATAGGTAACAGCAGTAGAATATATTTGAAAATATGTTATTTCTTCTATTTTTGGTTTTCCTCTCCATTTATATATATATATTTAACTGTAGCAGCAAAATGATCATTGTGAAGGAAAACACTTTGTGGTGAGTTTTGTGCTACACAGTTTCTCCATTAATTTAAGATGATCACTGTATGTTTCACCATCTTTTTACAGACAATGTTAAAATTTATAAAAATGGAGCAACCGTTACTGTGGAAGTTCCAGCACTGGGACTGAAGAAGGTGACTTTTGATGGTGTAAATCTTAAGGTACTGCACTCACTTTCAAGGTTACCACTTTCTTTCTGCCCAGTACCTTGCCAGTGTGATAGACCAGCACTACAGCATTCACGAAAAAGATGTGCTATTTTGCAGGTTACTGTTGCTTCATGGATGAGAGGAAAGACCTGTGGAGTTTGTGGTAATAATGACAGGGAAAAGGCCAATGAACTCCTCATGCCAAACCATAGGCTGGCACACAGCTGTTCTGCATTTGTTCATTCGTGGGTACTGCTAGAAGAAACCTGTTCTGGTGGTGAGTGTATCTGGAAAAACTTCATGCTTGGATAGATTATAATTTCACTTTTCCTCTGCTCAAAGCTAGAAAATAGGGGTTTTTTTAAGGAGCAGATATCTTTTACTTAGAAATTTCAATAGCAATATGTATCCATTTTAGCTTTATTAACCACTGACTGTTTAAAACACAGCTTGTGAATATATACTCCAGCAAAAGTCTTTGTCTCTTGTGCAATTCAATGTTAAATACTTTATTTTTATTTCTTACACTGAGTAGCTTTTTTCTTGAGAGGCAAAATCAGCCCTAATCCTGCTCCCACTGAAAAAAAGTACAATTTTCACCACTGTATCAAAACTGTTTCAGCTGTTGCCTGCAGACTTAATTTAACCACACAAGTTGCAAACTATGAATGCAGTGTCAGATCATACATTACTGTAAATTTCCAAAGCACAAAAATTTTCACTTTTGTTCTGCACCACATGAGGAAATGTGGTGCAGAACAAAATCTCAGGAAAATATTTAGAACTACTCCTTCAGTAAAGAGCTTCATCTCACATGTAGATGGAAAAACAATGTTAGACTCCCATAAGATCAATACAGTTTTGTTTGGTAGGTCTCCATTTACCTTGGACCTGAAATAATTTTATTGAAGTTAATGGTTGCTTTCTCCTTGACTTCAGTGGCAGCAGAATTGTACTTATCTGTGTGTCAGGAAACAGTCATAGCTGAATCCTGTTAAGTTACATTATACCTTTCTAGTGAGATAATTGCAGCATTATAAAAATCATCCAATACAAAAATTATTCTTGATGTTATTATATAAATGCTGCCTTTTTTTTAATCCATTCACTACGGTTGACATTTTTCCTAATGCAATGAAGTAGCCATTGTGCTTGCAGTATCTATTCTTAATAGCTTTCAGACATGAGAGGTTATTTTCTGTGTATTATGTAGTTCTAAAAAACTGAGTATACATGATTCCATTTGGGTTATATTGTGCAATTAGATTTTAAAAATAGCTCCCCTTTCAGACTCTTTCCTCAACTTATTATTGTCCTATCTTGATAACCTCACTACTGTGAAAATGGTTTGTCAGATACCTGTGTTTTAATAAAAGCTGAGGAGAAAATATGGACCTTTATTATTGCAAGGATCGATTAGGATTTATTTCTACAATTTTAACTACCTTTCCTTTTCCTCTTAGGGTGCAAGCTGCAGCGCAGCTATGTGAAGCTGAATCGAAATCCCACTATTGATGGTGAGGAATCCACGTGCTACTCTGTTGACCCAGTACTGAAATGTATAAAAGACTGTACTCCAATCGAAAAAGCTTCAGTAAAGGTTGGCTTCCACTGCTTCCCAAAAGGTATGGTATTTTTCTCCCTCTGCATGTCACGTACTGCAGGAGCTGTCAGAGCACTCAAAAGAACAAAACACAGCACAGCCATGCACAGACCTGTATTGCTCCAGCTCCTCTCCAAGCTGCTGTTTTTAATCCCATTAGTATTTGCTATAACTGCTGACAGTGCTGGCCAGCTAAAAGCTGGGTTAGGTGATGGCAGGTAGCATCATCTGAGAAAAACACTTGAGCTGGTAGAAGGGGCAGCAGCGATCAATAAAATCACAAAATAAAATTTGTCATGTCTTCAGGACCTCCATAAAGTTGAGATAAGCAACACTGAGTCCTTTTATGCACATTACAGCCTGCAATTTTGTGTAGACCAGGGCAAGCAAAGCAATCCAAAGTCAGTCAAGTAGTGTGACATGACTGCTGTGATTGGACTGCCATGCTATGCCACTGTGCAATACATCAGCAAAAACACATTGCTGGAAGTTTCTCTAGCTTGTTCTAAAAAAATGGTTTGTATTTTAAGGTACTTTATACACACACTCTCATACCTTTAAAAAAAAAAAAACACCACAGGCCTTTTTCTCCTTTCATTTATATCAGGATATGAGGCACTGTCTAACACAGGTTCACACTGAAGTTATATAATCATGGAAGGAGAGTCCAGCCTGGAACCTACAGATATTTCTGGTGCATTCTTTCCAAATCTTTCAATTAAATACCTATATAGCTTAGAGCAAAACCTACCATTAGGAAGTATCTAGCAAAGTGGTTTCTTCTCTGTTAACCATTGTTGGCGAAATCCATTGTTAGCTGGGATAATCCAGTGTAGTTTCGCTGGAGCCAATGCACCCCTCTGTTGAGTAGTACTGGAGAGGACAGGGTATTTTATGTCTGAATTTAAACATCTGTGTAGAACTTTGCACTTTGCTTGTGTTATTAATACCTGCAATGTGCTGAATCAGCAGCCATAACAGCAGAGAGAATCTCTCTATAATAGTCATCTGCAACAGCCTATTCAACAAGTAGCACAGTGATAGTGTTAATAGTTTTCTGATGGCTCCCTGAAATGAGAATAGATGCATTCTTTCATGAATAGAAAAACCCACCCTCAACAAAAAAAAACCCTTCCAAAATCTTGTTATATCCATGTTTCACAGATTTCTATTGTGTATCCCAGTCTGTATCTCTGAAGTGTCATAACCCTAGACCACTCACTGCCTCAGAATATTAGGCTATAATAAAGCTGTCTCATTCTCTCACAAAACTGTTTGAGAAAAGAGGAAAATCAGAAAAAAAGATGTTAGTTGTTGCAGCCAGTCCTGCTTTTAGAGGAACTGCAGGCTTCTCTGGTTCATTTACCAAAGCAGAGACTGGGAAGTCTGCTATCAACACTTCTAATCAAGGGCTTATTTATTTATTTATTTGTCTCTTTATCCTGAGGAGGAGATAGAAAAAGAGGAGAAGGGAGAGAAGGAAGAAGAAGGATGCCATTTATTGTTCTTTAGCTTGGTAAATCGATTGCTTTTTCTTAGGCTAAGGATCAATAGAAATACAAGGCCAGCACTTAAAAACTGTTCTGTCTTTGCCTGATGATTTGGAGAAGCAGTAGAAGCAGTAGAAGTCCTCATCTTTCTCACTCTAGGAACATACATACACTGGACGAAGAATTTTTCTCTGCTCTTTATATGAGAACTCAGACATGATAGTTTGATGTTTCAAAATAGAAGCACCCCATCACTGCCACCAGCAGAGAAAGGATAAAATGAACTACAAGGATGCAGAATTTCTCCTGTTGTACTCAAATCAGCAAGACTGTAGCCTTAGGAACTTGACTGAGGCAGGCATCACTCCAAGTTTAAGTCCACATATTGGTTTATATTTCAAACATGCCACAAGGCCTACCCATGGGGATCACAGCTACTTAGCCATGATCCAGTTTGTGAGGAAACTATTTCTACATGGATATGAATGTGCTGAGACCCACAGTGTGCCCAAGAGAAAGAGACATAATGTATATCAAAAACAGAATTCAGACATTTTATAGCATTTCTCATCTCACAGCCTGAAAATATAATATATATCTTTTAAAAGCATCTCCAGCATCTTTCTGGGAAATATTTATTATCCATTTTATTATTCAAAACCCGTGCTTAATGTTGGACAGTAATTTAGCCAAGGAGAGTGTTAACCTTTCAGAAGATAAGTGACTGATACAACCTGAACTCATACAGCAGTCTCCATATTTCCCTGTGATGAGAGATGGCATGTTATAAATGTACTGTCCAACTAAGGAATAAAACAAATGGAAGTAAAATTATGAAAGCTTTATGCATTCTCATTATACAAACTTAATCTAAATGGATGTCCTAATATTCTTTCAGATGCAATGATAAACCTCCAACTAGCTAGGAATATTTATTGGGAGGATGAATATCATTATTCCATTTAGATTATTTGAGCATTAAGGGATATGGCTTGTTCAAGCTGCTGTTGATAAAGCAGTGTGGTAAGGTTAATACTGCAACTGACAATGCTCTGCCAGATTTCACAGTATATGGAAAACTTTAATTAGAAGCTTATGAACCTCTGAAAATTCTCCAAAGGGCTTACCCTTCAGAAGTGAACTTCGACAAATAGTCAGCTGAAATACCTGGTGATATGCAGCACTAACATAAAAAGCGATTGCTGATGTGGATTGGTACGTGGTGGTCTTACATTGACAGGGGCTACCTCCAGCACTTTCACAGCCTCCTGTTGTCTTTGTGCTTCATGAAATGTAATTCATTTTGGTTTTAGGGAAGTATTACAGTAATTATATCATGGATGAAAATCTTGTTCCAAGTCAATGAGTCAGTTAGATGTCAGTCGTGAGGGCAGGATTTCATTCTTTACTTGATGAGGGAGTTGACAGCCATCAAAACTGTATTTTTTGAAATGTGTTAATTTGCTTGATGTTAGTTAACAATGGCTTCACTCCTCTGACAGAAACTGCTGTAAGCCTGTTGGAATGGCAGAAAAGCAGCGATAAGAAATCTGCATTTGAGGATGTTGTGGAGTCTGTGGATGCTGACATTGATTGTACCTGCACTGGCGGCTGTAGTTAAGCTAAACTCTTTGGCGTTGTGCTATAGACATACCACACAAATAATTGAATAGCTGGACAGATAAGAAGGGAACATAATAGCTGTAGTAAAATATTAAGAAAGGTGCTTGAAGAGAATAAGCCTATTGCAAAGTCAAATGCATTATGTACAGTCTGCACTGCTTAATAAATATGTTCATTAAATAAGTATTCATGTGGTCTCTCTATTTTTCCCTATCAACAAAACAATCAGGCCGACTCTAATATTATACAGAAATTCTGCTCCCTTTTATCTGTGATATAATTACAGCAGTCCTCTCTTAAAATTACATTCACTAGGTGATGAAAGGAAAACATGATTATGGCTACTGCTAACATTCCATTGTGCAAAGAATTTCATATTTAGCATACTAAAGACACAGTAAGCATTTGTTTTCTTTTATGTTTTCTGGTAAAGAGCAACGTCTGTTCCTGGCACCGTTCTGCAAAAAAGTATATTTTACTCCCAGCAAGACCATTAGCCTTAGTACATTCTACAAAGGAATGAATTGGACTGCTAGACTCCCACTGTAGCTTTCCAGAGAGCTATAGTGTGTGACACAGTCCCCATTTTCATTTAAATTTCAATGGATGTGCTGTTGCTTCGTGAACTAACTGAAAGTGTGAATAGGAACTTTTTTTTTGCTTTACCATCTCCTATTGTATATTTATGAAAATGATGGCTTCAAAAACTTCAGGGAACAATAATGCATCAAGTAGCATTCCAAATACTCCAAAAAGCAATATATAGAAAGATATGTAAGATCAATAGCATCATAAAGCTAAAATAAAATACAAGCAGGACAGTCAGACTGTGTTTAACCTGTAAAGAGTCAATCTGCTAGCTTTCACTGTGCAGAAAGGTAATTCCCTCCCACCCCAGGGGACTAGGAATAGGTGGCACCTTCAAACCCCGAGCAATGGCACAATATCTCTTCACCCTGTGTCACAAATCAGCCTTGCACCAAACCCTGGTATGTGTTCCATAACAGGCAATAGCAGCCAGCACACTCTTCCAAGAGAAGCCTTAGCATGGGCAAGGTACAGCTGAACCCAAACCCTGGCAGGAAACTGTCATTAAAGAAAATAAATTTCTTTCTAACTAAAAACTGATCTATCAGAAAGATGATTGAAGACTAAATAGTTGAACAATTACAGCATAACATTTCACAGTGCTGTTCTTTTAAGAGCAGAAACATGAGTAATGTATGGTGGTACTCCTTTTACTCTCTCTCAAGTTGCAGCTTGCCACCAACTTCAAGTCAGAAAAGGCCCGGTTTTTCTCCATGTACAGCCACAACATCATTACTTCCAGAAGTAAGCTATTACAAGTTTGTTCAAACCAGATGGCTGGTGCACACCCTGGGGCAAGCGCATTTGCCTCTGCCCCAAACCTTTCTCCTGAGGATAACCTACAAAAGGCAAAAGGTGGTTACCTGCCTCTTTCTCTTGCCCCAGCCTTAATTTAGCCTATATATTGTATTTGAAAATATATGCAAATAGCCAGCACTGTATTCAATAGCTTTTTTCATGCATGTATCTTTAAACTAAGTCCAGTAACATGAATTCTTGCCCTGTGCTTTTATTTGTTATAAAGCATTCACAAATTCCCTGTACAAAAGCTGTGTTTTACTAGCTCATCAGAAGTGCCAGACTGCAAAACAGATAGCCTCAAACACAAGGGGAGATGAAGAATATTGCATTCCGCTTTCTTTTAAACTCATACTAGTCTTTTCTTCCTGGTATTGTTTTCACTGTGGCTTATGGGAGATTTGACATTGACTTTCATAGGATCAGACTGTCATCTTTAATCCAACACCTTTCTCTTTAATCCGTTTGTTTACAAAAGAGAAACTTTTGCCAGTCAACCACTTCAGATAAGACAAAGGTAGTAGGGAGAGAAGAAAAATGAAGTTTCATGCTCAACTACTAGAACAGGAATTTAGTAACAGCAAAGAGCCATCTTTAAGAGAAGAAATTCTGCTCACAGGGCAGGGAATTCCCCCACCATCACCCCACCAGCACTGCAGCCTGAGCTGCAGTGCAGGCTCAGCCAGGAGGAGAGCAGTCACAGGCACAGACCTTTCTCTGGTCTGCACAGGGCACAGGTGGGACACAGCTCTCGTTATTTCCATTTTGTAGGGGCAGCTTTCCTTTCTCTCCAGCTCCTGTTCGTTAGTGCCCTCTTGCTGAGACAGCTGAATGCCTTTGACTGACTGAAAGGCTTCACTGCAGCTGTAAAATCACAACGTAATGAACGTTGGTAAAGCCTGAGGTTGGCAGTGAGCACAGCAAAGCAAAAGACTTAGAACCAGCTCATTTTGCCAAAGGAATTAAGAACATTAGCAGTACAAGTGTGAAAAAGCCCTTCTGGAATTTCTAATGCACCACACAGACATTTCCAATCCATCTGGGAGAATATCTGCAGTCCAGACTTAAATCTCATTTGGAAATCATGCCTGTCCTATCTTATAAAGCAAACCAAAGCTATGTACCCAACTGAGTATTAAAATGTGTACTACATGGACTGAGCTTTTATGCATTCTACTTTTCATTCCTAGTGCTTCTCAATGATATGTATTAATGAATTCTGGACTTCACTGCAGTGACCAAGTAATATAATCTTGCAATTATGGTACTCTAGTATTGTTTAAATAAAAGTGTCAGAAAAAAGATGCAGACCTAAGCACAAGCCAGGCTTGTGTCCTAATCCTGCCCTTGCAGCTCTGTAATGTGGTTTTGCAGGAGCCTGGGGACTTCTGTGTCTCATTTTCTACATCAGAAAGATATGACTACTTGCCTACTTGATGGAGTCAGAAATGCTTATGAATTTATAGTCCCATATGTCTTTTGCAAGTTCTTCAGTGATTCTAGAAATGAAAAGTAAATTTTTCCACTAGATCTCCTAACCACATGAGTATATTTTATTGCTAAGTTGAAGGTTTTCATTTTCAGATTCATCCAACTGTAAAATAAATATACATTTGGAAAAAAATCAAAACAATATTCTTAATTTGTTCACGGTCAGCTTTGGTTAAACCTTAGTGGATTATTCATAAAAGCCTAGAATTGGATGGTGCTATTACAGAGAGATAGGCAAAAGGCTATTGGAGAGACAGCCTTTTGTATCCTAGACAAAGAAAACAAACCTTTTGTCCATCAGACCTGGCTCTTTTGATTCACTAATTTTAAAAGACACAGTGACTCTCAGGAAAGCATGATCATTCTGCTCCAGAGAAAGGAGCTGCAGTGTGATAGGAAAGGACAAAACCACTAATACCAGACCCCTCCTGGAAATGAAATACCAGCTCCGCAGTGTGAGCATTAAAAAAAAATAGCATCTACAATTCTAACCCCACTGAAGCCAATGGTTAAACTCAACAGAGCTAGGCTTTTACTCAGCATGTTTGAATGAGTTATTAAATGAACTTTAGTTGTCCCTAAAAATAAATGTACTGTGTGGATCTAAGTGCAGCTGATGAATAAGAAACCTCAGGAATCTAGCAAATACGATAGTTAGGGCTAAAACCAGAGACAGCTCAGAAGGTTGCAGAAGTGAGTAGCTATTAGCGGCCAGCTGAGCTTTATGTCGAATCTCAAGGTCTCTCATGCCATCTACTGGCGCTTTTATTTAGTTACAATGGTTTAAACCTTTTTCCTTTAGGTTTATTTATAGGTTTGATACATTCCAGGTAGTTTTACATAAAGTCCAATCAAGCTTTGGGGTGGGGTGTTTTTCCTTCTAATCTCCACACTTGATTACTTTGTGGTTTTTTTCCTGCAAGTACATAACAGTTTGGTACCATTCTGAATACCATTTCACATTGTCCCCAGAGGAAAAAGACATTGCAGAAGACATTCTTATTTCTGTTATTGCTGGCTAGGCAATAATTATACTGCAAGCAGTACTGGAAGAACAGTTTACTAAGAAAATCCAGAGCTTTTCAAAAATAGTACTTACAGTTCATCCTGAATCAATATGAGAAAGTTGTTATTTTGGTACCTGAAAATGCTTAATGTACAAAAAAATCTGGTTATCACTCTTTTTTGCTTGCAGCTCACTCTAGCTGTAATTCACAGCAAACGCTTCTGTACTAACATTACTAAGTTGCCTTTCAGATGGGGTTTGGGCAGCAGGAATTAATTATCTATATCAACAGATCTGACACAGAGCTTTCCCTTCATTATCTGTAGCCTGTTTCTTCCTGCCATCCCAGCTTTCCTTCCCTATTTATGTGTCCACTGGTCTGGTCAGGACAAAAGCAGGCACCTCAACACACCCTCACCTGCTCCTGGGAGAGCAGGCAGTGCTACAGCTGTGCACAGTGCCCCATCTGTTCAGGCATCTTCAGAATTCACAATGTACCCCAGGTTAAAATATCAATGAGCTGAAGATTTTGGAGCTTTACAGACTTGATCCCTCTCCTCTCTGGACTTTCTTTCTGCAGTGTCTTCCACTGATCTGTGATCACAAACAGGCTGAGTCAAGGGCACTTGTGACACAGTAGTTGTTGTAAAGGTGATGTTGATGTAATGCAAGGTTGGAGTTCAGGCCCCAGAACACCCAAGTTTGAACATCCAAAATTTCTGTGGATTACTGTGGATGACACCAATTGCCATCTGCATACCATAGGCAAAATTAACTCAAAATCTTTACAGTAGCAGCTAACCCAAGTATATTTGGGTCCTCTTACTGAAAAGCCATATTCTCCACCATCTTTGATGTATTTGGTCTTTTTGAGAGTGCTTTGGAGAAAAATACTAATTGGATACTTGCACCATCAAACCCCAAGTCCTGCATAAACTCTGCAAGGGTCACTGTAACAGCCATAGTGCTAAACTAGGGTGCTGAAATAATAATCCTCAGGCTTTTGCCACGTCTGTTTTGTTTCACTTGGAAAAATGATCTTTTCATACTAAAGTGTCAGGACATTTGCGTGACTCTTAAAATCTTCTTGGGAATGAAATTAATTTCAAAACAGAGTAAATGGTGAGAAACACATTAAATGTTGTAACTAGCTCCTCTCAAACTTATCTCCATTTTTTTTTTACATTATTTCCTCCATGTATCTTTTTAACTTTCACAAGTAGAAGCAACTCAACATTCCTTATACACATTATATGAAACAATCTTTAAATGCCTTGTGTAACCATGGTCATATCTGTCTCTTATATGGTTGAGAATTTACTCTAATTAGAGCTGCTTTGATGCTTTGTTTTTGCCAGCTGATAAAAAAGATAATTACAGCAAAAGAAACAAAGCCAAGAATTTGAGCTGAATAAGCTAACATGCTAGAATTCTACTCAGATTCCTGCTTCTGTGGTCAAAACAAAACTATTAATATTCAAGATCTGTTCATGGTTTGGGGGATGATATACAGATTAGATTCACTATGGGCATGAGAGATTAACAGAGGCTCAGGCTGGGGCTAGAACTGGCAGACAAATGCTTGTCTCACCATGACATTAACCTGCCTACATTACTGCAGACTCAATGCAGATACATCAGTACCTCTGAACTTCATTTCACCTTTGAGAAATACCACCACTTCCTTTTGATCTACACCATGAGTCACCACTGTCTCTGGCACTGGGAGTCACTGTATTACGAGACCCGATTTTCATGTGTCTGAAGCCAGAGCTCAGGGTTGTCCCCAGAGCAATGTACTGAATTCTGTTATTAAGGACAGTTAAGCACTTAAGGTGGGATCCAAGGTACCGTCCCCTCCAGCCTGACACCTACCAAGACTTCAGTAGGAAATGCTGAAGGTGTTGTCATACACATCCCATTTCACAGGGTCCTGGGCTCCCTGGGAACAGGTTTCCATACCTGACATCACCTTCCAGGTTTTGGCACCTACATTGCCCATTCTGAAACAGAGCCAGGGGATGGTGGGCCAGGGAAGGAGGCTCACATCTCGGATGATTGTTCAACCTGTTAAATCATTGAATGAAAATAGGCAGGAACACTGAATAAGCATAATCACAGGTGCTCTGCTTTAGAGGGGTTTACTGGTAGAAATTAAGGGGTACAGAGAGAAGAGCAAGTTGTGTGGTCCTTTTCATGGCTTACATGTGAGAAGGGGCTGAGCCCTGCAGATTTTCCACCATTTCTGAGCAGAGGCAAGGCTCCTTTTTAGGGTGCTGGAGAGCTCTACAGCTTGTGAAAGTTAGGCACTAAAAGAATTTGCTATTTAAAGGTATAGAAGGGAGTATTAAGGATTTCAGTCTTGAGTATAAGCACCTGCATCGTACCTAAGTCTTTTTCTTTCCTCTGTGAAGCTGGGCATCAATCTCTACAACACTACAGCTTCACATTGGAAAATCCTAATGCAACCAAAATGAAATGCTCCAGAGGAATTAATTGGTGACCTTGCCTGACAGACCAAAATAAATCTGGCAGGCAGGTTGCCCCCTTTGCCAAGTCCTCAGATCCCCAGCTGCAGCCATACGGATTACACTGCTCCCTGGGCCGGGTAAGCTTGCCAACTCCAAGTCCAGCTACCAGCCAACTCCCCCGCGCTGCCTCCTGCCTTCAGCTTGGCTCTGCAGGCTCCTAAGCATGCCCAGGGCCAGCTGGTTAGCACCAGGCAGACAGGGAACCTGGCACTGCCCCCATCCTTTGGCCAGCTGGTAGATCGACAAAATGGATTGCTCCACTCATGAGAAATGCTGGGATGCCGATGTCCCCCTCCTGCACAGAGCGAGGCACAATGTGACAGCCCCAAACTGCCCTGGGAAGAGGATTCTTTCTGCAGCACCTGCAGGCTGCTCTCTGCCTCACCTTCTTCACTCAGGCAGGGGACAGAGGAACTTTTCAAGGGTGCTGAGATGAAGTTATTTCATTTACATTTCTCAAAGGAACTGAAGCACTCAAAGCACTAAATTTTTGCACAATGTTTGGCAATTCAGCTTTCTCTTAATGAGTAGGCACAGACTGGCTGAATTAAAGGTCATGGTTTAGGTTATAGGCACAGGCAAAGCTCTGTGCTCTGTGTTCTACCAAATCTGCAGCTTTACATGAACAAGCATCTACAGAGAGAACCCTGTCCTGGCCGAGCAGAATCATAGCTCAGACTAGAGTACGGCTCTATATCATGTCAATATAAATATAAAAATAATTAAGGAGGATTTCTCATTGCTTTCACAGCTTCTATTATCAATTCTAAGGGTAAATCCTTTATGGTACAAACATTTGAATGTCACTTTCACTCACCTGCCTCATGTTTTCAGCGTGGTGCTGAAGAATAGTTGAAATGTGTAAGTTTTGCTCCTCCTGAGCTTGTTCCTCCTTAAAAGTTTCATTTTAAAATAAGTTTTTTAATTATTTATATATGCATCTGATTTTTTTTGAGATTAGATGATCGGGACTCTATGCCTGAATGGCCCCGTAAGAGCAATAGAAATATTTCCTGTAATTGTGTCCATCCCTTCACCATTGTTCCAGTCATCAAGTCCCCTTTTAACTGCAGCTCCATATGGAGCAGAAGAAGCAAGCAGTGCCACAACAGCTTACATTTGCATAACCTCTGGGCTGTAGACAGTGTGAGATTTTCACAACTGCTGGCTGGAAACGTATTTGTTTAGCCAAGCTGCCAAAACTCATATTTTAGCTTGGGAAGTCTCTCATCCAATAAGGCTCTCATTACACTTCCACTGCTCTACAAGCACTTCATCCTAAGGCAATCAAGGCAGTAATAAATAGTGCTTTTTAAGAACCAATGGCCCTGAGTCATGGGTGTCTGGAATACAGATGGAGTGGGATCACCCAGAGTCAGCCCCCTCAGGAAGATACCTGGTAATTTCCTCATTACATCATCCTTAAATGTCAACCATTTCCTCTATAGTTGCACTAACACTGAAAACATGAGCCTTGCTGTTTACCTCCACATCAATATGCACTTAAGGAAAAAAGGAGAAAAAGTTTCTTCTGCTGCAAAAATGTTGCTAGATATTTTAAAGCAGTATGTGAGGAATAAAATGTGTGGCATAGTCTGCCTTGCTATACTAATGTCTCAAGACTGAAAACTGCAATAATTTTTCTGAATGACAAACCAAGCGGTTTTCTTGCTTGGTGATCAACACAGCAATTTCACAGCTACTAGGTTTCATCACCCTCTTCCCTCCCCAGAAGATTTCATTCATATGAAAAGACCTTTCCCACTTTAAGTTCTTCTCTTTGCCCGAATTCTGCATTATGCTATTTGCAGGGCTTGTTTTTCCCTTGTTAGTTTTTAAGTAGGGTTGTCAGGAAAGCACTACAAAATCAAGTGCATCTCAACAAGCTGAACCGATTCCTACAGCAAACCCTCAGGAAACCAAACAGCAGCCCCCTCTGCTCCTACCAGCTGCTGCTGCTTTTACCTTCTAGATAAGCGATTCGGTGATCTCCTCTACGGTTTTACCCTTGAGGGAATGGAGCAGCAGGAAATAGGTTTACTCACACTTCACCCTGACCTCTAGGTGAGAGGAAGCCTTCTCTATACAGTTATATGCTCACAGTAGAGGCTGATAAATAGACAGAACCATAAAACAAACAACAGAGTTAAATAAAATCCATTAGTGATATTCTGAGTTCCTCTTGGCTGCTTCCTGGGGGTCCCTCAGCTGCAAACTCACTGCCACTAGAGGGCAAACCAAGCATTTAACAAAATTAATCCCTGTACATTAATATATAATCAGTTTTCATTATGGCTAATTTTGCCTACCTGTACCTTCAGAAAAGATACAGTGATGGTATCTTCTACCAGAGATGCTGATGTCAGACACACTAAAAATATTCATGGTTGGAACTCTCCCAAAACACATTGACACTTCATTACATGTGTCCCTAAAAAATTTTATAACTGCAAGCAAGCCAAACACTCTCCTCAAATACTCAAGTAAAAATGTGGTATATGTATTAATGTTCTTCAAACCAAAGCAAATGAAAACAAACTATATATTGTACATCCTATGGAAGATAATTATTCTGAAAAAATATAGTCACAGTAACTAGTCAGAAACCTTCCAGAAAATTGTTGAGATCCCATTCTAAGTGTTTCCTATTAATGTAAGGGGTGATACAATGAGACATCCAGACTGACTCACTCTACAAGGCACTTGTCTGGCTTTTATCTCATTCTGAATGAGCACATAGGCAGCTCAAGTCTTGTTCAATAACTCTTCATAATGGCTTCAGGGTCTGTATGTGGAGTTATTCATTATCACATAATATGGGCATTTAGCTATTCAACTATTAGAGATACAGAGGGTAGTTTCTGGTGCAGCAAAGTGAAAGGAAGAAAGTAAAGAACACTGTGTAGGGAATCATTCAAGACGTAATTTAAACTATGAAGAGGAAGCAGTATTTGTTTGATAATTTCTTGAAAGATTTGTGCAGGTGATTTTTCTAATGGAAAGAAATGATAGGTTTAGAAAGATCCTGCAGAATTGGTATCAGAGTTCAGAAGCTGGTGACTCTGTTTTCCCTTTAATGCAAGCAAGGCAATATTTTTTGTTAACAGGAGGTCCAGCTCCCTAACTACAATGAGATTCAGGCTCTGGAGTTGCATTTGCCTCTGGTATCAGTAAGTGACCCACCAACATCAGAATTTTACAAAGATTAGCCCTGGAAGCACATAAAATGTCAAAAGCAACAGAAATTTTCAGCATTTTCCTCCAGCTTCTCAGAAGGAAAGTTGTCAAAGTAGCTGTCTGCTAAACATATCATCTGACTTACTATAGAAAGAAGGATGTCAACACTGTATGTCAAATCCAACACTGAGATATATTTTTTAATGGGCAGGATCTGACTTAGACAGATCCCAAATCTCTCTGCAATTACCTGCATCTGCAGGAAAGGCACAAAAGGACTTATCTTAAAGAGCTCTCAAACTATCTTCTAGCTGTTCTTTTTGTGGAAAAAGCAAAGTAAAAATCTTAGGAAAATATTTTCAAAGGCACTGTTTGAGGAGACTGTGTTAGCTGCTCCCTTGCCCTCACACCAGCAATGGTGCCACTTGGATGCAGTTTGGCTGATGACATTTGCTCTCAACCACCACCCCTTTCCTGGGGGTCTGGAGACCCTACCCACATAAGCTCCAGCCCTTTGTCAGCACCCAGACACCAGGACACATGGCAGCTTTCAGGAAACAGGCTGCTCACAGGTGGGTTAATGCCACCAGAACTATTCACCTACTACAGCAGCCAATAACCTTCAGAGAAATTGTTTGGGATAATGCAATGAGAATTGAAATTATTCTCTCTGAACCGTCCCTTAGCCCTCCCTCCAAACATAGGCACAGAAATGCGAGAATATTAAAAATAAAAGCTGGGCACTTTCAAAGTATTTCAGCTTGATGAGTGTAACCTGTTGAGTGTGTCAGTGGTCCCCTGACATGGCCACCAAGGACATGCCACAGCAGTGGGAACAGACACTGCTTCCTGAAGCCAGTGTTCACACAAGTGTAAGAAGCAAATTGATTCATTCCTGCCAACATGGACTATCATCTGCTCCCTGCTAGGTTTTCTTCCTGTTCAAAAGCAAGCAGTAATGTGACCTGAAGTCTAAACTGTGCTACAAGGACAGTCATGGCAGCCAGATGTGAGAGACACCATGTTTCACAGCTGGTGTCTCAGCTATCCCCCTGTAGACGGTCACTCCAGAGCTGTATCCAGCCACTACAACTAATTAATCACCCAGTATTAGCCCAAGAGCAGGTCTAGAGATGCAAAGCACTAATGAGGGCACTTTAGGATTATGACAAGTGATCATTTACATCCTTCTTTTTGTGTGTCATTTTTACACCCACACAAGGTATGTACCGAGCCCTAATGTGTCTTTTTACAAAAACTTCATGAATGTACACAGAAGGGAAAAAGAGAAGACACAAGCCCTTCAGGTTCAAGCAAAATCTTTGCCTTGGTAACTAACACTCTCCTGGATTAGATTCACCCAGCATACAAAATGTGTTTTGGTGGCCCAAGAAAGAAAAGCTCTAGACAGGTTTTGCAAGGACCCCTAATGAATCTTAAGTGGAACATGAGGGAATGCTCATATTTAAGCCAGCAGTGTGCAGATGTTAGGCAATGAGACAGTACATCATCTAAGAGCCAGCACACCTCACTCCCTTTCTCCTTCTTTCCTTAATTATACATGAGAATTAAAAAAAAAAAAAAAAAAAAAAAAAAAAAAGAAAGGAAAAAGTAGAGGGAGTTTTTTAGAATGTGATTGTCCAAAAACATATTAACAAGATTTTGTTCATTCTAGGGAAATCCTCAGCTGGATGGGTAAATTCCTGCCATTCTTGATTGGGCTGGATGCAGCAAGACATGCTAGCCTTTACTTTTCCTAAGCTTGTCTTTTTCTCTGCTACCAGAAGACAATTTATTCTTTAAGGAATATGCATCATTTCAGCATATCTTAATTTTTTAGAAGGTGAGAAAAGACTTTGAATTGTCACATGACTTATGTATTCAGAGTATGGTGATGATCACTAATGAGACAAAAGTATGGCAGAAATAGAGTACAACTGCATTGTCCTTCTCAGCTGATGTGCTTGAGTATGTGGTCTGAGCACCTTCATCAAAAGAAGGAAATGTTTTCCTCATTCTAAAGGAAAGCATGCTCTGGCACCAAACAAATGGGCAACCTTCTAGGAACTGCTCCCCAGGAAGCCTCTCAGCAATTGCTTCTGGTTGAAGATCACACAAGAATTCAGTTTTTCACAAAGGCATTAGTTAGAAAAGCTTTAATTATTAAAAGAGTGTGAATTAAGCAGCCACTGTGCTGCACCTACAGTGCCTTGGTGAGAAGGCGCTCTGTAAACAGAATTATTATTTCATCAACACAGTAGACTCCTCACTTAATGGCTCACTAACTGGGCCAGAGATGAGATTCGATGTGAAGAAATCAATGATTCAAAGCAAGAGATTCAGCAAATATGAAACACCTAGCACTTAGCTCTTAGGATTGCATATTGTCTCCTGTGGAAGTGACTTGTATCATGCAGGGAGAAAATAACACTCCTGCTGCTGCATGCAACTGTATCCATAGGAGATAAGACTGAACTGGTGCTTGCTAGCACTACAGTCCCATACTTTAGAGGGGGGTTATTTGCTTTTAGGTGTTCTTCTTCTGTGCTATATCTGCTAAATTAGTAAGCATTGCTACTTCATGTTTTCAAAATGGTCTTACTGCTTTCTTTCTTCTTTTTGTAATTCATGACATCAAAGTCAGTATTTCTTAGTAATGGTAGCCTTATTTTGGTGTCCACCAGATGTATACATCAATCAGAATGACTCTGCTGTACCGCAGAGCCAAAGCACCAAAGGGCATCCTGCAAAATTAAATGGGGAGAATAATGAAAGTCCTTCACAATTCCTCTCTGTTCTAACCATTATAACAACTTGAGAGAGCAGAGGAGATATTTTCAACATGTGGCTATAGGTGCATGACTCTTCTTCAGACAGCTGGCTAGAGGGTAAATGGCAAGAGCAATAAGTATCTATCTCTCCTCCCCAGGAGTGAGCATGATTCATGGATGAAGAATACTTTATTTTCCTACTCACCAGCACACTGAAGCTTTACTGTGAAATTACTTCTTAAGTTTTCCCCTTTTCTCCAGTGCTAATTTAGGGATATAAAACTCACCATGCCAGCTAACTTCTCACTGAAGTGATTTCAGCTTCGCTTCCAGATTCTCAGGGAAAATCTCAGCTTTACATTCATCAGCTCCTAATGAAAAACAGCAAATCTGACTCTGTAAAGAAAGGTTCCTGGTGTAGTGAGGAGTGTCTGTGCAAAGAGGGAGAGATGAGTTAAACTGCATAGGAAATCCTACATTAATAGTACCAAAGGACTGCAAAAACCCAACTAATTCTCTGAACGAAAGAAGGATTAATATCCCATTTTATAGGAAAGGAAGTGAGATAACAGAGCAAACACCCAGAAAAATTAACAGACAGGATCACTGCGGCTTCAGTTCCACATCCATTCCCGTGGGTGGAGAGCCAAATTTGGGCAGAATCTCTTCTATTGGTACGGCAGTTTGTTTATTTGTTGCACTAGAAGGAACAGCCCAGCAAAATTTCTCACAAGCAATTTTTTTCAGAAAATCCTGCCATTTCTTGTTTGAAGTTTTTAACTATCAACATGTGTCTTTACCAAACAGGAGAGTTAACAGTTAATGTGACAGAAAACAATTATAAATTGCGCAAAACTGTGTTGAAATCAGACTGACACCTTTCATGTGTTTTTGAAGATAATGTCTTTCTGACACACCTTTCTGTCTGCTTTTTGTAGGGAGGAATAATACAGCACAGAAATACAGCACTGAAAAATGGCAGCTTACAGTGCCTTCCTCAAAAAAAGCAATAACCTTTTTCTACACGTAATTGCACTAAATTCACCAAGAGCACATAATGGACAGGAATACAAAATGAATCACAGCATTTCTATATGAAACAGATGTTCCATGAACTGGCCATGTTCCATGAAATGATGATTTTTGACTATATGACTGCATCTGTAGTTTGGAAACAATTAGCCAGGAGCAATTATTTATCTTGAGTTGTCACATTTGTTTTATCAGCTCTTTAGGGGGTTCTCTTGTAATCATAGAACTTGGAGAGCTGAAAAAGCAGCCTTTTCCTACTGCAGTTGGACCAAGAAATAAAATGCAAATCAATGACAGCGTGTTTAAATAAAATTTGTGACATCCAATTTCATCCATCATTTTCTTCCTTTCCTTGTTAAAACAAAAAAAATATTACATTCTCACTAAGACTCAGGGGATCTCAAAATATATTTAGTAGTCACACCAGCATACTGGAATCAGGAGAATGCAAATAAATCCTATCCTTCATTGCCTCATACTTTCCACTCCTCTAATTTGCAGTGGTAAATTTGAAATCCGAATAGTGTCATTTTTCAGCAAGCACTGAGCACTCCTGGGTGCCTTTTGCTGCCACTGGGACATGCAGCTGTGACATCCAACACCTATGCAAATCTGGGCTGAGTTATCTGCAGTGAGACAACTAATGCAGCTGAGAAAAAGAGTTGCTTTACCATCTCACAAGGGAATGAAATCTCAGTAGTGAGCTGCTGGCTCTGTTAGAGGTAACTCAACAACTTTACAATAACGTAAGCAGCCTCAGGAATAGGCTAAAAGTCATTAGGAGGTTGGTTTTCAGAGCATATCAGGAGACGATACAGGGCATTGGCACGCATTCAGGAAATCATGTTCAGGTTTTATAAACCACATATGTAAATAAGGCCTGGCAATCCTCATGCTATGAACACATTAATAGATTTAGTATGTGTAAACCATTGTGTAACTCAGTTGCAGAATTAATACTGTCTGGGAAAAGATGCCAGAATAGTAAGAAGTTTCTGAGTACCCAGGACAGATATATCAGGCTTTCTAATTCCACATGTCTGAGACAAGAACCAAGACACAAATGTTGTTGGCATTAGACATCATTTCCCAGGACATGGGGAGCAGTTAGCCAAGTGCAGCATAGCTGCACAAAAGAACTTGCTGTTGCTTGTTATTATCTGGCTGCTTAGGTATGGGCCACAGCCTCTGGACAGTCACTCTTAGTGTGTAAGCAATAAGCATCACTTTTCAGGAAACTAACAAGGGTGAGACGTTAACTGCCCAAGTGTGTATTAAAAGGCTGTTTCCTTTCACAACTGAATTAAAATTTGGGCTTATACAGTTTTTTCAAAATTAACCTCTTTGTTCTATCTATAACCTTTTTTCTCCTTTTTTTTTTTTTTTTTTTTTTTTAGAAGCAGCTTTTGAACATGTCAGCAGACTGGGAATCTGTTTGTGCTTTCCGTCTTGATACATTCACCAGTCTCCCGTTCTGAATATTGATTCACTGGGTGCGGTCCTCTGCCAGGCTTGTGCCCTCTAACAGTCCAGCACTACTCCTGCTCTCACTGCACTGCTGCTCTTTGGCCACAAATCCTTTTACAGGAAAGGGGCCCTGGGTGCAGCTGCTATAGGTGCACAGGACAGGCAAAGAACCTCATCCTGAATGCCAAACACGAATACTCCGCCTCACAGCTCAGGGGGTAATGAAAACTGAAGACACAAAGGGATTTTGCACTAGATTTCTGAAAAATCCAAGCTGAGCTGACAATCTAAGCACTTCTCTGTCAACAAAGGCTGCTTGGGATTTACAAACTAGCTGTCCCTCCTGAAGAGCCTGATTTATTTGGTATGCTTTGAGCAATCTTAATGTATACCAAGTTTTTATTCACAGACGTGGCCTTTTACATAATACCCGAATAGAGTGTTTGCTCAGGAAGTGGTAGACCTGAATTCCAGGCTTTTCCCTGCTGAGGAGAGCTGAAACTACTGCTTCTACTTCCTGGGTGAAAATGCAGAGCCTGCAAAGAAGGACAAACCTGGATTTGAGTATAAGAGACCTGGGACCCAGTTTCTGCTCCCTCGGATGTTCAAATATCTAACATTAGATGGCATCTGGATTAAAAAACAGATACAAGCCAGAAATAATCAAGGACATAGAGACTGGGACCAGGAATACCTCACTCTTGGCCAAGCTCCATAATCACTAGGTTAGATAATGATGCCAATCCTCTTGGCAGACCTTATTTGCAACGTGCTAGTACAATTATATTATTTCAGTTCTGCAGCAGCTTGAATGTCTCTGCATTGCCCCTCCATGGCACAGTGCAGACGTACTTTCTTCTCTTCCACTGAAGTAGTTTGGTACAAGCTATTATATTTCCTGGGTCAGAGAGAAGTTATGTGTAATAGTAACATTAATGTAACTACTGCAGCCTCACTACCGTTAGGCATTCCTTTTGGGGACAGTACATATCCTTGGTATCCGTGGTACTGCCAGCACCTGGAACAGGAATCCTTTCCATTAAATTTAAAAAATGTTCTATCGTTACAGCAGTCATCCATTTAATTGGGGCATCATACCCCCCATTTCAAGTAATATTTAATTAGGTTGCAGTAAAAGGAAAGCAAAATTGATAATCCCCTATCCAGGAATGAATAACCTAAAGGATTTTAGAAAAAATATCCTCGAGTATTTTAGAGTAAAGATGATTTGACAAGGAATAATATGCTATAACTCACCTGCCCTTATCTTTTCTAACACACCTTACCCTCCCTAAAATGGGGATGAGATTTTCTGGACAGCTGCATTTCCAGGTCAGCATCCCAAGATCAGAGAGCATGAGGCACTGCTTCATTCGTCCTCCTCCCTGGGTGGAGCTTGTGGTGTACAAAGATTTCCGCCTCTCACTCAAAGTGCCTATGTGGGGGAAAGGAGATTTCCTCCTGGCCTACTGAAGTGGCTCTGAGTACACCAGCTTCCAAGAATTCCACCCTCAAGCCCTACTGATCCTGTGGGGTATCAGGACAATCAAGAGTTACATGTCTCGACTGCAAGCATAAGAACTCTTGTATGTCCTTAGAGAATTAGCCCCCATTTTCACTCTGCAATATCCCATCTAACTGAAGCAGTTTGGGCATAGAGGCACTCAGCCTTCAAGGCACTTGGATTTCATATGAATGGACAAGCAACTAAAATTCAAGTATCAAAGACAACTAAACGACCTCCTAGGAGAACATGAATGTACTTTAGTTAGTTCCCAAGAGAAGCCACTTTCCCAGCCACAGTCAAGAGTAGCTGCTGCAAGGACTATCTGCCATGCAATTTGTGTCCATGTCAGACACTTGTCAGGAGACAGAGCAGTGAAACATTCAAAGTGGATCACCAGAGTTTTTTAAGTTAGCCTGCCTTTGACTCACATTCCACCAGATTTAGGTCATTTCCAAAGAAGTCTGTCACACTGAATGTGCAGTTTTTTAAACCTGATGTTATGGCTATGCTATTATTGCGCAGCATGTGTTGCTTGCACAGCAAGATTAGAGATTCATTTCCAAAATGAGGGTCAAATTTATAATCCTGCATACCGTGCATTGTCTTTAATAGGCTATTTTTCCTTTGCACTCTTTCCTGTTTAATGCAAAGTGAAACTCCATTTCATCTTCAGCAAACCTTTCAGCTGGAATATAATTTTTACCAATAAAACAACTATAAACACCATCACTTTTATTATGCATGGCTGTACCTTGATAACAACACTTGGCATGACTGACAGCAGCGAGGTAACCATGGACACTGCTCTTATTAAGAAGAGATAAAAAATTACATTCCAGTAATTTAGAAATACTTCTTTTCTCTTGAAAGGGAAAGTGAAAAAAAGTATTTCCAGATATATTTCCCATTTCAGATGCCTTGCCTATTACTGATAATATTAATATTGTTATAGTTTTAACTGCAGTGCTTCGAAACACCAGCCTGAGGTCTGGGCTACTGAGGTCAGAGAGATGCCTGAACAGAAATTATGGTCCTTGAAATTCAAGGCCCAGGGTTGGAACAAACAAGGCACACAAGAGTAAAGGAAACTGTTTTATGTCCATTTTTAAGATAAAGGAAAAGAAACACAAGAAGACAAATCTTTACCTAGTCTCAAGGACTTTGTCATCTTTGGAATGACTTTTTCTGTATCTATTAAGCATAACAAAGGCATCAAAAAGTGCTAGACTAGTCAGTCCTGAACAAGTAAAATCATATCCATGTCCTCGCTAATATTTTGCATTACTTATAAACTTTTTATAGACATATTTTAAATAACAGTTTCTATAAAGACTGATCATGCAGCAGACTGTTGTGCTGACATTTTTATGGTCTACAAAAAGCTCTTGAGATCTGGAATTTCAGCAAGCTGCAGCCCCTAGGGAGCACATCAATTTTATCTGTGCATTTTTCTAGCCAACTTGCATTTTCCTCTTTGTGCATGGGTGTCAAAAACTAGAATATGGGTTGACCCAGCTCAAACCAGTTGTAAGTTTTCTTGTTTGAATTATTTTTCTATCACACCCTGCTTTTGCCCTTTGCCCTTCTCCATACTGACAGCTTTGCCAAATAAATCTTCGCTGTTCAGCCAGATGAGGAAACAGCCAGCAAACAAGGTTATTGTCCTTTTTTGCCCAGGTATGAATAGCCCAGACTGCTAAGTCCTGATCAGTGGTTCAGGCTGTTTTCATATCTATTATTCTGTGTTATCAAAAGTTGTCTTTGAGTCATCTACCTCTAAGTAAACCAAAATTTTGATAAAGATGCTAAAAAATAAATCTTCACGTGGCAGGATGTTTTGTCTCAAATACGTACAACGTTATCTCCTCTCAGTCCCAGATAATTTAAAATAATCTTTCCAAGATTCCCTGAGTAACCTAAATCCAGGCAGAATAAAAATGATACAAAAGATATAAAAGGTAATAAACCTGTAGTTCATCGTAGCCCACGGAGTGCTCCCTAACACTTGTTGTTTTGAAATTACTTCTGTCACAGTGGCGAGCAAGTGTCTGTGCTTTCATCTGGAAACAAAGACTGAATTATTGTCTCTGATGTCAAGGGAATGTTTTAATTTCTTGTGCTACTGTTGCTTGAAAGTGTGTCCCCTAGCCTGCAGACAGAGAGAAAGGGCTGGGGTTACACACTCAGTAGTGTTCCCCACGGAGATTTGTGGCTGCTCTCTGTCTGAAACGCATCACTCTGGTTCTCACAGATAAAGCATGATTTCATAAATACAAGCGTTGGGTTCAGCTATTCAGTGATAGACCTCACTGTGTGTTTCTTGAAAATGTTCCTTATAGGGGCTATTTCTTTGGAAAATTATATTTCTTCATGCAGTATTTGCTTCTAAAGAGGTGTCTTCTTCCACTCTGCACAAACCGTGAGATACCAGTTTCGTTATGTCGCATGCCTTCTTAAAACTATCACTGGAGAAAGGATGGGATTTCCACTAAGATTTTAGCTGATCAGAGAATGGGATGCAGAAAAGCCCTCCCTGAGATGGCTGAAAATGTCTAGCAGTAATATTAAGGCCCCAGTCACCAATTCTATGTATATATACACACTAAAACACATAAATAGATTCTGAACCAATGGAAGTCAAGGGTTCATAGCCCATTCTTTTGTATTTATAACAGCATTTAACCAGTATGAAATTTAAATGCAACTCTTTCCACATCTATATAATATCTATGTAGACATGGCTCATCCATTTCATTTTTAAAGACATCAGGTTTGCTGAGACTCCCTTGCCTTTCCTCTCACACATACCTTGCAGTCCCCTTTATAAAGAGGATTGTGAAGTTCCTCTGGATGCCACTTGGTTTCTTTCATCTCTGTGTTGAAAAAAATGTACGCAGCTAAGAGTGAATACTCTCAGTCTGGTCTGCAGCTTTGGACTCTGAAGCAATTTGCGGTTAATATTTTTTGTTACAGGGTACTTTTTTCACTGTGGAGGCTTGGATTTCCTTAAACCTCAAATCCACAGCTCTATAGCATTTATCTACGTCTTTCAGTGAGCAGGAGTGAGTCAGTGAGGGTTGGGCTCTGTCCTGGACATCCCCATGGTCTGTAAGTTTCAACACAGAAATGAAAACACCAGCAGCTTGAAGGGGCAGAAAACAACAGAATGAATAGCAGGATGCCAAAATGAGATGGCTTTCACTGTTACCAGCTGCAAAGAAAGAAGATTCATTAACCTGGTTCCTCAGTTTGGTAGCTGGGTGACAATGTGTTTACATACAGCCCGGTCCAGGCAGGCAATATTTTGTTCCAGTAGCTCAAACCTAATGAGGATCTCCCTTCACAGTATATGTAGGCTTTAGAAACAGAAGAGGGTGACAACATTTGTACTGACTCTTTTGCTGGCACAATGCTATTTAAATAGACATCAGTATTATCTGTAAAGTCATTTTGTAATAAAACATGCACCACAGCAAATGTTCTCAGGTTGTATAAGAAAACCTTACATAAGAACACCTGACACTAAGAAACATCTTCTTCCTCGATATATATAGAACACAGAAAGTCCCTTTACATGTTCATCAACACCTCACTTACAAGTAAGTAGCTATGTAAGCATAGGTAGCAAAGTACTAACACCTCAAAAGTCTAGACACCCTCAGGAGGATGGGGAGCCCCATCCATCTCTCCCAGCAAAGGGGACAGCATAGCAGATCAACAAATGGGCAAATTCAAAGTGCTCGCAGCAAAACCGTGTTTTGCTACAGTTGTGTGCTCAACAACAAATACATTCTTGTCTCTGTCCTCTGCAGGTGCCTTGTTCCCAGAAAACAACTCTTGCTGCAACAGGGCTCAGAAAACAGAGATCACAGTCCTTTGTCTTCCCAAACTAATGTTCAAAGTGAGAAATAACAGGAAAGTTAGAAGCCAAAAATTCATGCAAATGTATTCTATGGAATTCAGGGAATTCAATGCCACAGGATATCAACAAACTGAGATACTGCAGATAGTTCCACTGCTTACACAACATACAGGCAAAAGCTCATCAGAACTCCTGCAAAATCTAAGGGATGAGAAAATGAGGTTCCTTTCTCTTCTGTAGTGTGGTGGTGGGTGCAGTGCTGGGCACACAAATGCTGCTTGCCCTGAAGCACTGCAGTGGTCACCTCCCGATGTTCCCAGGTCTGTGGTTTGAACAGGCATAGAAGTTCCTGTGACCCACAGCTCTCCAGAGACAAATCATTGATACAAATTGTAAAGTTCAAATGTTTGTTCCTCAAACTTTGTTTTCACTTCCACCGTGTTCCATTTAAGTATTTTGCCAGCACACATTGTACCTCACATCTCTAACGCTTTTTTTCTGGTTTGGAGCATGTCTTTTAACCTAAGCACATAAAAGTTACATTGCTATTAATAGACTATGAACCACTAATGCAATTATCATTTTAAGCAAAAAATAAAATCATTTTTTTAAGTTACTAATCCACCATATGTACTATTAGAAAGAACAATATAATTTCCTGCATATTTAAAAAAATTAATTAGAACTTCACTTCTTCAATTCTTACTAATTAAAAAAAAATCCCACAGATTAAAAATGGGGAATATAAAGATATTTTAATATCTTTATTGCCTTCAAGGCACTGTAATTTTAGATAATGTTATTCTCCTGAACTTTAAGTTGTACTAATTCTTCTCTCTCTACTTCCATATTATTCTCCTCGGGCACAGATCATGCATTTCCTCCATCTTATGCTTCTACTTCAAGTTTGATTTTTCCTAGGGAATGCTTTGTTCAGCAGCAAGCAGGCAGTCATTTTAGCGTCTTTATTCCCCTTATCCCCCATTCTCTTTTGTGGATCTAAATGATACACCTAAGGTGAGTTGAGACACTATTTGTGAGATCTTTCTGTCCACCCCCACCCCAAGAACAATAATCACAGACAAGGTGTCCTTGTTCTTTCCTTGCTACCAGAACATTCAAGATTGACAACTCTATACCAAGTTGCTCAGTTAATCATACATGTTCTGGTGGAAATTATCACCTTTATTGCAAAGCTGTGTATAGATAGAATTAAATGCTCATCGTTGCAATAAAGAATGTGCTCTTCTGTAAAATAATTACTCCATTATCAGGTCTGCTCTAAGTATTGTGAAGTTGCTAGTAATTTTTCTCATTCTGTGAGGATTATAAAGACAACCTGAATTTCCAAAGTACAGGATTTAAGACTATCAATTATTTCCTTCATGGATCCCTCCCTTTCCAAAAGAAAATAATCTCCTCTGAAGAAGGTGTCATTCTTATGACAACAGAAGGATTGCAATATCACACTTTCAATGAGAATGTTAGACCTGATTCAAAGTCCAAAAATCCGAACTACATGAAAAGTGTCCTATTAACATCAGTGAGCTGTTCATCAGCTCTACTGAACAAAAGCTTCCCCTCACTTAAGGTCCTGCTGATAGCTGTCAGGCCCTTGAAAGTTTTGACATCCTGGTTCCAGTTACATCACCTCCCCCAGTAAGATTTATGCAGATTTTCTGCCCATCTTCACTGGTTAGGTATATTCCTCTTTCCTCGCTTCAGAAGCATGTTTTATACAGCTTAACTTTTAAAAGTCTATTAAAATGACAAGCATTATAAGAGACTGTGCTAGCAGTAATACCCAAAGTCATAGCCCTTTTAAGATATATAAATTTTTGAAACCAATGTTTCCCCCATGCCTTGCAATACATGTGATAGTAAAACTTGAAAGAAATTACTGCTGTATAATTATCATTTTCTGAAAAAAAATACCACTAAAATAACTTACAATTGTGAATATTAGGTGTGGCTGAACATATTTACGCCTTCAGAAACATCAGGAAGTTTTTTTTATTCTATAAACACCTTTGAGAACTGATGGGCTAAACAAGGCTTCCCTGCCAGGTGTACTCTTTTATGAAATAAAGCATCACAGGAGCATGTCAAGAAAAAACACAATTAAGACACTTACAAGTACTGGGTGCAGACAAAAGAGAAATAAATACTCTGGCACAAGAACACAAAACAGGAAATCCAGCCAGGAAAATGACAGTTAGGTAACAGGCCTTACAAGTAAAGCAGATAAAGGAAAGAAAATAACATATGCACGTTGTCATGATATCCAATCCCCCACAAACCAATTACTTCCATTCTTTTGCATCCAGAATCATTGTTGCAAAATTTTGTGATTTAGAAATGGAAGGGAAAACAGAAATCATGCTGAAAACAAAACTGCACTGGAAAACGTCCCTATCCAACTGAGCACTAAATATTTATCCCCCAGAGGAGAAAAAAGGCCTTAATCAAAGCTAGTCCAAAACCCACAAACTTTCAATCCTCTCTGCTGAAAGGCAGCAAACAGCAATAATTCAACCCACATGAACCAAAGCTGAAACATTGTCCCTGCCTGTTCCCAAAAAGAAGAATCACAGTATGAGATACCCAGGACTTTTCACAAAGGGTTGATTTTTGGTTCACCATAATCTGTAACACCACCACAGGCTTCCCCCCACCACCCTCACAGCCACTGCAGCACCACAGAAATTCTGTCAGAGCCAGGATAGAGCGGGTAATGCCAGCTGAACCCAGAAAAGCCAAGCCATAAAACCAGCAGCAGCTGCAGCATTCAGCCCCCAGCCAGGCTTGCTGACCTTGCCAGGGCAGCGGCTGAGCCCCTGCGGTCACAGCCTGACCACCTCCAGCTCCCATGTGTGCTCCCTGGTGCTGCACAGGAGGAGCAATGGGTACCTTGGGATGACACTGCAGACAGCAGGAAACTCTCCCATGGTTTGTGTTGGGAAAGATGAAACAGGAAAGCCTTATAAATATGATTGCCTGACAAAAGATTTTGGGAATATGAAAACTACGGGCGACATCGAAATGAAAGCCACTTTTGAAATACCAAATCTTAGTTACTGAACAACTGGAAAACAATGGTATGGCCGACTGAAGGTAATCCCCTCTTGATTGAACAATACCCTCTGCTTGCAGGCAGGTCCAAGGGTCAGAGCAGACCCTACTAGCTCAGCAGAAGGGGTCCAAAGAGTAGTTTTTAGAAGTTAAGATGTAACACTCTATGGTAATATAAGAACTCTTATAGGCTGTATGTAAATGCTATAGGATTTGTATCTTGTATTAGATTGGTTAGTGACAATTAGAATATTCAGTACAGAAGATGATTTATTGTATTGTAACCAAGACTTCACCATTCCACTCTTACTCACACTCTTACTACACTCTCTCTCACTTCTTCACTCTCATTCCTCTCTCTCGTTACTTACCTGCTCACTCTCTTGCTCTCTTGGGCCTGCTCAGAGCTGCCAGCTGCAGCTCTAAGCAGTGCCCCTATACCCACGCCCTTTGCAATAAACCGCATGTTCCAAGATCTGACTATAGAGATCTCTCGTCACCGACCATCCAAGCCACCCCAGCTCCTACAGTTTGGAGCACAGGGTCTTTCTGGACATGTTGGCCATAGTGTTTTCTGGATAGTCACCATCCCCTTGAAGGACATGCTGGTATTTTGATCCCAGATGGATGCATTCTGCTCCTCCAGCTCATTAATGCCAATCTCTTCTACAATAAATAAGCTCAGTATCTGGTCTTCTCTGGCCTCTCCTGCATGATTTATGTCATGGGCTTGCAATAAGTCATGCTGAAGTTTCTCTGACCTAGATTCACTCCAATGTTGTACCTAGTTTGGTGACTTCTTTCCAGTCTTTCAAATCCATTATTCAGCAAGCTGGTGCTGATGATGCACTTTCAGCCAGGTTGCTTTCATCTTTCATTTTATTAAATGCAAATTGGATTTGAAAATGAAGGCGGACACTGCTGTAATCATACTGGCAGGTAACAGTGTTACTCAGCTGTCAACAGAATTCAGCCTAAATAGATCATGGCACAAGAAAGAAATTGTATCAGTGACTTTGCTTTGCTTGTATTTAAATGTTACATCAAACCTATACTGTCACAGGGGACAAAAAAGTGAACACAAGCTGCAAAAATAGCACTCATTCTATATCCTTTCTCTTTTCCCTTCCTCCTTCTCCTTAGCTAATCTAAGGGGAGTTATTGCAGCGTGAAATTTGTGTATTGCTTGCCAAAAAGGTAGCAGGATAATAATAAACTAGACAGCACCAATGCCATGGGTTCCACTTTCTATCACTGGTTTAGATAAACTAATTAATTAAAATACCAAGAGTGTGTTTTACACATGAATATTCTTGAGTTCCGGAGAGCTAAAAGTAAATCAATATAAAACACTAGCTACAGATATACACTGCTAACACTGATTTGCTTGCCCGTATGTTATTTTGTAATAAATAACATTATGGTCTGCTTTTGTAAAAGTAACTATTAATAATTAATTAATTGCATTAACACCTTCTGAGCAATATCCTTATGTAAAATAAGAGACAGCTGTGGCACAGTCAAAAATATCAATGAGTATTAACCAGATTTCAGCAATTAATTTGATGAGGCCTCATTCATGAATTGGACTGTGTTAATTTTTCCTATCTTTGCTAACATTTTAATACTAAGGAACATGTCAGTGCTCATTGTTCTTTGCTATTGATATGAAAATATACTGAGACTTTTGTTAGAGAGCGTAGTATATAATAGTACATAGATGTTTGACTGTATTTTTTTGCAAAAGGGCAATTATTCCCTAGAAGGAGGCAGGCAATGCAACTACAATGCCCCCAAAGAACAGACCAAACACTCTGAAACGTCTCAGCACAGGACACAGCATTTAGCACAGTCCCAGATGGGAAAAACCCCATATTTTCTTTAAGTGGGGACATTTTATTAACAAGTGGCAATATCATAAGAAGATGGGAGGGTAAACATCTGCTCTGAGGTCTGGCAAGATTGTCCTAAAGCTTTAGATATGTTGTCAGAATAATTCCTGACATGTCTCATTTATTCTGTTCTTCACAGCACCAAAGTCTGCTGTCAAGAGTCTGTCTCACTTTGATTGCAGCAAGCAGCTTTCTCACCCACTACAGAGCTATAATTTTGTGTGCTCACCACTTACTACAAATGCTCTCAGGAATGGAAATGAAATGAAGTACTTACATTCTGCCATCCTTCCAGTGCAATGAAAAAGCAGAAGGGAGTAAACAATCCTGTTGGTATGGTGAGAAAGGGGACTCAGACTCTTGCCTTGACTTTCTCCTGGCCAAGACACAAAACCCAGCAGCACAGTCCATTCACAACAAGCTCCCCCCATACCCAAAGGGTTTCAGAGGTGGCTGCTGCCCTAAGCAGGGTCATTGATTCCTCATTCCTCTGCACAATTTCCCTGAGAAAACTGAAATCAGGTTTCTCCATCTTCTGGGGAAAACTTCAACTAGCTTAAAAAAAGTCATGAAGCCAAGCTGCACAAATTTACCTCAGAGTCAAGTACCTTTTCCCTTCCAAAAGCTGCAGAAATGTGTCAAAATGCCCCCTTAAGTCCTCACATACACCTGTGCTGACAGAGTCCCAAGCGAGTTTGGACCCAGGTGTCTTGCAGTTGAAGGATCTTGATTGTTACAGGGGTAAAGAAAGAAATAGATATGCATATATGCAAAGTTGATCGATCTAAATATTTGTTCTTTCATCTGAAGAAAATTTTTATTTATTTGAAACAGTTCTAATCTGAATTTCTTAAGGGTTCCTTTTCTTTATTTTAATTCCTTACCAGACCATTCAAAAACATAAGAAAGTGTGCTGTGTACACAAATTATATACATATATCCAGTGCACTTTCTACACGGCTCTGTACTCCATCTCTGAGGGCCTCAGTGATTCAGCATTACAAGAAAAATCACAATATCTCTATTAAGTATTCTATACTTGTGTAATTCTATACTCTGACAGGTAGATGCAAGAAATCCTTCTGGCTTCTTAAAAAATACAAATTCTTAAATACATTTTAATGCCACAACTCACTCAGCTCACAATCCCTCTACTGTGTCAGGGATTTCTTTGCACATGGACACACTTCAGTGCTGTGGTCTGGCTCCCTGAGCAGTACCTACTTTCCCAGCTGATGCAGAGCAGACCGAGGGCTCTGCTGTGATTCGAATCAAGAGCCTGCAGCAGAGGGCACTGTGAAAGCACCAGAGCTGCAGCGCTGCACAGAAAGAGCTGGAAAGGGAGAAGGGACATCCCCTCCAGGGGACACGTGTACCATTCTAACCGATGCTGCTCTCATTTCCCCTCCAGGAAAGCTGATGGTCATTCCTCTGAGCAGGTGTCCAGGAGCCAGGCTGTGTTATCACACCATGATACAAGGCCAGCTGAGCATTGACTGAAAGGCTGCTTTGCTGAAAGCTTATCCCAGGTGAGGTCTCTCCTGGTCTGGTTCATGCCTAGTGCAGACAGCCTCTCTCCAGAGCAGGCAGTTCACCTGAGAAGGTGGGCAGAGAGCTATAAAACTGTGACTCTGGGAGCTGGTACCCACACTACCAGTGAGTGACATGTGCCTGTACAACCCATGGATGTGCCTGGTCCATAAAATCTGTTTGGGACTTTGCTGACTTAACTTCCAAATGTTCGTGGGAGAGACAATGCCATTAAAATACAGATTTTATAATCAGTCATTTTCATTTGGAAGTTGAAGGCAGCTCTCCCCTGTTCTGCTTTTATACTCTGCACTATCAGATATTCCCAAACACTCTACAAAGAGGCTAAGCCTGCAGAGCTGAGATAGTGAATATTTACAGCAGTGCTCAGCAGCCAGCATCTCTGAATCTATCAGCAGCTCCTTGCAGGAGGAATCAACCTTGTCTTTCCCCATCTGCACAAGTACTTTAAAGAATAATTTTAGGAAGCAAATGAACCATTGCAGAGCCATTAAAAGAATTAAATAACCCATAAGCAGCAGTTAAACAGTACAATAAGGAACACTTAATGTTATTAGAAAAGTCAGTTGTGTGTGGACAAAGGCTGACTGACAAATGAGAAAAATATTTGTTCACTGTAAGTGATCTACAGCAGACCTGCAGCCAATGGTACCAGATGGTGGGGCTGGTATTTTGTAAACGCACCTCTTCTAGAACCAAAAAAGCCTGGTTAATTGACCATGGATCATAGTCCCACATAAAATAAGCAAAGCTGTGCCTGTCCAGCACCATTGGCAGACGGTTCCCATTAGGAAAGCAGTAAAGTTCCTGGGTTCTTTGGGAGGCATCTGGATTTACTGGGAAGCACACAAAAAAAGGAAATGGAGTCATTCTGAATAGATCAGGTGATACAGAGAAGATCATATTCAACTGCCCGTGTCTGTGTTGGATAATACATTTAATTTGAATGGACAGTCTTCCTTTTAATTCATCATTTTTAGTCTTTCATCAAGAACACAGGGATACAGAAATAAAGAGGTGTGCAGCTGAGAACTCCATCTCACACAGACTGGGTTCATTGTGACAACCATGCAAAGGATGTTGGTTCTCGGTTTGAACTGTTATTTGACAACAAATAATAGCATTCTTAACTCTAGCACTGTGATGGTATTTAATCCGTGGATTTCAAAAAAGCTTTTATACAATTTAGAGGATGAAAGAAATTTCCAAAGCAAATAGTTATAAAATATTCATCAAGGGAAAACTCTGAATCTAGTTACTAATCTACAACAGCCTTCCCAGCACGTGGAACATCTTATTTTGTTTACTGGCATGGGATCACAGCTAATCATGCTGTCACTTGAGTATTAATGATCCAATTAATGACCAGCAGCAGAGCAGCTCTATCTGTTACAGCATATCACAATCAATTTCTAATTTTGACCCTCTGGAGGAAAGGGATGCCATCCAGAGTGACCTTGACAAGCTGGAGAGGTGGGTCTGTGTAACCTTCAAAGAAGCTGAGCAAGGCCAAGCGCAAGGTGATGCATCTGGGTCAGGGCAATCCCAAGCCCAAACACAGGTGGGGCAGACAATGGATCAAGTGCAGCCTTGGGAGAGGAACTTGGGGTTGTTGGTGGATGAGAAGCTCAACATGATCCATCAATGTGCATTTGCAGCCCAGAAAGCCAACTGTGTCCTGAGCTGCGTCAAAGGCAGCGCGGGCAGCAGGCTGAGGGAGCGGATTCTACCTCTCTACCCTGCCCTTGTGGGACCCCACCTGGAGCCCCAGCTCTGGGGCCCCAGCATAAGCACAGGGGCTTGCTGGAGTGAGTCCAGAGGAGTCCCCAAAGTACCTCTCCTAAGAAAACAGGAGAGAGTTGTGGTTGTTCAGCCTGGAGAAAATAAAAAAGCACTGAAGAGACCTTAACATCAGTTTCCAGTTCATAAAGGAGGCTACAAGAGAGCTGAAAAGAGACTTTTCACGAGGTCCTGTAGTGATGGAACAAAGGGGAATGGCTTTAAACTGAAATAGTAGGTTTAGAGATTAGAAAGAAATTTGTTACTGTGAGGGTGTTGAGGCACTGGAATTGTTTACCCAGAGAAACTTTGATGCCCTATCCCTGGAAGAGTTCAAGGCCAGGTTGGATGGGGCTTTGAGTAACCTGGTCTAGTAGAAGGTGTCCCTTTCCATGGCAGGGAGGTCGGAGCTATGTGGCCTTTAAGGTCCCTTCCAACCCAAACCATTCTGAGGTTCTAAGAATTACAATGTAGCTGACAGTATCTTCAAGTACATAAAAAAATTTCTGGGAATTTTTTTTTTTTGCTGTGCTCACAGAGAATAAACTGTCTCTGACCACAAGATGGCCCTCAAGGTATATTGTCTGTGCCGTGGTACACAATATGCTTGCCTTATTCATCATGCATAGCTTGCAATATTCTAGTTTCACTTCATTTATATATATGTATAGTCTATTTCTCCCTGCTACCTTCTGTTAGCAGAAGAAAAAGCAAAATTCCTGAATCTGTCAGATTAATTCACACGCTCTGGGGCCAGTCAGGCCAAGTTTGTGGCTGTGCTGTCCCAACATCCTGGCCCCAGCACAGTCACGAGCACACGCTGTCACTCCCCACTTCAACCTCCACATGGGCACACAGCCCACAGCGTAACTACTGCACACCCATGGCCACTGGGAGAGAGAGCTGGAGAAGAGTCCTTTCCCATCACAAGGGCTGTCTGCCACCACATCAGATGCGGGGTAAGCAGCGCTCCTCCTCACTCTCCCATCATGATGTTTTGCATCTCCTACTTGTCACTGTTTTCTTAAGGATTCTTGGTATTGCTTGGCATATTTGACCTGGCATTGTTTCATTTCCTGTGTTTTCTCCCCCAAATGCCACGTGATTGGGCACAGTGATGTCAAGCAAGGAAAAGAAATTGTTTCGTTCCGTCTCTGGCTTACACTTCAGCTGTAGTGACAGGGCTAGGGGATATCTCTTTTTAAGGCTTCTGCTGGTCTAAAATTGGGGAATTTCCATAACATTTCCTGAAAGGTTAGATTAAGGTGATTCAAAGCAGGCCAAGCAATTAAATATATTGCCTCCTGCCTAGAAACCTACTAGTTTCCTGACTGTGTGTGTTCAACATTGTAACATGCTACAACAAGGAGTGCCAGCAGGATGAAGGACAGCCCTGTCTCAGCCCAGCTGAGCTGGGATCATTTCAGGACAACATGATGCTGATTTGGTAAAGCGTAGGAATATCCTAGAATAGGATGGGGTACCAATCACACTTCAAATGTGTCTCTTGAACAAAAGATCAGCAATAACTTATGGTCCATATGTCAGGCATGCCTGTTTCCCGTGGGCCTCCAGTGGTCCAAAATGGTGACAACAAGAACAGTTGAAAAAAAACAAAGAAACCACTACAAATTTCACTAGAGAATGTTTTGTTGTTTCTAATTCCACACTGTGGCGACAATCTTTAGGACTTGTCTGTTACACATGGCAAGAAAATAAACTGCAGGTCTTTCCATCCTTTTTAGAAATTGACTTGAGTGCTGAGGTTTTGGGGATGCCAAACCTGCCAGGTTCACCCTCTCCAACTTCAGTCTGTAACTCATCTCTGATCTGTGCCTGCAGCTAAAATGTAGATAATTCAGCCAGTAATGGTAATCTTTGCCAGTATATTTTTTACCAATATCTGCATGGCTGACTGCTGATCATGAATCATTCAGTATAATGAAAAGCTTGTGAGAGTATAAGAAAACAGCAGTTCTTTAAAGGATGCATCCTTGAGCAGTTCCAGAAAACTTAGCAGAAGTATTGAAGACACACTGAAACAATTATTTCTTGATTATCACCCCAAAACATAACTTGAATACAAAAGCAAAGCACTGTATTCTGTTAAAGAGCAATAAATTTTAGATCTGTAAAACTAGAATAAATTCTTTGTAGATAGATAACCTGCCAAAACCAGTTATAGTTAAACAGCACAGTTATCATTTAATGCAATCAGTGTATTTTTACATCCCTTTCAGACAGCTGAGGATGTTGACTGATGCCAGTAATGCAAACTAGGAGTTCTCTATAAGGAATAAAATCTAATTCCCTCCTTCCCTAAGGAAAAAAAATTTACTTGTTCAGCTTTGAGGAGCCAAGTTATGATATTTTCATGGCATATCAGCTCTTAAATTTCTGACCTGTAAAAGAGTTTGGAATACCAAGAGAAGCCAAGCATTAAATGTCCATATATCAGACCAAAGTCAATTTAGCTCTGTACTCTCTCTTGGGTTAGTGACCATCCAACAAAGGGTGGAAGAAGGGAGGAAGCATCCTCCCCTGCAGCTCTCTCCTGGCACTGTTAATGCTGCTACTGGGCCTGCTGAACTCTGCCAGTACTGAGTTCAAACCTAAAGGCTGCATATTTCTCTCAGCATTATTAGTTCACACACACATCAGTAGGAGGCTTCTACAGTCCTAAGCACAGGATGATTTATAAAGTGCAAGTCTCTTGCACTTTATAGATCACAAGTATTGCACAAGGAAATCTAGGTCTAAAAGAAATTTTCCTTTGTTTCATGGCAAATCTGAAAATTAGCCTTGGGTTTTTTCATTGTTTTTCTTTCTTCCTTTTTTTTTTTTTTTTTTTTTTTTAAAGAGTTCTTGAAGGTCTCCCATGAATTTGTAAGTCACAATGAATCAAGCTGCGTGTTTACATGAACTTAGAGTACACTCAGCACCCTTATATGCTTACAATCAGTAACCTGGCTTCATGTCTTCAGTTTGTTAGAGACTGAGTTTGAGCTTTTAGGTCACTCTGAATGTAAACCATGGAGGGGAGAAAATTCAAAGCAAAAAACAAATCAGCAAATCCCCACAGAAGATGTGCTTCATTGGTTCATTCCAATGCCAGCAAAACATGTCTGGATCTAGATCTGAACTGAGATTATTCACTATTGCAAAGAAAATTCATTGATGACACTTTCTCACCAAGTGTAATAAACCAAGGGTAGCTACAGAGAACTATAGAATAAACATTAAAATGGCACCATATAATTTTTGCACTACTTCAGAAAGAAAAGATGCAATTAAATCACTTCAGGCTTTTCTTGAAAAAAGAGCCCATAAAGGTACCAGTAACAGGAATTAAACACCTGTTCTTTAAAACCCCTTTTTTTTTTTTTTCTTTTAAAGAAAAAAATATGTTTTCAATTTCAGGTTATTCTGAAGTGAGCTTCAATTTTTAGTGGGAAAGCTGGCTGACCTGAAAGAATTTGTTTAGAGAACATATTATGTTATTTTCTACCTGTTTGAGACATGGGTTTCAACCACAAATTAAATTCCATTCTCAGGAGCTTTGATTTGAAAAAAAAATTCCAGAAAACTCCAAGACAGCCACTGCCATTACTAGCAGCTTTCAGCATTCCAGCTCCCACAGCTCTCTTCTACTGCTGAAATAAGACTGTGAGTTATCCAAAATGATTGTGTAATACTGGCAGCTAGAATAAACATTGCACTGAAACCACTGAAACTAATTCCTTTCCGTGATGTCTTGAATGATACAAGACATTGTATCACATTGCACCCACCAATATTTTGCAGACCATTTCTCTTAGTGATGATATTTTATCACAGGTCTTCTGTTGAGAGGATAATATCTGTCAACAGAGACTCTCTCTCTGCACACCAACAGAGAACCACAGCACAAGGGTGCATCTGAGAGGAAGAAGGCTGGAGAATGCCCTGAATGCACACCTTGCACCAGAGTACCATGGCACAGTGTAGTACACCCTCATCTCGATCAACATTAGATGGAAACACTTTTTGACTAATCCATTATGGTTAATGCACTAGCTCTCCTTAGTCTTGTGATAGTACAAATCAAGAGTAATGGTCCAAAAAATAATATTAGTACACAACCAAGAAATTAACATAAGCTGGTGAAAATCAGAACGAAAACTGAGCAGCTTGACTGAGTCTTCAGTGAAGATCAGCCTGTCAAAATATTATATATTATCAATTATTATTACTTTGTTCTGCTGTGATTATTCTGCTTTCTTGCAAAAAATATCACAGCTTTTCAGAAACACTGAAACATGTTAAAACTACAGTCTGCCTTTTAAAAATCCACATCCTCAAAATTTTACTTGTTCAGTCTGCCAGTTTGAAGCAATACTTCTTTGAGAACACCTTTAAGGTCAGCTCTTGTAGAATGACTGGCTATTTGGGGATTCTTGAAAATCATTTGCTCTGTTATTCCCATATTCACTTCTCTGAAGAAATGTAATATTCATACCCACGTGTATATATAAAATCTATACTCACATATGTATACTTATTTATATAAACATCCTCATACTCTGGCTTTGTTTGATGGTCTTTTGTGGCTTGTGTCCATGGAAATGAACAGTTGCATTTGTTCCAGCAACATCCATCACAGAAATCCTTCTTGATGCTGGGAACAAATAAACCAGCAGCAGCTCCCAGTTCCTGTGCCCTTGCACCTGGGACAGGTGTGGGAAGCAGCTGACTGTAGCAGTTACACGATTTACACTCTGTACAAGGGCCATGAAAGCCTCTTCAGCACCTGTAGTACAGGCGAGCAGAGCTTAGGCACTGCTGGGGTACTTAGATTTTGAGGGTTTTGAACAAAACTGGGGACAGATTTGGGTACTTGTTGAAACAATTTGCTCCACTAAGCCCCAGAAAGGTGGTTCTCAGGGGAGGGCAGAGGGAAACATGTTATGGCAGAAAGGGAGGGGTATGGAGTACACAGAGCACCCTCTAGCAGAAATGTCCTTTTGAGACAGCCATCCCTTTGAGCTGCAGCCAGGAGCCCTTGACTATCTCAAATTAACAATGAAAGCATGCAGAAGCCTGCACCAAGTGTTAGATTATGACATGTGAAGGTTAAAAAATAAAATCTTGGAGATATATACATCTCTCTATGAAGAATAGTTTCTTTTTCAGTATTTCTGCAGCATCATACTTATCAGTTATTTCCCTAATCTTTGCCTTAAGAAACATAGCCATACCACTTCACTGTAGCCCTAAGACCATTTCCTATTCCACTGAGTATCAGCCTTTTCCTCCTCCAGGGTATCTATTATTCTGCAGTGCTGCCTGGTAGCAGCCCAGTTTTGCTCCTGTTTTGATGCTACCAGACCATCAGAAAAGGTTACACACTTTTGTGGGAGCATAATTTGACCTGATGACCACTTATTACTGGTAATGAAATAAAGAACACGATTTTACTTCCACGGCGAAAAATTAATTTGCTAGGCTGGCAGTTACAGGAAAAAAAAATATTTCCATTTATGTACTGAAGATTTTTTTCTTTAGTTCCTGGCACATCATTTTAATAGACCTCTGAAACATATTTGAGATTGAAATAGGCCTTTAATGTAGATCAAATATGGGAGACAAGGAACTCTCTGGTTTCAATATTTCAAAGTTATCCTTCCTAAGTTGCAATAAATGTCCTTACTCTCTTTCCAGACTCACTTTGCCCAGTGTTCTGGTGTTAACCTATTTAGCTGCCTGTCTGACAGTGATTAGAGAAAAGGCATCGTTTTTGTGGATGTTTGATTGAACAAAATCTTGGGCAATGTCCTTTGACAAGAACTTCAAGAAAGGAAAGAATAAAACTTTGTAGAGCTTAGAGTCCAAGGACAATACACCCTACTCCATCACAGCAGGTTTTCCTAGGGCATGCTGAGCATTTCCTCACTGCCCCTGAGGGAACCTGCACATGACCGTGCAATTTTGATTGCCAGTGCTGAGAAGTAAAAGACAAACCAGCCCAATTTCAGACACGAAGCAAACATGTCAAAAGTGAGCTTACGTTTTCTTCTTGGATACTCTGAATTGGTGTGACTAAAAGAATGAGGGTGAGCCATGATTAAACTCATTTCTACTGTTAAATCTGTTTGATCTGGCTGTGTGAGGTGCCTAAGACCTATCTATATCCACATATTATTCCCCTTGCCAACCATGAGGTTCAGTCTCTGACTGCTTTTTGTTCTGTCAAATATATTTATAGTCAAGAAGACTGAAAGAAACTGAACTTCAACAAGACATCAGAAATTCACAGCATACTACTAATACTACTACTAGTAGTAATAATAATAAAAATAATAAAGGATATAATACTATGAGTTGTGTTTGGAAAGCTCGGTGGAAACTCCAGTACTGCCATGATTTACTTTGCTGGGATCCAGTATTCATAGCCAAATGCACAGCACTTTATTGTAGGACTCCTCTATAGAAAGGAAGCTTCTCACTTGTTCAGAAATATGACTTAATTATGCCAGAGAAACAAAAAAGCACTTTGAGAATCCAATAGCTTGAAACACACTGTTGCTTTTTCCAGCTCTAGGTTCATTATAGCTAGAGACCAGAGTTTTAAAGTGAAATGTTTTGGGGTCAATATTTGGAGAAGCACATGCCTCTGCTCCTGGCTCACTTTTTGAGTATTCACTGTACCATTCCTCACAGCTAAACAGCTGCCCAAGAAGGATCATCACTACATCTATTTAATCACATTATTCAAAAACATGTGCTTTCCAGATATCTTATGGAATGAAGAACTTCAGAACATTGTTAAGTTCTAAATGTGTCTTCTCAGTCCTTCCATTTATATCACCAAATGCTAACTCCATAGATTCCCTCCTTAACTTCCCAAACTTCCCTAATAGCAATCCTTTTTATAAAGGCTACTCTAGCTAGACTGCAGCCTTGGATCCGGTTTCTCCTCACTTCCTCAAGGATATGTGGATTTTCTGGTGAAAGCAGCACATCAGCACTTCTAATGTGTTATCATTTGCCTTAGTTCTTTTATAAAAGATAAATTATCATATCTTAGTTTAGGAGAACTGTATGCATTAGTGGATATTTAAGGTAACTTAGAAATAGACTTATTAAACCCAAATATCCTACATGCATCTTCCATCTGGCTACATAGGCAATTCATAGGTTTAATCTATAGCATAAAATCTCATTTTTTTCTACAATGAAACTGTCTAATTCTCGGTGGATAGTATGAGTTTTATTCCCTTCTTTAAATATTCCTACATAAAACAGTAAGTTGAAATTTTGTTGAAGCCACTTACTTTGCCCTAATCCCTTACATAAGCCATCTTTTGGAAGAGTATTCAAGTAGAGTATCAATTCCTCACCTGCATGGGGTGTTTTAGGCAATACTTTTCCTTTGTGTTACACCAGTGAGTGCTACAATGCCAGTCCCAGCAAGCTCATTTTCCTTTTTAACTTCATTTTTCTAGTTGTACTTTTTGTGGCAAGTTCCCTGATGCTAACCAACGTGTCTCACATCACACGTGGTGGAAAAATCATCCTTCCTCCCTGCTCAGTGTACACTTTACCACTATATTCAATACTATTAGGTTCTCACTCAGAGATAGCACAAAGAGCCCATTCACCCTTTCTCCTCAAGGTGCAGAGGGAAAGGACTTCATGAGTACATCTCAGTTCTAAACATTTCCAAGATGACAGAGGAGTTCATGGTTTCTTTTTTCTCATTTAAACACTTTAAAAAGGGCCATAGGTCAGATTCGTATTAAGGTCCTTTTCTTTGGAAATGCTCTGGTTCCTACAGGAAGCACAATGGCTCATATGACTTAATTCTACCTCAAAAACTAACAAGTAAATGAACAGAGAATACCTGAATAGCTTTTCAGTGATCAAATTGAGTCTTTTACCAGACAGGGTCTAACTTATGCAGCTTTCTTTTGTGTGTGAAAAATCCATTTTTCTTTGCTCATTTAACAGTGAAAGTCACCAGTCCCAGGCGGTCACTGAGGCAGTTATTACTTGCTCTGGGTTTTAAAGCAGTGCTCTTAACAACGTTATGAAACTGCACTACCTCAAAGAAGCTTTCCCACTTTCCTAGGAAGGGCCAAACAAATTATGGGGGTAGAAGAAAAGAAAAATAAGCACAGCTGGTGAGTGACAAGAGTATCATTCAAAATGGAATTTAAGGTTTTGACACTTATTAATGTCAAATCCCTTCTCCTAAAAGACAGAGACTCCTGATAAGACAGATTTATATATTCCACTTTGTAATTTGTTCATATAGAGTGGAAGAGATCCACATTTAAGGGCCTGCTCTGTTCTTCAGGACTGGAATCTCATTCTCGCATAAACTCCATAGCTGTCCCATTAGAGGAGCTTTGGCACCCCTCTCTGTTCTCTAAAAATTATTAACTACTCCTATCAAGCCTTTACATGGAAAATATTCTCAAATATTTATGTGCGTATGCATAAAGTGAGGCTGTAAAAGTACGAAATTATTGAAAACAGCAAAAACATAATAAATATTTTTAAAAGGGGGGGGACCGGAGAAGGGAGGCAGGTTTCTTGGCTTGCTGAACACTTTTAATTGAAAATTTGGCAAAAACAAGAACGAGAAAAGGTACATTTCCAGATGAATCTGCTCTTCCTAAATCTGGTTTGGGAGGAAGCCAGCAGAACAGAGAAATTAGAAAAGCAATATGACTACACATTTCCCACACTACAGGTCACAGGAAAATTGAATGGTTTTCCTGATATTAGATGCTCAGTCCCACTCCTCACTGGTACCCTGGTGATGTAAAGTTCTATGAGGAGAAAAATGTTGAGAAATAAGTTTGTTTCCACAGAACCCTGTCCACTGCTAAAAAGAGCATCTGAAAACAATGAACCCCAAAACAGACATGAGAAAGTAAAATTTGTGTTTTACCTTTGAAATATCATCTCAGATGTATGCTGTGATTTTGAAAGAACAAAGATCTCACCAAATATATATATTATTAACTTTTTTAAAATTAGATTCCATGTCTGAAGTAGTTTTGCCATCTCTTGCTTTACTGCAGCATAGAAGAAGCAAAGCAACATTTCCAATGTGTTATCTTTTGCCTTAGTTCTTCTATAAAAGATATATTATCATAGCTTAGTTTAGGAGAACTGTATACATTAATGGAAATTTACAGTAACTTAGTAGAAATAGATTTATTAAATGAAATATCCTATATGCATCTGTACACTAGATAGACACTAGCATTTATAGAGCTAAAATGTGTGTTGAAAGAATTTCAGATGTGTAAACATAGCTAGTAGAAATAAACTCTGAACAGATAACTGCACTGAGATCTTTCCAGATGTGCACAACCAGTATACACTCTACCAAAAATAAAAAAGAACAAAAGCACATCCTAGTGCTTTAATCCTTCAGTATTATATGCCAGTGTCTTATTATTCAATCCATTTAACCTTATTTTTGAGGTTAATTTCTGTCAGTAAAAAGACAGACATATTGAGACTCTCTTCAAACTTACAGCAATATCCCTCCGAAACCAAAGTCCCCAAAGTTCAAACACGAAATAGAACACAGTTTTACAGAGATGTGCATCAAAATTGGCTTGTCAGGATAATTTGAAGTTAGTGGACTACACAGCAGCAATACTGATGAGATATTTACTAGTGATTAAATTATTCAATACTGATTGTTTCTTTACATGAAAACATCCCTTGAGTCCTGACTACTACTTTTTCATCATGCCATTCGAGGCTACACAGCTTTGAAAATCCAACTTCTTATTGAGGTCTTTCCCAAGCCACTGATTCATCACAGCAATCTCAACTCTGGTAACCACCTGAAAGTTGAGTGTTAGACTGGTTTTTCTCCTAAAATACATCCAGCCCTAGCTCTGCACCACAGAAATCAAAGAGCATTTTTCACTGATGTTACAATTTCCATCCTTGAGGATAATCAGAATTTGACTGTGCAAGGCCCTAAGCAACCAGATCTAAAGTTAGACCTACTTAGACTGATGGTTTGGAACAAGCAACTTCCTGAGGTCTCTTCCTACCTACATTATTTTCTGATTCCCTAGAAAAAGAAAAAACAGTAGCTGAAATGAAAAGTTGCAGAAGCAGAACATGAGAGGTTTTCACAGTGTACAACAGAAATGTTGAATAATATTGCTAGAAATAAAATTTTTAAGTGAAGGGACAGAAATAACAGCTGGAAAATATTTTGTTGAAGTGTTACTCGAGAGTTACTTAAAATGGTCAAGTGAGCCTTTCAAGGCACATGGTAACACAGACTTTATACACGTAAATTCCTCTCTTTCTCCAGCATTTTAAAACAGATGTTTTGATGTTCTACTTTTTCCCCTTTCCACATACATGAAAGACAGGACTGCCCAGGTTACCTGAGTTAACTTCTATTTCTTTTTTTTATGTTCTGATTATAATCAAGCAGCAAAATATCTAAAGGGTACATTACAAATTCTTTGAACTCAAGGGGGTTGAAAATATTGGAACACACTAAATACCTTTTTTCTTAGCTGAGCACTAGGATGTGTGCAACAATTCCAGGACTTTGCATTTCAAATTTAAAAATTTGAATTTAAAAATTCGAAGTTCACAGGGGAATGGTAAGGAAAGTGCATGGACATTTCTGGTTCAAATATGTCAATCTTGGTAGTTTCACTGACAAGCACAACAAAGAGCAATAACGTGAAGTTCACTTCTTCACAGGGCAATGCCTACAAGTCTCAGAGCAGAAAATATTGGAATATTTATCAGCAAGAAATACTGCGCTCTAAAGCAGATAGTTAAGGATAATTTACATGCCAATATAAGAGCAACATTTTTTTCAGGAATTGCCAGTGAGAATTTTTACTTATGGGGGAAAAAAAAGATCTATTGAAGACTTAGATGTGAACTGATAGAAAAAGAATCATCAACAATTGGGAAATGAGATTGAGTTGTGGAAGTTCTGATTAAAGAGACAGGCTGAATATTGGATTTTTCTACAGAAATCCAGCTCTCCTGCAACAAAAAAGAAGCTTGAACTGAGAACATACGATTAAAAAGAGAACTCTACTCTCACCTTTAATTTTTGGCAAGATACTTTTGTTCCTTTGTCATAGTTTCCTGGCTCATTAAAAGTTTTAAACTGGTTTATTTTTCCATGTCCCACTCTGTCTCACCAAGGTTTGGTGTTCAGGTGCTCACACCTATGTTTAGAAGCTCATCACATATTGCTGCCAAAACAAAGTCCAGAAGGGATGTCAGCAGCACCTTCCTCTCCCAGGCTCCAGCAAACCACCACTGAAGCACCTGAGCAGCAGAACCAAGCACAGTAAAAGCCTCAGCTGCACCCAAGACAAGGCAGAAACAATCACAGCCAAAAGGGAGAAAGAGCAACTCCATGACTCTGACTTTTGGTTACAGTGACCAGAATGGAAAACTAAACACGCAGAAACAAGGACAAGATACGTGACTGTGAGGCAAGACAGAACTTCCCAGCAGATCCATACCCACCTGTGGGAGGGGGCTGGGTACTCCCCCCTCTGCAGCTGCCTTGCATGCACCTCTCACTTCAGCCAGACAAAAAAACCCCTCACTCTCTTCATTCCCACCCATGCCTTATCAGCTGAAACTCCTGATTAACTTGCATGCCAGATTGTAGCCCAGAGCTCATGCTCTCTTAGAGAGCATCTCAATTATGCCAACTGAATACAAAGCAGTCCTGCTTAATTACAGCAAATCACAGTCACATGTTATGGCTTTGATATGACTCTAGAGCCCTTCAAAATGAAAAGAAAACCACAGAATACTGGAGGAAATCCAAAGGGCCTTCTCTTGACCAAGGATAAAACATCACTATGAAATGAAATTATCATCTGATAGTACACTGCCACCACTTCTAATCATGCATTTCAAGCAGGCTTCTAAAAATGTTTTCATGTTAAAAAGAAATTCCCTACCCGAGTAACAGTGGCTTAAGAGTTTACTAGACATTCATAAGTTAGAAAGCAGGAAAATGACAAATGCTCTTTATAAAGATCAAGTATGGCAACATCACCCAAAAGAGAGAATAGTCCCACGTAAAATTCAGATTAAACCCATTCCATCAGGATCCTAAGGTCAGAGTTCATGGCAATGTTTGTTTACTCTTGGTCCCTCACAGCCCTTGCCACATCTTTACATAGTCATAAATAGCAGATTCTCACTCAAATTTTTGAGAGAAATATGCCACACCTTGCTGCAATATGCAGCCTGTCCTCCAAGGAAGTTTTCTGCTTCAGATCCTGAGTGGACCATTATGCCAACTACCATCAAAACTGAAGGTTTAGTGCTCTCCTCCACACTTGTGTCAAAATCCCAGAATGTTGTCTGCTGAGCATGGAATGCAAGTATGTCACAGCACAGAGTGCAGTAAATTTTATTTTTTTTTTTAAAAGACATCTTCGCAGAAATTTAAATTAGCATTTCCTGACTATTGTGCTAATTTTTGAGATAGTATTTTGGTAAGTTATATTTGTAGTTCCTCTTATGTCTACTTAAGAAAGGTTATGAAGAACACAAATTATCTGATTTACTCTGAGAGTTTTGGTAGAGGATTTAATAGTTGATGAAGATGCAAGAATTGTGGAGGTTATTTATTTACTTCTGATTTCTTCAAGATCTTCCCAAGGCTCTGCACAGATGCCCCAAAACTATGTCCACTCATCTTTTTATATAAATGACAGCCTGGCAGGGAACTGGGGAATTTTCTGCTATCCTTCTTCCTGAGGATGCTCACCAAACAAGATAATTTTCCTGTTCAAAATCTATTTCTCAATTTTCAGAATTAAAAACATCTGGGTTTTCCATGTCAACTTGTGACGTTTTGAAACTGTTCTGAAATAAATGAAAGATCATTTTTCCACTGCTGAATATTCTGACCAAGGCTGAAGAGTAATTTTGCAGTAATTGGAAACCAAATATTATTGATTGTAAAACAAGAATTTGAAATTGAATTGGCTTATTAAGTCAACATGTTTTTCAGCAGCAATCCATAATATTAGTTTCAGTAATGCTCCTAGAAAAGGTCAGTGAGTGTAACTGGGCTATTTCTGCCCAGGGCACAGGACTAGGCCCCAGTAGAACCATGTTCTATTTCCCATTTAAGGTGACTGACCTTCAGCACATCAGTGTCTCCCTGAGGAACAGGGATGCTGACTTGCAAAGGGCTTTGTGATGAGCAGGTGAAAAACACTTTATCACCCCTTAGTCTAATCCTTACTAATTAATGACATAATAATTAGTTTGGTCTTGTTGCTCATTAAGTCTTGATGTGTTTTATAGTGATGGCTTTATTGAATAGAGCACTTCCATGAGATGAATTTCCCATCAATGAATAATACACAACCCATTTTCTTACAGCCATGTAAAGCATGTGTGTAAGGCTGTATGACACTGGCTTTATGAGTACAGTCTGAAGTACTACAAAACCAAATTTGATCTTCATCCAGTTAGTTCTTTCAGACACAAGATGTGTGAACCTTGTTATATTAATTCACTGACAGAGTGGAGGTTTCTCCACCCATGACAAATCCTATCTTCCAATTCTCAAGCCAGTAATAAGGCATAAAATTCAGTAAAAGAGCCTAGTTTCTTTACTGTGAGTCCTCTGAATCCTTCCTGAAACTCTACTGTTCTAAAATTTTCCTCCTGCATAAGTGATCCTAAATCAATGTTATGCAAAGATGTAGGAATTTCCTTCACAACATGTAAAAGAAAACACCTCTAAGGTACAGAAACTGTTATTTTACTAATAAATTAATTGCCCTTTTCCCAAAAACATTATTTTAAAATACTGCTCTGATCCTAAGAAAGAGAATATAAAACATGAAAAGTGATATCCTTCAGCTGAACTTCCTTTCTGAAATGATTCTCTATTTTTAAGTGGATATCAGATATGACTCACAGTATTAAGATATGCAGTTTGTCTGAGACTTTGAAGAACAAGAGATACCATTAATTTCTCTTCAGACTGAGATAATTCATACAGGGCTTTGTGCATGACAAATAGAAACTGCTTTTCCAGTCTAAAGCAAGCAGGAGATACTCAAATGAGTGTACTGTAGCCAGGGCTGAGAAGAGCAAACAAATTTGAATTCCAAATAAATACTGGGTCCTCCTGATGTTTTTTCCTTGCCCACCTCCCCATGTCAGTCAGCACACAGCCACCACAGAAGCCAGAGCACCAGAGCTCTCTCGATCCTTGCCCTCCTACACAGCCCTGACACAGCTCTACTCTCTCCCCTAGGCCTTTCCCTGCCTCAACTCTTCTTTGGTAAGGACAGAAATAGCAACGAGCCAGGCAAAAGCACGCAATTATATTTCTGCTGGGTCTTTTGATGCTCCCTGATTCCCAGCAATTTATAGGTTTCTCCTCATATTTTACTCTATTTTTTCTTACTACAACAGTTGGAATGCACTAGACTCGTTTTTTGTGTCTGCTCCCCACTTACATTTCTGGCTGTTCAAGTGGATTGCAGATGGTCCTAGAAATTTTCTCCACGCTTTTTTCATCTATATAATCTTGAATTTGTCCCAATTCTTTTTAATTCATAGCAAAGACAAAAGACTACTTGGAGATGTTCTGAAGCAATTTTCAATCATTTTGAAAGTATCTACTCTAACATACTGAACCACTGCCAGGCCAGAGCATTGAAATCAAAGATTAAAAAACAAAATAACTCATGCTTTTTTCATAATTAGGAGGAAGCAGTGTTTGCATTGTTTCAGGACATTATTTCAACACAGCACTATATTGCCCCATGTTCTCTATTACAGCATTACCATGTAACTATCCATCGTGTCCATTAGAAATAAAAAATACACCAGTAATTAATTATAGTCAATATATTATTAACTCTAATATTTAATACATAGGAATTATGCCTAATTAGCATGAAGAAATGAATGCCAAAACCCAGAGAGTGCACTAACACCCAGGGAAACATGGATCTTAATCAGGGCAGAGCAAAAGTGAGAACTTGCCATCAAGCTCCTATCTTTATCATGAGTAAGACAGTGTCCTAGCAGCCACTGTGTGTTTAAACACAAACACGGTATCAAACAACTGAAAACCCACTCTATCTTCTGTATTTATGTAATACATAAATTACCTTTTTTTTTTTCTGTTGCCCAGGAAAAGGAAAAGTGAAAAATTAAAAATTTGTAGATATATATATATATATAACATGCAAAAGTTATAGCATCTTTTTCCCCCTTTTTTGTAGATATTCATTGGTTCTGAAGGATAATACCACCATAGCTTTTACTGTAACACCTAAGAACAAGAGGAAATGAAAATGAAGCAGGGAAGAGCTGAGAGAGAGAGAGTATGAAACAGAAGAAAAGGCAGACTTAGAGAAGAGAGAAAATTAAACAGAAGGAAAAAATAGTTTGTCTTGACACTTTTTTCATTGCAGTTTCATTTCATTCTGGTCTCTACACTAAAGAGAGAGATGCTAGCTGAGGATAGTATCTTCACAGCTGATTGGAAGAATCAACCATTTTTAGTTTACTAAGAGGAGCAAATATATTTACTGAACCAGCCACAGCACACACATGAAATGTGCTATTGTGAAAAGGCACTCAGTGCAACTGGTGGCATAGAGAAGCTCTCAAGAGAGATCTATGAAAGTTCTTGCACAAAATATAAATCACATCACCAAAGCAAAGCAAGCAAAGAGCAATTGTTCCAGACACCTGCATTCTGCTCATCAGTTCGCTGATCACGGCCTCGTGATTCAGTTTTGTTAGAAACCTGATGATCTCCACGACAGCCTCTCATTAAGCACTAAAACCTCCACACCCAAATTTGTTCAAGCATTAGAAAACATATGGCACAAATTTGTAATTTGAGTTTTGTGCCTTTGCTGTTGCTGTTAGAGGCCACCTTTCTCCTCTAACCCCAGATGGAGAAAAGAAGTAAACACAGACCCAGTGATTTCCTGCTGGGATTGCCTTGTTATGGGTTTTCTAGTTTATTTTGTCATGTAAACACTTTCACACGTCTGACCACCTCCTCTAGTTCCATTATATTCCTCTTCTCAGCAGCAGATTCTTTGTGCTGGGGATTGCTTACTTGGGGTGAATGTTTGCTCCTTTTTGCATGGAGCACTCACAGATGTTGAGGTTGTTATAGATTTGTGTCTTAAAGGCCAAGTTCTCTCCCCATATGGCCATGCCACCCCATCTCCTGCGCATGGTGAGCAAAAACAAAATCACAGGCAGAAAACAAAACAGAAGAAAGCAGCAGAAGACTGAAAGAGCAAGTGTCAAGTGACATAGAAACTTAGAAATCCTTTGAAGCAAGTCTACATCAGACTGTGTGAAACTGTGGAAAAACAAATCACAGTAGGCAAGAGCAAGCTAAGACTTTTTAAAAATGTCCCAACAGAGTAAAAGTAACATAAAATGTGGGAACAGCAGAAGCAGAGGCTTTCAGCAAGCAATGGGAGTGAGTGAGAAAAAAGATAAGCAGAAGGTAGTTTTATTCCTGGAGATTTCTATTTCTGAAACTGTTTTCTCTAAGCCTTGCTCTGGTTAGATGGACAATTAACTGAGATACTATGTACTGACACATGACATCTACCACACTCAAACTTACAAGATATCCTTTTAGAAAGTATAAAATGGAAGTAAACTGTGACTATTTTAAAAGTGAAGACTCTGAGCTCTTTCAGACTGTATTACATTTTGGGTCTACCATAGGAGATTCAGAAGGACTAGAAATCTTAGGAATTATTTGCTGGCAAGCAAAAGTTAGTCAAGTTTAAAGCTGAATATATCTTGACACCAAGAACAAGAAAGAATTAAAAATAATGTGGGAGATAAAGAGAGAAATTTGAACTTCAATCCTCAAGACAGCGAAACAAAACAGAAGGGTAAAACATCACTAAACAAATTGCTGTATTTGGGGGAAGATGCAAAAACTTCAAAGGATTCTATCGCTTTGCAAGAATTTGGGAATATCAACAGAGTTTTCACAGCATAAACAGAAAGGATAACCAGAGCAACAGTAACTCCAAGGAATTTTTCAGTAACTGGTGAATAATATTACAGCAGAAGACAAATGGACTACAATCTGAAAGGCAGTACAACGTTTAAATTTAAAGGCATACATTCTTGGCTTCACAGTAAGCAGGCTCAAAAGCCAAGCCAAAGGAACACTCCAAAGTGCCAAAAAGCTTCCAGATCAAACTGATCTTTGCACATTTCTACTGCTTCTCATTATCTGGAATTTATCATATTCTTCCTGCACAATAAATATAAAAACTAAGTTTTCCTCCAATTTATTCTAGCAGATGCTTTTTTTCAGGCACCTTAAAGCCTCAGTTAAAAATAGATTCAAATCTGGAAGAAGCTATAATGAAGTGCTTGCCAGATCTGATAGCACACTGTCACGCAGTGGCATGAATTTAAGCAGCTCTCAGCATAGTGTCATTTCAGATGTGTTACTCCAGTTCTCTGACAGAATTAGATGAACCATCTTTATCAATGTTTTTCAAACTGCAAAAACTACAAAGCTCTATCTCAAAGCGAACAATGTCATTAACTAAGTTTTATTTAACTAAAACCTCAAAATATCTGGTCACATTACTGAGAAAATGCAAATACAGAATAAAAGGAATGCAAAAATAAAATCCACATGACAGGGGTCTGCACTTAAAGCTAATACTACTGTTGTGGATATACAACAGCAAACAGTATTTTCAAATACACTTACTAATATACTCCTTGGTCTTTAAATTCACCCTTAAAAACGTAAGCTATTTAGTTGGTGAACAAAATAGAGCAGGTACCTCCCAGATGACAAAATTTCCATGTGCTGTTGCATGTGCAATGATTATGGGATACCCAAATATGCCCAAAGAGGAACCTTTTGTAATTTATTTCACAAATTATTATAGCTATAACATTAAAATTCAGCTGCAGAGCATTTCCAAATGCCTACCAACAAACCTATATTTCACATACCACAGAGAACACACACACCCAAGAAATCTGACAGGGAAAAATAAGAAAAACATGTGACATCCCCCAGTAAGATTTGTTTAATAATCTTTGTGACTAGAGTTATCCTCTAAAATGTGAAACTGGAAGACTTACACAGGCAGCAAAGTTTTAGGCCCTATCTGGTTTGTATTTTCCAGGAACATTATTATATAGACACTGTACAAAGGCAGCATTATATTGGACACATAGTTTCCAGGCAATGCAAAAGAATCCCAAAATAAAATTAGGTTAAAGTTACTTCACACTGGATTTTGCCATTCTCTTTCAAAAATGATGAAGAAAGTATTTCCTTACCATCTGCCCTGGTACAACTCTGTTTATACATCATGTCAAATTTACAAACCTCCCTTCATTTGATTTGTTGACACAGGGTCCAGTAAAATATTCTGGATCATTAACCAGACCTAAATATTTTTTTCTGTTTTGTTTTACATAAACATGTGGTTGGTTGGTTGGTTTTAATTCAGAATTTTTCAGTCATTCTAAAAATGATACAATATGCTTAAGGCATGCTTGAGAATAATTTTACAAATAGGGATTTTCCTGTTTTACACATTAAACCTGTGGATCAGATGGAAAGTATGACCAACAGCTTGTTTCTTGTTCTGCTCTAGACATTTTCAGGACTTAGGAAAAAGAAGCTGATTTTCTCTTTTTAAATATCTGAGACACACAGCATATCTCCAGCTGTTCCTGCCATCACCCAGACAGACTTTGGCTGTTCCTCTCCACATGAGGAATTTTATCACTGATGCAAAGCGAACAAGATGAACTGATGGTCCCACAAGAGCAGCAATTCATGATTCCATCTTTCTTCATGGGCAACAGGTTTCCACTGCCTCTCTACAGTTACCCATTGGGCTCTGGCTTCATAACTGTTTGTGTCTTCCTTGCTGAGAGCTGGGCTTTAGGCACCCTGTCATAATTTCAAAATCTAACAGATATAGTGATAGTTTCTAGTGACTCCATCTGTTCAGCTATGAGCTTCATCCTACTGGGATTGTAAATGCAGATGGGAAAGAAAATTACACTCAATTGCTTTGGGTTTGGGATTTTTATCTGTACAATCTCCTGAGTGCAAGTGCACTCCCTTCAAGGTCCTTTAGGGTACCACAATGGAGAGCTGGACACACCAGTACTTTGCTAATTGGTCCTATTGTCTGAAGCCACTTCTCACAACATTAAAAGGAAAACCAATGTCATCTGGTTAGGGATAGCTAGAAATTTATCATATTAGGAAATATTGACTCAGAAAGAAGAAAAAGAACAGTATTTTTAATAAAATATTTTTCAAAAAAATCCCAGTTGAAATCATCATCCCTCTTTAGTCAAAAAGAGGTAAAACACATTCAGACTTACTGTTCCTGGTCCAAGTTATTTGTCTATGGGCTTACCTGAAAAACAACACACAGCTGAAGGAATTACAGAATTACGCACAATAATTCAAAATGCATCAAAATTCCTGTAATACAAAGGCTTTGGGTTTTCAGCTGCAGCATTTTAAAGGTCAGGGTTTTTTCTCTGACAGTAACCAGCAAAACAGAAAACAAACAATTTCATTTAGAAATAACAGTAGCAAAATTAATAGAGATCAGACTGCAGGAAAGAATAAATATATCTTCATCTTTTTCTGTGTTTAAAACTGACTTAGAACAGTGCAATGCCTTGCACTTCTATAGGCAAAGTATCACATTTCCCATGTGATTTCCTAATCATAACTGAGTAAAAAGATGGTCAAAATTGCATACAATGAAATTATTTATTAGGTAAATTGAAATCAGTGCAGAGTCAAAACAACCTTCCAAGATGAACTTACAACATAAGTAATAAAAGTATTCCAGACGAGGATAAAAATACGTCAGGCTAAAATGATGCAAATAAGAATCCTTTTTACAGAGAACAGAAAAGTTTTGTTCTTCCCTCTGCAGCAATAAAAGTTCCAGATGGCTTGTACATTGATGTATTTTATTTACACAGATTGTTTTCACATAATTAATTGTTCCACACAGAATGTGTCCCTTCTCTTGACACACAAGCCATTTTAATAATTATAAATGGGAGGGCAAGGCTTAGATCTTTCTTCAATTCTTTTAAATTTAAACTTTTATGCTGTGTTATACATACCTATCTCTGTGTGTTCACATTTGTTTATGTACAGACACACTCCATTCAGGAGAAAAAAAATGTTTAAATAATTTGTCTCTTTCACTACTTGAATAGCAATATTAATTAATAGCAATTAATAAATAGCAATTAATAGCTATTATTAGTAGCAATAACATTGGTATTAATTTTTAACATTGCATATACATTATCATTTGGTGTATGATCCCAAGAAAGTATATATATCTGTGATAAAAATATGAACATCTAGAAATAGTTAGATGTGATTAGTTTGCTGCTGGTAGTTATGGGACTAGCAGTACCTTATTTGAAAGCAGATAAAAGGTGGGGGGAGGGGGGGATGGATAATTGGAAGCAATATTTTTTCTCAAATCAAAGTTTTCTATATAGTCTTAATTTTTTCTTTATGTATAATCTGATTAAAATTTATTCTGTAGAACTAGGAAACAGAGGAAGCAGGAAAACGGTTATTTTTTAAGAACTAAAAATATTTCCTTTCCAACAAAGAATGCTAGAAGTTTTATGAGCTTTTAATATTTTTTTGTGCTCAAAAGTAAATTTTATTTCCAAAAAAAACCCCTGTCCTTTTGACTTAAAAATTTTGTCTCCTAAAATATAGAAGATAAGAATTTACCTCTTCATCATAACTGCATCAATGGAGTAATTCAGTGATGGAGGTTCTCCTGTCAAAAAGGTGTTTTTACACCACAGCCTCCATTTTTACACCAAGCCTGAAGTTCAGGCTGCCAGCAAGCAGCACTCCAAGGACCAGGACCTGTGTGGTGCTCCTTAACCTGAGTCCCAAACCTCCTCATTTCCCACACAACCCTGTGTGCTATCTACCACAGCCTGTCCCTTCCACAGGAACTTCCTACATTGTTCCCTTCATGAAAGGCACAAACGTGTTGCAATTCCAGAGCAATTCAGAATGGATACAGCCCAAAGAAAGACTATCTACTTTCTGTCTGGTGAACACCTCAGATAATTTCTGATGGGGTTTTATGTTAATCAAGTTTTTTTATGAAGGCAAGTTTTTTATCACATTTACAACTAATTTAAAACTTCGTTAAAGACATGAAGATTTTAAAATTAAGCTCTCAGAAGTTAGAAAATTCCTAATAATTTAGACAGCCTTTGCAGCCAAACTTCATGGTTCACGTACATATGCACCACAAAACAATCCTTCGCTTTTTTTCCCACCGGCTGTGAGCCAAATAACATATCATTCCCCAGTCCTGTCTTCACAGACAGCTGAACCACTTTAGCTGATTTTTTTCCCAAAAAGACTCCCTTCAGGACGCCATCCAACACAACTATTTCAAGCAAAAGGTTAAAGTTTCAAACTTCAGCAAGTGCAACTGCTGGTTGTATTTGGAGTTCTCACGAGGTCTCCCAGATGGGCTCATTGCCACCTCCTTGCAAACACGTAGACAACAAACATCCTTTGTGAGAATTCAGGGACAGAGAATTCATTAGAAGAGAAAAGGGTCCAGCCAGTGCCCCGCTCACCCACTCTCCCCTGCCATACCCGGAGCAGGAAGGGGCTGGGATAGGTGATTAGGGACATTACACTCGGGCCACTGAGTTCCTTCAGGACTGAGATCACGTTGCCTGAGCCTGATCCATGCAGATGCTCATGACAACACCTTGAATGACTCTGAGCCACCTGCCCGTTTTGAGATCTGCCTCAGCTGCTATGAGTCCTTACTCAGTTGTGCTAACCTGTCCCACACTGTCCTGTTTCGTGCCTGCTATCAAGACAGACTACATGTATGTGCTCAGCAAGCCTGGCTGCCACTGTTTATAAACCATATTTCTGCTTGCTCTCTCTGTTCAAGTCAACATTATACTGCTATTTCATATTTGTAGCAAAAAAATAACCAAAGACAGGCAGGTTTCTTCTGCCATTTGAACTAGAAATCGTATCAGAATTCCTGCCCCATATAATCCAACCTAATAAGAGGTCTGTATTAAATTTCATAAAAAGGACTTGCAAATAAATCTTATCTCTCTTGTAATTATTAAATCTACTACTAAGTAATATGATTGTGTATCATTTGTATGATGTGACTTAGATTACCTATTAACTCCATAATTTCAATTCAGCTAGAACATAGAACCAAATGAGTCAATTTTACAGCATACTAATTTCTTTCATGTTCATTTAAACCATGTACATTTATTATGAGCCAATTTCCTGAATAAATTCAAGGCCATCTCTTGGATTCCATTACAAAATGCCTGCCTGCCTTGCAAGGCTTCATACTGCACAGGCACTGTTCCTGATACTCCTGCTACATTATTTGAACTGAGATAAGGTATCACTCCACTGCACACTGGAGCACAAAGTGTTGGCATATCCTTAAATTGCTTGGTGTGGTTTCTTTTTCCATTAAATGCTTTTTATTTCCATCACTATGAGAAGAGAATCAAATCCAAGACTGAATCTTTCTGCAGATTTAATCATGCCTCCCTCATTTTAATAGCCATTTAAAAGCATATTAATACCTATTTACATACCTATCTTTATTGTACCAGCTCAAATAAGTAATTTCCTGCCTTCAACAAATTATTCCAAGGCAGATAAAAGAAGTACAAGTCAATGCTTTAGAAAGTGCAGATGTGGCTGAAGTGCTCACACACTGCTGGTAGCAGTCAGAATTTCCTAATGGCATCTAGATAAGGGATTCACTTCTAGCTCCTTATTGTTCTCACAATTTGGACTCTGAACTTTTATAGTCTGCTCTTACACAAATGGGGCTGTTCCTCCCAAGTAAACACAACTTAAGTGATGGAGACCAAGGTCTCTTTCAGTTTACTTTCAGGGGGTTTTTTTATTTCAAGTTGTTTTCCTTTCAAGGCATGAGAGATAAATACTGCTCTATTCACCACACATACTGACTGTATAGTGTTGCAGTGGGGATCCTGCAACACGCATATATCAAACCAGGAGTCCCGTGGAAAGGAAATATATATACGGACAGACAGATTCTTGCTAGCTGTTTCAGAGAGATGTTTATTTCTCCAGCCGCATGGCCGGAGCTCTGCTCAGGAACTGTTCCAGTCACGGGACCAAGGGTCCTTCTCCCGCGCAGGGAACACAAACCAACCAATGGGAACGAGGCTGAGCAGGGACAGGGAACCCCGTGTCTGTGCCCTCAGGGCCCCTCTCCCAGGGCTACACGGCAGGGGAGGGACCCCAACACCTCACCCGTTTTATTTTAATAAAAGGAGAATGAAAACAACTGGATAAACATAACAAGAACAGTTTCAAAACAAAACAAGCCACCCTCCTGAGTCTTTAAATGTCCAAACAGATTCTCTGGAACATCTTAGGGCTGACAGAAGGGAGACAGAATTCTCTGAGCATGCTTTGTGGGGAAACTGAGGCAGGAGAGGGTTTAACTTCTTCCCTCCCCCTTTTCATCCCCCACTCGGCATTGGAAAGGGATTTTTGGGGACACAATTGGCAAAAGCATGGTTTTGTGAGGGAAACCATGGATGAAAAAGCGGATTGGGAATACACTGGGGGTAATAGGACATAGGGTAAAAGGGAAAGGTGGGATTAGGAAAGGGAAACTGTAGGGGGGACTTACAATGGAGATACTGTCTAACATGACTACGATTTTTTGCATATATACTGCCTTTTACAGGAACACCATCAGGCCCAGTGACCTGCAATGCTTGTAACCCTTTTCTCCCTAGTACAATATTAAATTCCACCACCTCTCCATCTCCCAAGCTTGGGATGCATTTTTCAGGGTTATTCTTTTTAATAGCAGTTCTATGCACGAATATGTCTTGCTGGTTGTCACACCTTGTTATAAAACCATAATTTTGCTTAACATTATACCATTTTACTATCCCTAAGGTCTTAGTTGCTATGATCTTTTCCTTTTTCCGAGTGGCTGCTGTTTTCTGTCTCGCTGCGTCTTTGCTCTCTCCTTCGGTCGCTCCCGTGTTGGAATTGTCGGGGCTGCTCGTGCCTGCGCGCTCTTCCCGGGGTCGCGTTCGGGGCTGCGCGGGCCGGGCCGGGCCGTGCCGCTCAGTTCTCCGTGCGTCGCCTCCTCTGGTCGCAGCTTCGCTGCCGCTGCCGGGCGCTGCACCCACGTCTCGGCCGGGCCCCCGAGCGAGGACTCCCCCGCGCCCCGCTCCAGCGCGCGTCTCGGCTGGGCGCGGCTCCGTTCCACCGCCATCGCCGCCAGCCGCTGCCCGCGTGCCGCCCCTCTCGGTCGGGCGTTCACGGGGCTCGCTCCACCACGCGCTGTGCTGCGCCGTGCGGGTCCCGCCGGGTCCCGCCGCGCCTCACTCCGCCACCGACACTGCGGCTCGCGTGGCTCCGCCCGCGCGCGGGAACTGCCTCGCTGCTGCTCGCAGAGCGCTCGGTGCACGTGGCCTGGGCCGCACGGTCCCTGCGCCAGGATTCCTTTCACCAGGACACAGCTGACATTGCTCAACAGTCTCGGTAACTAAATAATATTCACGAAAATATTCTTCCATCGGCATATATTTTGACTCTAGTATTAACTGTGTCCAAACGGTTTTCCAAAAGCCCTTGGTAAGAATTAAATCCCAAGAAACATAGAAAAAGTTCTTAAACAACCATGCCAGGAAGTGTTTCAGTTCTTTTTGAGCTTGAATCAAGCTAAAATTTACAAATCGTTGTTCAAGAATCATTTTAAGTTTAAGATAAATGTCCATATGCGGCTCTGAGAGCCAAGAGTCTTCCCACGGTTCCTCCATAGTTCAGATATGGAATAGCAAAGCAAAACCAAGAAGAGGAATCCAAAGTTTCCAGGGTTTACTCACACAAATCAGTCGCTTAGGGATCGGGGATCGTTCTGCTCACAAATCTCCACCATTTGTTGCAGTGGGGATACTGCAACACGCATATATCAAACCAGGAGTCCCGTGGAAAGGAAATATATATGGACAGACAGATTCTTGCTAGATGTTTCAGAGAGATGTTTATTTCTCCAGCCGCATGGCCGGAGCTCTGCCGAGGAACTGTCCCAGTCACGGGACCAAGGGTCCTCCTGCCCGCGCAGGGGACACAAACCAACCAATGGGAACGAGGCTGAGCAGGGACAGGGAAACCCCGTGTCTGTGCCCTCAGGGCCCCTCTCCCAGGGCTACACGGCAGGGGAGGGACCCCAACAGTATAGCACACAGAGTCCACAGCTTGTGATGGTAACAAGGAGATCAGCTTACTTTGATAGAAGGTGGATGTGAAAGTTCTCTTGCCTTCTGAGACTTAAAAATACAGCCCTCCATTTCCTCAGGACTTTTGCTTTTCAAATATAAAAGCTCATAGGGCTTTTTGTGGCTGAGTTTGAATAATATTTTTTAAATTAAAATCCTGTGAGCCTCTTTGCCTGTTTTGACTGCTGTATCATTAAGCATCTGTTGATTTACTGACATATAACTGAAAGGAAATCCCTTTATCTTCTCACTGAGAATAATGAAATTAAGATAAGGTGAATGTCATTAAAAAATATCTCCATGGCTTCAGTGCCCAAATATATTCCTAAACATTCAAGAGAATCAAAAGCCTTATTTCTTGGTACATTAAAAAAAGAAAAAGAAAATTTAAAAATCAACTATGGCACCAACACAAAGGACAGCACTTGAATTTCCACACCAAATAAGTGAAAAAGTAAAATAAATTGTGTTTCCGCCATTTCTGAATTCTGAAGTGTAATGGGAAGTTGAACTTCACATAAATCTTTATCACACCTTTCCGGTTATTTCAAGAAACATTTTCTATTAAAATAGAATACAAATGAAATGAAAACTAGGTGTTAGTAAAAGGAATTCTCACTAGTGCCTTCAGAACTCTGTGTCTCATTCTACATTTACTGAGAATGCCAAGATCCCACAAGCCAAAAACAGTGTGGATAGTTAGGGAACATCTTACCCTTGGCATTTCACCCTGAGTGCTCCAGTGATACAACATACAGGTTATATGGCCATTAAAAACAGTAATACATGACATTTTCCAGCTTCCAATGAACATGGACTCTTATTATATACTACTCAGTTGGGACTGAATAGCAATTTGTGCCCATTACTAATATTTTGAAAATAAAAAAAGTGGGTTTTTTAATAAAAATGTTAATTTTCATTAGCTTTCAAAATCTCTTAAAGCTGCCTAAAGAAAATCTTCATTCTGTCTTGCTTTTCTTACCCAATCCCAGCTTTTTCCTTCTGCTTAGAGTCCCACAACACTTTTAACTTGAAAGATTCAAGTTAGTTACAATTATCATGCAAAGAGTTTTGAATAAATTAGGAAAACATGCACTCTGGAGGAATGAAGCTGGCTGGAAGATTTGGATGTTGGCATTACAACATCCAGTTTGGGCCCCAAAGAAGGCATCTGTGTTTTGTTGTTGGATGAAAGACAATAAAGTCTTCTAATGGGCTCATTTACAGCCTTGGGATATTTTTAAAGACTCAAGGATCTATTTTTGTGTTTTGTCATGTTGTGTCAAAAGGATACCTGTCAGATTAGTCTTTTAGTGCACATGGGATTTTGTTCAGAGATTAATAAATTTAGAGTAATTGCAAAGATTTTGATAAATATTTGTCAGATCCCTGCCGCTGTAGGGAATTTTTAATTAAAAATTATTTTAAATATAAATAAGTTGTGCTCTATCCAATCAAAAAAAAAAAAGAGCAGAGTCAAAGAAAGAGACAGAAATGTACATTTTTAGTGGTGCAAAAACAGCCAGAAACCTGTGGAGCCTGTGTTCTGTAACTGCATTTTTTCTTGCATCCCCCAAATTGTTTTGGTGAAGAGTAGAATAGTGGCATGTTGCCTCACACATACAGAGCTATTAGCAAATACTGAACAAGTGTATGTCTACTTATGCATCTTCCCTAGACAAGCAGAAACTTCCCTCATAACCACAACTGAAGAACTCACTCAGACCCTCCTTTCCTCTGGATGGAAAAACTTGAACATACTGTCTTCAGCACAAGAGACATTACTGAGCATCATTGTTTTAACCCTACTCAGGCATTTATTTTTATCTTAGGCAGGCTATGCAGTTGTGGACTGTCGTGTTTACTTGAGGCATTAAAGAGGCGAGCAGACACGAGGCACTCATGAAAGATTGTGATGTGAATCATCATGGGTTAGTAGCAGTGGAATCCATCACAGTAAATATAACTCATCCCCAACGCAGAATAAGCCACTTGAAACTGGTAGCAGAGTTTATGGCAACTTGAAAAGACACTGGAGAACCCATTTTCAGAGCATGACCACCGTCATCTCCCATTTTGTCTGCAAGCAGTAATAAATGTTTGTTAATACAGGGGAAGAAAAAAAAGGAATTAGCAAGCACAGCTCATAAAAGTAATTTAATTAGTGGCACAGTCCTCATTTCCCCTCATGTTCTCACCGTTGTTCCTGGTGGAAAAAGCAGGGGAAACACAGCAAAGCTGTTGGGATTCCTCTGGCCAAGCAGACCCTCCTAGTGAGGGGATGGGACTACAGGCACTGTTCATGCCCCCCCAGGTGAGACTTAGTTCTGTCCAGCATGTGCCCTCCAAGGAGAAATATTCTCAAAAAGGTGACAGTCACAACACTGGTCCTTGCACTCCTTGATCTGCACAGCAGATAGGCTCAGAGGACAGCAACTGTGAATGTACAGTACAAAGAACTGTAACATCATGTTGCACTCAGTCCTCTGCCATGTGTGTTTGACTGATGGTGGTTCTCAGTTTGTTTATTCTGTTGTAACTCAGTGTTTTTACATCACTTCTTATTCTGAAAGACACTGTACACTGAGTTTGCTGGTAGCTGCTTATGAAAAAAATGGTGGAGGAGATGAGCATTTCATCATCCCAAAGATAAGCAGTAGAGATGGACAGCTGGGAAAGGAACTAGGACACAAAAGCGTACCAGAAGGGTAACAGGGTCAGTTCTCATTACACCTGCCATAAATCCCCACCAAAGACAATGAAAATACAAAGCACTTAAAACAGAGAAGAGGCATAAAAATAGAAGAAAGATGAAAAATAGAAATTACAAGACAGCTTGGCAATAGGAGTGCTGAATGAAGTGCTAGGGGTAGCTTTTCCTCTTTCTAATGGATTGCTTTGGTGGTCGTTTCTTCTGTAGTAGACTATGATTACCAATTACTGTTTTTCCATGTGAGTAAAAATGATTCAGTCCCAATTGGGCAACATTTGCATTTAATAAACCTGAATTTGAAGGGACATTGTTACTGTATGTGGATTTATAGAACCTGAGGTCTCCTCAGAAATGAGTCCCACTTTCATAACAAATGAAATGAAAAAGAATATTTCTCTCCTATCAGGTATAATACAACAGAAGAAAGACCATCACAAAATCACCCAGACTCTCTTTAATTTCTCTTCAAATTCACAAAAGTAGTAGTACTTTCCACAGAAAATGCTAATGTCCCTTGAATTTATGTAGACTTTTTACTCGTGTCTACTCACCTCTCTCTGACATTGCTACACTCCAGGTGAACACCTTGACAAGAAATACTGACCACATTGCAGAATGATTTTATTAAGTCATCTGGGGCAGGAAAACCAAGTGCATCAAGTAAATAAGGAACTCCTGTTCTGCTCCCAAGAGCTGCCCCTACCTTCCACACAGGCTTGTTTGAGAAATTTCTTTGTTCTGACTGCACATAGTCAGTAAGACTTGAGATAAGTAGGAACATTTATAATTTTTTATTACTCTCAAGTGGCCTCAGTCTCCCTGAGGAATGAGTACCTTACCAGTGCTGCCCCCTGGGTAGCAGGTTCTTACAGAACTGTATTTCAAATGAAATGTTCTACTATTTTTAAAAAATCTACTACAGGAGTGACTTTTTCCCCTCCTTTTTCACAATCATCTCACCATCCCGGCTTTAGGCCAATGTTTCTCATCCTGGCTGAGCATAAGAGATTTCACCCACCATGCAAGTTGCAGAGTGGATCTGCAGATGTCGGAGGCTGGCAGGACTTTCTGCTGCCTCACCCAGCCTCCCGAGGATGCTCACACGTCACAGCAGCTGTGCTCAGCAATGTCCCTCAGCCCCAAAGGGCTTCCTTGGCGTCCTGCCACTGCTGAAGCATCACATCCCGACCCCTGCAGCATCACTCAGAAGGCCGTGGGGAGTGCTGACATGTGGGATTTATCTGGGGGCTCTGTGAAGCAACCTGCAGCATGAAACAGATGGGAAACGCTGCCACACGGCCTTGACTCCTGGCCAGAGCACAGGCACAAACAGGGGCTCCTCTGATGGGGCTCGGCTGCCATGTGTGTGACACCATCATTTAACCTGCTTTAGACAACTTTCCTTGTCCCCAGCCAAGTTTTTCCTTGTTTGGAGATATGGGTTAAGATATGAAGATAGGGACTAAGCTCATCCATTCAGGTCAGGGCACTGGACTCTCTCAAAAGCTGGTTTGAAATGCAGGGTAGCTACAGCTGTAACTTTCCCCATCTGTTCTTTGCATAATTCTTCTGAAAACAAGTATACCAGACAACAACACACTTGAGAGTTTTTTTACCTTGTATGAAGTCTTATTGGCTTAGTTTTGTCATCCAGGATTTTTCCAGATGTTCTGTGATCTCACTCACAATTAACATATCCAGGATCCAAGTCTCACACTAGCACTGAGATCAGACTTAGACATGTACTTTCTAGAGTATGACATGATTCTTGATTTGATTTACATTTCCTAAGCCTTTTCTAAGTAAGAAAATTTTCTATGTAAGAAAATTAAAGAGGCATGCAAATAATGACTTTGAATATCATTGGCAACTCCTAATCTATTTCACTGCTGAACCTTTACACTACAAAATTATCATAATTCTGTATTTCTTTGGAAAACATGCTGTGCACAGACACATTCATCCTGGGTTGAGTCACCTGTTATTCACAGCTCTAAGATTAAAATGGCATTTCTAATTTTTATATCTGAGAAAGAAAAATGAACTAAGCAAAACATAGTATGCATGACCTTACAACACTAATTACTCACTGGCAGGAGCCACCAGCACTCACATATAGCTATAACAAGGCTTTGACTCAGGATGTTATTTTTCTGCAGATTACCACCCTAAACTCAGACCATTTATCATGAACTGCTGACATTTCAGCACTAGCACAACAATACACAGCACAAACTGCTGACCAAAAACGAGCACAGCTTTTTGATGCAGTAGATGATAGTTCATTATTGGGATATCCCCATAATAATAATTCATTTTCCCTTGACAAAAATATCATCCTCTAAAATTAGTTACAGTGAGTTGGATAATTCTTAATAAAGAAGAGGCATGCAAGTTAGAAGAACCACCCCTGCTTAATTACAGCAAAAAGCAGAGTTCCTGCTTGATGACCTGAAGTGCTTTAAGAACAAAAGCAAATTTTAAAATATGAATGATGCTAATTTTCACTTGGCTTTTTTTTTTTACTTTCTTTGAAATCAGAACTTTTTGAAACAGCTTGCAAAGGCTCCATGGAGAAACCTGGTTGTCCTCTATGTATTTGCAAACCATATAGTGCATTCCTTTTAGATCACCGGAAGCATGTAAACTATTTCTTGGGAAATAAATTGTTTTCCAAGATGACACTTAGGAGAGCAAAACCCAGCAGCCAAACATGGTGAAATGTGAACATTTGTTTGGGAGTGAAATGAAGCAGTGAGTGATATTTTATGGAATTATCTTGTGTCAAGTTTTCAGTTATTTGGTAGAAGGAAGTAATTTCAAAACATATCAGTATTTCTTCAAGCAGGGAATGTTTTGCTACAGCTCTGTCAAATCTTCTAGAACTGAAAACCATTCCATCAAAGTCAATGTGAACTCTGACAGTGGTTACAAGAGGAATAGGCTTGCAGTAAGCATACCACATAAAATGTAATTTTTAACAAAATAATTTTACTTTAAAAGGGATTGCATTTCTTTCTTGAAGATTTTGCTACATTTCTCAAGAATCCTCACTATTTGCACAACATGAGTCCTTGCATGATGGTTGTAAATGAGGGAGGCAGAGGACCAGTAAGGCACCATATGTAAGATTAAGATTCAGACGCCTTAGATTATTTTCTAAATCACTCAGAAAGAAAATGTTTTTCATTTCAGCTTTACCCAAAAAGACTTTTACATTGTTCTTCCATATGCTATTAATCTGCAAGTTTCGATTCTACAGACTGCTGTAGAGCAGTAAAAAGTATCTCCAGGTTAAACGTATTTGCAAAGAATCAGGTAACACATGGGTGCATTTGGAGGAGACAAATCTGAAGGAGATATTTTATTTTACACTGTGTAAAATTTGATACTGCCATTGCATTCTCATAAAAGTGATTATTCTCTTCTAGGAAATGATGTAAAACAATAAAGGAGTGGTGTTAATGTGCTCTGTTAAATGTTTCAGGATGTGCAATCAAAGAGGTTGTTTGGTTTGCGCTGCACAAAGCTGAAACTAAAGGGGATCACTGCTGAAGTCCCATGGTTGCAGGCAACACAGCTGCAAGAAGGGTAACCACAAAGAATTTCACTTATCAGAAATACAGAGTGCACCTGTCAGAAGGCACAAGTGTGTCCAAAAGTAAGCACAGCAACAAGAAATCCTGTTCTATCAACCACAAATACGGATTAGAATTAGCTGCACTGAAAACAAGTCTGATTTGGGACACGTGGCTAAGAATTTGTGCAAGAAACATAAAATAATTTAGAAACATAACCCCCTGCCCACCTTCCACTAGACCAGGTTTCTCAGAGCCCTATCCAGTCTGATCCCAAACACTTCCAAGAATGGGGCATCCACAAATTCTCTGGGCAACCTGTGCCAGTGCCTCACCGCCCTCACAGGAAAGAACTTCTTCCCAATATCTAATCTAAATCTACCCTCTTTCAGTTTAAAGACAAAACAAAATATCTTCCACAGAGATGAAAAATGCCAAATTACTCTTTTAGGAAGCAGGGGTTGAATTCCTTCAGGCAATCATGGAGTAAAGTTCTGTGTTCTTCATCTTCCTCTTGTGCCTGTGTTACATAGACCAGGAGCGGCAGATAGCACATGGTGTTTCAGGCACTTGGGGAACTTCATGGATAAAAATTAAGGCATCCTAGAAATTACTAGATGTCACTGCTGGTCAGGAATTATAAAAATAAATTTGAATCCTGAAATTAAACTTAGACTTTCTCATTTGGCCAAGTGTCATTGCAAAAGTTCCACTCTAGGCTACCAGGCTGCTTTGGTGTGGAGTGTTCTACTGCTGGAGCCCTCACTTCCACACAGCTCTGCCTTCAGCATGTCTGAAGCAAAAATAGGACTGAAAGATGCAATCCAATTAAGAAATTGTTTCAGATGATAAATATCTTATTTATAATTTACAACAGAATTTAAAGTATTTTTCTGCTGCTGCCTTTAGAAGAAAGTAAATACACACACATAAACTTCTGCTGGGAAGGATAGCTGCTTTGTAGAGATGTTTTACTGTAACAATTTTTTGCCTCAAGTATTTTAACTTGTCAACCTCCTACTGAAAGTATGTTGGTTTTTTAAAAAAAATTGAAATGGATTAATTTTCATAAACTTCTGTAGAAAGTATTTATTTTGCAACCATGGTGCTGAAATTAAACAGCTAGATAGATACATGTTTATATTCCTGCAACCACAGGACTTCTTTTTAAAGCCTCCATGAATGTGTTGCTAAGAAACCAAGTCTTTCGTATATCTATGTCACTCTTTAACTTACCCTAATTATAAACAGTTTTTTAAATTGCATTTGAAATTATATTTTTAATATCTAGCCATTGTCCAATCACTTCAGATGTCAATTTATTTACAGGAGGCAGCAGAAAGGGACAAGTGAAGTAAATAGGGTTTTTCTTAAAGTTTACTTAAAGTTTTCTTGGAGTTGCTGAAGTGTTTACAGGAAGCCTTTCCCCCACACGAGGAGGGTCAGATCTATTACAGCAAACAGTTGTGATTGACTCGACCTTTGGCATTTTTGTGTTATTAATTCTTCCTGTAACTTGCTGCAAATATTACGTTTGTTTGTTTTCTGTTTCTTATGAATAAATTGTACTGAGTAAGAACCTAATGGTTTAGGGCTTGCACAATTTTCAGGCTCTCTGCTCAAATCCCTGTTTCCGCCAGCAGATCTATTCCTCGATTGCACTGCCTACCTCTTCTAAACATAAATCACTTCTGCATTTCTCCAGAGCTGGATGGAACTTTTTCCTATGGCATCCCTTAAGGGAACAAAAGAAACTAAAAAAAACTAACAAACTTTGTACTCAGAGGTAGCATTCAAGACACTTGAACCAGAAACTGTAGACCACATATGTGTATTGCATCCATCTGCATAAAAGCAGAGCACCAGCTACAAAAGGTTCTGTTTTGATTTCCCAGACACTATTAAAGTGAACTGGAAACCAGAAAAAGTACGGATTACTACTTACCAAAGACAAGCCAATAACAGACAATAAAGACCTGCAACTGTCATTGCCTTTCAGCCTTCACCATAAAAAACTGAGAGCTAATTAAATAACCAGGAAAGCTTGGAAAGCCTAAAGAAAGTACGAGCCAAAGAATCTGTGAGTTACATTTAAGGATCTCTAATGATAAGCAAGTGTAGGTCCTGCTCACTAGCTGGACCTCTTCCCACCAAGGGCATGGGGTCCCAAAACAACTGAGTAAAAATAACAGCAAACATTTTGGTGTAGAGAGAGCAGTTTACTTGATAGTCTGAATTGTTCTGTTTAGAACATAAAAATGTCTGCCTCCAAATTATCCATCTGGATGTATTAATGGTCACCAGAAAGCAAGCTGTGATAGTGGCTGTTCCATGCAGACAATCAAATATGATATTTTACATGTTGTTTGCCCAGCTCCAGTGTCCAAGACAAGAAGCTGTGTGACACACAACACCTGTCACCACCAATCCCCACACTGCTGCAGCCACTGGTAAGGAGCAAAACACCTTTAAAAAGTCGTTTTTATGAGAATACAAAGCATGTTGCTACTGAACCAATCAACACAGCACCAATGGGCAACATTTTCCACCTGAGATACACCCTCAATACGAGCTGATGGCCAAGGAGTACTGGAACTCATGATGGGTTTTTTTTCCTTGCAGCTATTCCTCACCATAGCAGTAAATTTGGGGTTATCTCAAGAACACAAAATGCATTTTAAACAGCCCCTCTTTTATCTCACTTTTGAAACAGCATTACACTATTAGTATTTTAAAATTTCCTAGTACCAAAATTAACTGACATTCAGCAGGAAAACATTGTCTGTTCAAGGAGTAAATACTTCCATCAATATAATGCAGGAACCCTTAACAGAAAGTCATTGTTTGCTGGAATGAAAGACCAGTTTTGCCATTTTTAATGGTGGCAGATTGCAGAAGTTAAAATTGAAAAGCATCTGGGGTTTTTCAAGGAAGCAATAAAAGTCACCATGGGCATTGTAAATTCCCTTGGCATTTGAGCACTTTTCCCAAGAAAATCAAATCTCATTCCAATCTATGCCATTACTCAGTGAAGTGCTGTGTTACCTGGAACATCCTGGAGCAGTGCATTGGCAGATAAGGCACATCTGAAAGGTCCCAACATCTTGTCCTAAAGTATCACCATGGCTACAGAACTGGTACATATTGCTCTTCCTGAAATTGTTGCTAATGCATCAGACTAAACTAATAAAAACACTTAATATACAGATATCTGAAAATAAACACACAAGGTGGACCCTTTGTCTCAAGAATCACATCTAAAAGATCTTGAACCTTGCTCTCCATCTTTGTATCCAGGTAACAAACTACAGGTATTTGCATAATAGTGATGAGCATAACCAGTGATGAGCAACTGGTTACTGATGATTTCTTTCCTTCAGCAGGCTGATTCAGGCCAGGCCAGGACCTCATTTTAGGATAACGTGCCTCCTTATATAGCTTGCCGTTGCTTAAAATCCCAATTAGATTAAAATATTCTCCCACCCTGAGGATTTCCTCAGTCATTAGTCAGAAATGAGATTCACTTTCGTCCCACCAGAGCACTTATTGCCCCGGCGTGCTCTGGAGGCACTAAATATTGCCAGCAGTAAATCGGCAGCTCATGACTGCTCACATCGTTAGCCACCCTCTAAGGAGATCATCAGCACATCACTGAGCAGCCTGTCCTTTGCTCCCTGTCTGGCCAATACTCAGATCCTAATGTGAAGCCATCCCACTGTTTTTTTAATAAACTCATATTCCATAAAACATATAACTTGCTAATCATACAACACAGCACATTGCTGGCTCTCCTGTGAGATGAAATGAAATGATAATCCAATCACTTTCAGTGGTAACAGGTCCTTGGGTGATTGTATCCTGAGCTGCCTCTGCAGGTTCTCACATCACTGAGAAAGGCAAAATATTAACAGCAAAACTCATATTTTTTTCAGGATTCATAGTATATGTGAAACACAGGCAGATATTTGGATAAAAATACTTTCATCCCAAGCACTAAACTGCCTCAGTTCTGCTTTTATTTGCATTTTCTAAGCATGGGTCATCAGAACGTGACCTTGTCTGCCTCAGACCACCAACTGCCCTGAGCTGCTCGTGTGAGAGCTGTGTACAAACACTGGTACCTCTTACCTGAATTCTCCCTGGCTTCCTCTCTGCCTCCACAACTGATAGCACATGTGGAAATGTTAGTGGTTGGCTGTAATCAAGTGTGAGGTTTTTTGTCATAAGGATTATTTTTAATAACTTGGGATCTTTTTTGTTACACAAAAACACCGTAACAGCATACAGTTTGATAACTTTAATGAGGCTTTGCAATTTACATTCAATGTGTATTAGTACACAAAATATAAGAAATCACATATACACATAAACTTTGCTTTGTTGTTTTACAAACCAACCAGAATGAACTACACAAGCTACATCTATTCACATAACAAAATGGAACATTTTCAAGCTTTCTTCACCGATCAAATATCTCAACAACTTATGGACCAACATTATTTTTCAGCTGCTAAAACAACAATCTGCCATAAGGAACAAATAATTTATGTCAACAGATACACTGACATCGCATTCTACGAAATCAAAAGCCAAGCTGAGCACTGACTGAATGCTTCCAGATTTCAGCAGAACTCACGTGAAGCAATAGTGCAGAACTTACACTAACATCAAATCTCTCCACAGTTTATCAGCCCTATGACTGAGAAAAAAAAAAAATCACATACAGAAATTCTTTAGGGTAAATGAAGCCATTTCATTACAGGGTTATTTAACCCACTTATTTTTCAACCTTTTTAAAACAAAAAGGAAATAGCTTTAAAAAAATTTTTTTAAAAAGAAATACTTAAACCTTTTGGGTTTTCATTTGCTGACTTATAAACTATATTCACATACAACATGAATTTGTACCTTGTGAATAGTTTTGGTCCCTCAGACTGTCTTATTAGTGAATCTGTTTTTAACTACTTTGTTCAAATATACCAACACTTCACTAATATAGTTATTTAAAGTTAAGTAGGTAAAAATAACATAGACCTATCTTAAAACAGTATCTCTCATTTTTGGCTTCTGAACAGCACACAGTCACAAAAACCAAAGCTTCTTTTAGCAGCATTAAAGGTGAAGTGTGAACTTCTGTGTGAAGCTGTCCTAAAAATTTTCTGGTACTTTCAAATATATTGAATGCGCTCAGCTCTTCAGACACAGACCCTGCAAAACCTGAGCATCCAGCTTGCTTTCACAAACAAAACCCTGCTCCCAGAGCAGTTCCCTGCAGAGGTGCTCATTTGGTCACACACATTTTCACGACACACATGTGACTTTTTACAAATGAAACCAATGTACCACATGAGTATTTCAGTACATGCACTAGGGGAACGCTTCCAGAATCATCCTTCAGTTTGGTAAGGAGGGGAAAACTACAATTTTCACAGACTAACCACTGCTTTATTCCTGCTAGTTTCAACAAAATGTGTTGAAAGGACTAAAAGCTCACCAATACATCTCAAAATATAACTGTAAGGCAGCTGAGCTCCTCTGCTTCTGTGTTCCCACAGGGAACCTCAGGTTTTGTCAGTGATTTGAAAGGAACACTAACACTGATGAAGTTTGCAGCTCTCCCAAAAATTCATAGAACAGTAAATAATTAAGAGGCCAAGTCAATGAACCAAGCAGAGTGGACCATTTAATAAACTGGGCATAAGCAAAGTGTCTTTCATACACACTATTGGTAAATTCAATGCCTAGAAGTATAGAATACCCTTATGGAAAGGATGCTTGACTTTGTTCTAGAAAACAGTGGCTCTGCAAAGGATTTGGGGGTATCTCTGGCAGAAAAAAATCTACGCCTTTCAAAAATCACCCTGGAGATCACTTTTGCACTTGTACAAGTCTGTTAAGGTGAAAGGCTTGGTGGGGAGTGTTGTAAGGGGCCTCTTCACTTTAGCACATGGAAGAGAAAAAATATAGATGATTTAACATTCCACTACCAGTTTTGGAAGTGAATTAAAACATTCAAGGGCATCTTTTGGAGCAGCAATATCAAACTGGTAAGCAACAATAACAAACCACTCACAATTTAAAACAAATGCCAAACCACTGAGCCTTGGAACTCATTTTAAGGTACTGCCCACGTAGGAGCGTTGCCTCCATCATCTCTTCGTAGACTGAGCTAAACTTTATTGTCCCATAGAGCTGAGAGGCTGTTGGTTTATCTGTTTGGAACTTACTGGTGACTCTGATATTGCTGCAACCTTCAGAGAATTCTTGATGGAGCTGAGTTCCCACATGTGTAAGTTTATGACGTGCACACCACAACATCCACTTGTGATCTTGTACAGGTTTTTAAGAACAGCCTTCCGGAGAAGAATGTACACCCAGGGATCTAAAATCTGATTCCACGTGGCCATTCGGAGAGCAAAAAGTATCGTCTCACAGGTCTCCTTTGAGCGACCCTCGTTAATCCCAATTCTGGCCATTGTCACCTGAAAAGGCAGTATTTTAGAATTATGCATCAAAAAATACACCAAGAGAGCATTTAAATTACCTGAAAATCACGTATTTTAAAACCATATATTAAAAAATATACCAAGAGAGCATGAGTGAAATTGTTTCAACGTTGTCTCTAACTTCACACCTTCACAGCACCAGTGCATCCCAAATTGCAATGTAAATACTTTCAGGCATATAACATTTATCACCCTAGAAATCCTCTAAAATGTTTTACAAAGGACATACATGTGCCTCTGCTGAATTACTTCTGCAGAACTTTGAGCAGAGGATGGCAACCAGGGATTGATCTGAGCAACAAGTAAAAATTTAATCCAGAATTTGATCTAACAAAGCATGCCAATATTGTTCCAGAAATGGATTTTCTCAAGGGCAGAATCCACTTGTAGGTCAGCACGTTTTTTATAAAAGCTATTTATTTTTTCACATTTTCCTAATTAAAGGCTGCATAAGGAACACAGTACCTTGATTTCAACAAGAAGATTCATGTTTTACACTGCAGCAGAACACAATTTATTGACACCAGAAGATTTAGAGGTCTGAAGGAAAATTTAAGCCATGGTGACAAAAGCCACTGATACCCCTCCACTTGTCAATGGAGATGCAGAGGGTTTCATTCACCTCTGGAGGTGCTGCACATGGACAGACCTCCACCAGCAACAACACTACCAGAGACAATAATTCCACATGGTGGAATTCCAGAATGGCTCAGCAGGACAGCATCTGGCAGAGGATACCCAAGGGCTACAGCAGCCCAGCAAGCTGTGGCTCTGGCCTCCCTGCTCTGCAGAGCAGCAAGCTGGGCTGTGAGACACAGCCCCAGTGAAACTCAGGCCACTGGGACTCCTGCCCTGCAGAGACCTCCTTTACAGGCTGGCTGCCACTGGGGGTTTGTAACCTAAGTTCCTGTGTGAAGAAAGCCTGATCTGCCAAGCCAGGAATCTGCCAGAAGATGGTAAATTATCTCTCCCTGTTATTAATGTTAAAACCACATGAAGACTTTTTTGGTAGAAAGATGAAACACTGCAATGCTTTTAGTTCCAAAGCCTTTAAAGTGCTGCAGTTATTTAACTAAGAAACGGGATATTTTACAACTGATGCTGTGAGTACACTGATTTATTGAGCAATGAGAGGTAGGGTCAGTCTGTCTAAGTGCAGGGTCGTAGTTTCAAAAAGAGGCACTGAAAAAAAAACTCAACAGAAAAACTAAAAAATAATAATGAAGGAAGAGAAAACTAAAGCTCAGCATTCCAGCAAACCTATTTCACTCCTTTTTAAATGCTTCTCTGTATTTCCAGACCCTACCTATAGCTTGCAGGTCACCACATCTGAGTATAAACTTGAATGGCACAAAGTGAATGCATAAAAGGACACTGAACTTGTTTGGCGAAGCATTTGATCCAGTGTTTCTGTATGGCTTCTATGGGAGCAGCAGAGGAAGCCCCTCGGAACATTGCTAAGGAAGCTGGTAGGGCTGGCAGGAGCACAGCTGGGAACTGGTGTGGAAAGGAGGAGGAATGTCTGAGCACCAAGCCAACACAAACACAAGCCAGTTCCCTGAATCTGCTCTTCACCCCACAACCACCGGGCACATTCCTCTGACATCAGCAGCCCACCCAAACTTGAACGGCTCCTTTGGCTTCGCATGGGATGTTTTTCAGGACAGTCTACATTTTATTTATTAGAGGTCTAATACCACAAGGCAAACTCAGACAGTATACTCTTTACTCTGCAAATAGGACTAGGCAACAAATGACAGCTCAACAACGCCCACAAGACCAATGTCCTTATCCCATACAGCATGTTTGACTTAACACAGACATTCAGGTTCCTAATCCGCCTCTTGATGTACTTAAAAATTCATTTGCTGTTCCTCTCTCACATTCTCTAGAGTTAATAAATGCCAAATCCAACGCAATGTCATGTCCAGAAAAACAAGCAGTAGATGTTGCTAATAAGTAGCTCTATCCAGATTTTGTAAAACTTATTTTCTCATGTTACCTAGAACACTTGTGAGATTCCCTTGCATTTAGAAGCAATCACCTCTAAGTGAATCTATTCATTTGCTGTTCAACATAAACATACCTCTGCTTTGATTACAGATTTGCATGAAGTAAATCAGGACAACAAGGAAAACTGATACATAATTTATGGATTCTGACACTTGGGGGAGAAGCTTCATCCAGAACATTTCAGTTGCCTCTTCTGAACATCGGACATGCAAAAAATAATACATCTGAACTCAGGCAGAGCAAGTAGAGCTTATATACACAGTCACATGTTTAAGCAATTCAGCTGTGGGTCCCTGGATTTGAAATAATAAGATAAAATCTAATTATCTTCAAATTTTGTTTTATAAAATAAGATTTTCCTAACCATATTACTTACATTATTTGGGAGTATTACGCAGAAATTAAAAAATATTTTCTTTCTTGTATCTCAAAAAGTAATGTAAAATAATATCCAGCTTTTTGAAGTTCTGAGAGGCCGAGATTTCCATACAGAAAGACTGAGAATCTCATTGCAGCCCTCAGCATGAGCATTTTTATCCTAAAATACTTGTGGCAGAGCAGCAGAACATGTTGCCATCACTTTGAGTATGAAGTGAGAGAGTTTCTCACTCCTCCAAAGGGACTGCCCTGCCCTGGGGGCTTTCACATTTTCTGAAAAATCTTGGAAGAAAACTGCAAGCAACTGAATCAACTGCACCAACACTGCAATGAGGAGACTGTGTCCTGGAGCCTTTCTAAAATCATCTGCTGATTCCCAGAACAAGACCTAAACTTCAGTGGAAGAGGGGTGGAATGGAATAAATTATTATTTCTATCACATTTTCATAGTCAATTTGTTCTATTTAAATTTAAATTCTTAAAATACTGTTCCAAAATCAGTTTGAAAACATAAATTCTTAAAAGGACTAATACACTAGCAGCTGTTAAATAAAGGATTTCATTGAAGCAATGCATGCAGACAGTCTGTATTTGCTCCCTGGGTGTGAGAAATTCGTGTCACTGAAATGGTTCAAGTCATCAGCTCAGAAATTGCCACCAGAACTTGGTGCAGTGCCAAGTGGACTTTTGAGAGCGGGACCACCTCGACAGGCACAAAAAGAACATTTCTTTTCTTCTTATTTGAGTATTAGTGGTCAATAATTGGTTCAAAGTCAGGAAACCAACTCAAACACTTTTTGCCATTCCCTGTAGGCCCAGCAGGCAGGTAGGACAAAGGAATTCTGTTCTCTGTAGCCAGCAACACACAAGTGGGCAGGAGGCAGCACTATTGCATCATATCTAACCATCTTTGATCTCCACAACTAAAGTTAATATTCATGCAGATTCAGCAGTGTGACTCAAAAAATTAATCCCCAGCTGGTAAATAAAAAACGTAACTCATGACATTTTCTAACTTATCTAGAAATGTAAGAATCCAAGTAGCACTTTGCTGATTTATACACTGTTTATATGAAGACAGCTGTAGTATGTCTCCCTGGTTTGCAAAAAAAGAAAAAGTATCACGTGATGTAACTATGACAATTCAAACTTTCTTTAGAAAAGGTACTACAAAAGGATAACTGTAAAAGCCATTTTAAACCAAGGGTACCTGTTTGTAAGATATAAAGTTACTCTGACTCCTACTAGTCCTTACTGGTTTAAGAAAAGACCAGAGAATTCCGTGTCCCTAAAAATAGATAGAGAGAAATCAAATTTGTGTCAAGAAAGGACTTGACACAATACATTAAACTTCTACATACTTTTTGTCCAATTTTAAGCTTCATTAAAGCCAAAGCTCATTTTGCAAGATCCAGAAAGTCTGACGGAAAATTTTTTAAAACAATTTAAAATTGTTGACTTCTTCAATTTTGCACCTAGCAGACAGCATCAGAGAATTACCATTTCCCTTCAGGACAAACCTCAGTGCAATAAACAAAAAAGTTGCTCCAAGGCTTCACACCACTCACCAAACATAAACAGCACTAATTTAATTTTCTTTCCAATTGGGTCTACACAAGAACAACCAATAGGCTAAAAAGCTCTGCTGCTTACTCACATTCCTGTTAGTACTCAAGGACAGCCAGCCAAAACAAGAAGCAGACTTTAGAGCTAGTTAAGAAGAAAGACAAAAATGCAACTTTGATGCATTTCACCTCACAGGCTCTAAATCCAGGTTCTATCCTTGACTTCAGGAAACTAGATAAAAACCAGTCACCAAGAGATTGACATGGAAGGCAGAGTAGACAAATATCGGAAATTCTTGTCTTCTGCAGCTCAGCCTTTGGACTCCATTTCCCTGTGGGAACCTTGCAGACCCTCCCAAGCCTCTTCCTCTTCCTTTGGATTTCCTTTAGTTCTGAGGATTTCCATTAATGGAAGAAAGCCCATGGATTTTTCAGTATTTGCGGAACACTTATGTTTTGTCACTACTGCCTATGCTGAACCCTGAGGTGCAAATCCCCTTCTCCTACACCACAGAGGTTTCAAGGCAGAACTTTACTGATTACGTGCCAAACCATGGAAACAAAAAATATACACTTATTTTGAATTTCTAGAGTTTTTGGAACTTTCACTTTTTGTGTCAAAAAAGCAGCTTCAGTCTAAGAGGCAAGGGATCATACAAGATGCCACTTTGTTGTACTCTATAGACTTTAAGAAAATAAATTTGCAAAATAGTGGGAGAAAGAAATAAAAATGCATAAATCTGCACATTTTATGTACCATTTTACATCTCCCAAGTAGAGCTAATAAAAAAGAAACAGACAGCAAATTGCCTCTACCATTGCTATATTGATCTTGCAGTATACAAGCCAAGCAATTGTTGCAACAAAGTTGAGTATGCTTCATTTTATTTTTTATGTGATTCTGCAAGTCAGTTTAAAAACAAGAGCTTCCAAGAACAATATGCAGTGCACCACTTCTGCCATCAAAATGTTAGTACACACACTGTTCTACTTATGCCACATAATGCTTTTTATGTTCTAGATCTGCAACATGTTTTTCCCCTAATGCTTTCCTTTCCCTTTCTAAAACAAAAACATTAACTATATCTTCAACTTTTATATACCAGATGATCACTTAGCTCAGCAATTAAATTTTAACTGAACATAGCGATTTTATAAAAAAAGTCAATTTAAAAAGGAATTGTAGACAACAAAATACATGAGCCAGCTTTCCATCACATTAAAGTCCAGAGGGTACTTTTAAGGGCACATGTAATAATTCCTTACGTAAAATTTTGCAGGACCAGCCCTTGAGAAGTAGCAGCAGAATAAGGGAGTCTCCTTTTGTCTCGTGTATTTCTGTGATAAAATAAGAATGCCACTAAAAATTAAGAGTGGATCCACTGGCTCACTATTTTCCCCCCTTAAAAAGGAATTGCATAAACATTTTGAAGGTATTGTTGAGCTAAAGGTGCTCAGGGGTGTAGAAAGTCCAAAAAGAATAGAGAAAATAGGAAAAACACAGTTTTTTGCAAAGCAAATAAACATATTTTCTCATATTTCTTTCTCAGACACAGCTTAGTCTGTGACCAGGGAATTTCTCACTGAAGTTTACAGGAATGAAATTATGAAGCAAGCCTGCTTCACTTTATTACCAGCAGGGAGGTGTGGGGGGTGTGTGCACATGAACTTGCAAACATTAACTGAAAGTGAAGTTTTTATTTTCTGTCATCTTTCCCCTTAGACACTACCTATTTTGCATCAGTTTTGCAGTAGCATAAATTCCTGTTGGGCTTGAATAAAACATTCCAGGTCACCTCTTTGTTTCTCCTAAATAATCCAAATATTTCTATCTTGGATTGACAGCCTCTTTCTTTATTTCCTTTCCTTGCCAGCAAAATAAGAAATACTTTAGTTCAACTAGATGGCAATGTCATTACTCTCACAGCTTAATTGATAACTCATTTGAAAGGAAAGCATTGTGGATATGGATAGAAAAGATTCTAGCATTGGAAACAGTAGATGACTCACTTCATAATGAAAAGACATAGCGTCCATACCAAAGTCAAATAAACAACCTGTTTCCTGAGCTACATGTTTTAAAGCTACAAGAAAGCCTGTTTCCACAGTGTGAGGAATGTATTCCTGCCTAAGAACAAGGCCTATAACAAAAAATCTCTTGCACAAAATAATTAATTTTATAGATAAAATCCATATATTCTTTAACCAGCAGTGCTAGAGAAGCTTTACAGGACAATTTTAAGGACCAGAAAACAATAGAATATTTCTAATATGTATAATAAGGACCATCTTTAGGGAGGCAAGGACTGTAAGTATTTGGGATTCTTCTTCCATTAGGGTCAGTTGGGTAAAGCTTCAAATCCTGGAAATGACCTATTACTTCTCTATTGTTGCTTTGCTTTTCCAGGTTTTCACACCCATTTGGAAAAAAAAAAAAATCACATTTTTAATGGTTAAATAAATATTCTAATTTATTTAGGAACAACAGAAGTTCTCTCACTAATACCCTACAAATATCCAAAGGAAGAATCACAAATAACACTTGATACTGGGGAGGAAGAGAACTGTCTGAATGAAGAAAAAAAGAGACAATATACAGACAGCCTGGGGGGAAGAGGAGCTGCAGAGGTCCACAGCTATAGAACAGGCTGAAAAGATTGGAAGAGACCTCTACGGTCATCAAGTCCAACCATTAACCCAGCACCACCATGCTCACTACTAAAGTTTTCCATATGCCCAAGTGCCACACCCACATGCCTTTTGAACACTTCCAGGGACGGTGATTCCAGCACTTCCCTGGGCAGCCTATTCCAATGCTTGATCACCCTTTCAATGAAGATATGTTTTCCTAATTTCTATTTAAAACTCTCCTGGCGATCCTGTCCTTATTGAAGATGGACTGGAGTCACAGTCACCTAATCACTTGGTGCTACCTCATTTGCAGTGTTTGAAAAATCTGACTGGAGGCAAAAAAAGACATGATGCATTGCTTTTACATTATTCTTTTTAGATCACCTTTGTTAAAGTGACTTATTCTATGTATCATTCTGGAGGAGTAAACTAAGCAGCTATGATCAGAAATATCAAGACTAATGAATTAGCAATGTATCTACCAAGTTGGGATATACAATTTGCAGTCACTTTTTCTCTTTTATGTTGGCAAATAAACTGAAAGGGCCTGCAGCTCAACCACCTTTCAGGAGGAGGATGGAAGAGAAAAATCAAGTCTCCATTTAAAAGTGATTTATTTCTCATTATTTCTGCAAATGCACACTTCTGGTAAAACATGGATTCAAGTTTATTACCAATTCACTAATGAACTGTAAATCCTAAACCAAATTGCTACCACTTACAGGGATCCTCACCTCCTTTCTGCTTCACTTTTGTCTTTCCCCATGCAGTGAAGCAGATGGGCATATAGCTGGTCACATCCTTCTCAGCACAAGAATCTTCCTCCCCACATACTCATGCCCTGATGTCAGCCGTAACATGGGTCATGAGGTCACTCTTGAGCAGATTCACTACATCCTTTTCATCCTACCCCACTCCTTTAACTTCGGGACCCCAAACCTCCTCAGGGGCAGCACAAAGGTCCAGCACAAGAGGAGGGGAACCAGCTGGAGAGCAGTCATAAACTTCCAATACTCCAGTGACAATCTTTTGTTTCTGCGAGTTTAGTATTGAGGCCCAACTATCTTAAAAACCTCAGTTCAGGACATCCCTTACACAAAGGTTAATTTTCAGCCTTCTTTGGGCAATCATGCAGAAGCACAGCTCTCATGCCACTCAAACCTGCCCTTCAGCCCATGGCTCTGACTGAAGAGCTAAGAGCAAGTTTAGGAGCTGCTCTCCACTCCTGCTCTGCCTGGACATTAATCCTTGAGGAGAGGGTACAGTACCTACAAAGCAGCTCCAGTTCATTCCACCATTCCTCTATTTCACCTCATCCAATACAAAAATGAATCCCAAAGACTGAGTCACGATTACTACAACTTCACTGTCACCCCCGGTGTAAACCCTTTCTGCAGTGTTCTGCTCCCTGCCCATTGCTGTTCCTAAAAGCACACCCACAGAAGCTGTGATGGGACCATGCTCTGCACTGCCGGGCACTGGGCACATAGGGAATCTCTGTCCTCAGGGAGCTTGCAACCTAAACTGCAACTCAGCAATTCCTCCCAGACATTAACAAATTCCACAGCACTAGTGAGACAAGTAACTTACACCAGAAAGCACCATGCCACACCTCAAATTGTGAATTACACCATAATAATTATCGCACAGAATATATGAATGTATATTACACCCTGATGTCTGTCATTAAACCTGGTGAGGATGAAGGACTTTCTGGAGTTTTTCCATGTGAGTGTATTACTCCCCGAGATTTTTCAGCAACAACTTTACCATTTAAAGTGTTTAGATAGTCAGGAAAGACAGCTTTCCTAAAATAACCATCCAAAAATGGTTATACCATGTATGATATTTCCCAAAGATGGTTATGACATTTTCAAGTAAGAAATGCCTGAATAAGTGTAATATCTAGGAAATAGGAAGAATTCTCTTATATCAAACAACAGAATGAATGTCAAACTGACTTACTTTTTAATATCAAACACAGAATCCAAAAACCTACCCAAGTGAAATAAACAAGGAAAGGTTATGAATGGCAAATTTATTTCGGTGAAGTTTTTAGAATTTGATTTCTTGAGATGGCAACTTCAAAATTGAAAAAAAATTTCTGTGAAAGTCACTGGCATCCATTTGAAACAAAATATTGTGTTTCAATTTATAGATCTTCATGGTTTAATTCTGTATAAAGCATCTAAATTTAAAAATCAAGAAGCAAACAATTATGAAAGAAAACCAGAACCACATTATTCTGAAAATGCCACGTTCTCACACGACTGGAAACCTACCTTTCCTACTTTTTCTCTCCAAAATAAACAATCTTATTGTATTCTGATAGCACTGCATTTTCAAAAAAGGCTTTACGTACATTTTTCCGAACAGCACAAGTAAACACAGATAACAAAAACTATATTTATGCTTCCCTGAAAGCCTCTGGTAAAGGGCAGTATGTCAATATCAGCCCTCCTTCCTTCCCTGCTTTATATCACTACCACTGCCCAGTTCTTCTCCAGCACTGTGCTGTTGGAAGAGCATCTCAGCCCCCTGACTTCTGTGAGAGGGAGGTAAACACTTGAATTACAAATATAGCCACGATTAATATACAGTTTCTAAGTACTCTATGATAAACTACGCCCTGGCCCACACTTATAAACATTTTTGTTAAAATGATTCCTATTTCTCAGAAAGGACAAGGCCTGTAAGATCTCTATGTACTGTAAAAGATGAAAATAGGAACAGACCAATTCTAAACACCAGAACAGTATCTTTAAAATTCAGTATCATTTTAGGTAGGTATAGTCAAAAATTAATCTCATTCCTTTTCTCATCTAACCTGGTGGAATTAGGCAGTTGTGCCACTTAAGAATACTAAATAAAAGAAAGTTCTCTACAACCAATAGTAAAAGCATGAACATCTAATCCAAAGGTTTCTAGTATCATAGAAACACATCTGAATAGGTGGATTGGACTTTTAAATGCATTGTATTAAACTGTTACTCACACGTGCAAATTCTCTCCAGGAGTATTTTCATGGGGACAAAGAAAAGCACACTCAAATTGTCTGAGCTGCTGAATAAACTTTATTCCATGGGGAGCTAAGCTGGAAAGAAACTTCTGTCTAACAAATTAACTAACTTCTGAGACTAATATAAACCTCAATCAAAAATGAGTGTTCTCTTTCCTCCTAACCTATAAAATGAGTTATGTATTTTAAAATAACTTTAGGGCCATAATATTAGCAATGACAGTAATCTTTCAGCAATTTAACCTTGAGTTATCAAACACTAGGAGAAACTCAAGCAAGAACAGTAATTGAATTTGCACAGAGTTAATGGATGTATTGAGAAACTCAGCAAACAATCAAAGGACCGTGACAGGAGGGAGAGCTCTTTCTCTAATGTAGCTCAAAAAGACAATCAAACACGAGAATTTTTCCTTTTCAGAGGAATTTAGGGAGCATTTTATTCATTCAAACTGACACTCCTGATCTCCTCTGACACAGCAAAGTCTGGAAGAGAAATAACTACCTACAGTCAGCAATAACTATCACTGTATTGATGCTTCGGACTAGAGATAAAGAGGTGTAGCTAGCAGGCCTGCTGCTGGCAAAAAGCTTTTTTTCCTTTCCCCATGAAACTGGTTCATTTATTAAAATCATTGTGACAGAAGTGGGCTCCTAAAATGGGTTTGCACCCACCCTCAAATATGCACAGACAGCGTCCAAGGAGTTCTCCCATGGGAGACTTGCCGCAGGTCACCTCCCCTACCACAGGCAGGGTGTGAGGTGTTCCAGACCCAACACAAACCACTCTGCTGACAGTGCATCCTGTCTTTGTGTGGTGTCAGCAGACAAACGTTCTAGCAAGAACTCAATGGCAAAAGCCAGCACAAGCATAGGAATTATCACTGATTATCTTCTTTAAAATCTGAGCTCTGAAAAGGACAGGTAAGTGTCATATTTCCCACTGAAAGTTTACAGCAGCATTCAAAGCTGCAAGGTTAGCTGAACATATTCAAGAGTATCTCCTCCTTCACTCTTCAGAAACACAGGACTGGAAACTAAAAGCCTAATTTATTCTATTTCAAAAGAAAAGATCACTCTCCCTGTTGACTGTGCCTGTGCAGGCAAAACAAGCTCACGGTGGCTGCAGCTTTGACTAATAAAGAGTAAGACAATAATAGGCTTCTGCCGAGCAGCCCCCCATGAGAGATGAGTCCTCAGTGGCAGAGCATGGACCTGCATCTTGGGACATCTCCCTGCTTCTCCTCAGCTGCACTTTCTGATTATGAGAAATCACCAGTCATAAGAGCACAAGGGATAAATTTTTCAGTAACTCTTCTGTTGTAGGGACAATACAACCAGCAATGAAGGCATACAAACAGCATTAATAAAGCAACAAGCCCATATACATGATGCCCATCACACACATAAGCATAAGGTAGTGTAACAGAACCATAAACTACCAGCTTATTAAAGACAGAAAACAAGAATGGAGGGAGAGACTTCAAGAGTAACACAGATATGAACTCCTGGCAAAGTGTGTACATGGCTACACATGCAAAAATACTCAAATGAGATGCACAGAGGATTGCCTTGTACATCAAACTACCTTATACTGTACCCAACGATGTGGCCCAGAACTTACTTAGTGTAAAACCTGCAACAAACTGACCTCCTTCAGCACACACCAACCGTGAGCCTGTCTCTGCACCCAAAACAGCTGGTGGAGCAACTAGGGTAGGATGGGGCAAGGGTATTCCAACAAAAGCCTCCCTGTTAGTACATCACTGCCCTTCTCACCAGTTCCAGAGCACATTCTCTGAAAGGACCACTCAGACCAGCACCAGCAGCTTCTGAGTTGAAGTGATTCAGTAAATTGCAAGCCCTAGGTGCAGGAAAAGCAGTCATCAAGCCTCACTGCGTGAGACAATCTGAGGACAAGAAAAAGTCAGAGCAAGTTCAGAGAGACACAATTAGCATAACAAATTGGAAAGAGAAGAATTACATGAGAAGGGACTGATAAAAATTAATCTAAGCAGTAAAAAAAAAAAAAACTGAATAAGAGTTGATTTATTCATATGAAATAAACAGAGCTCTTTCCAAAAAAAACAGGAATGGCTATTTTCTGCAGTAGAGGGGAGGTAAAGCTGGAATGAAATTAATCAGTTAACTGCATGGAAAAAGATCTTAACAAGAATAATTTGAATGTAGAAGTATTTTTCTCAGGCTGTGTTTCACACATGAAAAAGTTTAGAAATTTTTCCAGATCATAATTTGTTCCTGTAAATAAATTCACTCTGAAATAACTCTCTCCTGTCCATAGTTACAGGAAGTTCTCTTTGCTACTCCAAAAAAACAAATTTTATAAGAGGTTTATCCCTTGAGTCCTACAGAATACGACATACCGATGTCAGAATCTGCTCATACAAACACAGCTCCAAACCAAGCTGTTTCATGACACGCCAGATGTCAAGTCACAGCCAAGAAACAGCTTTATATAACAATGCATTTCATCAGAGGTGCTTGTCACAAAATGCTCCCATCCAACTATTTGCTTTGGGAATCCAATCCCTGGGGACCAAATTCATCCAACAAAATTGACATACCCTTAAGCAAAGGGCTAAGGCTCTCGCAAGGATGAGAACTACACAGAGAAGATGATGTTACTATCTTCAGAACATATTTACCTGGAATTACCCATCACAAAGCAAAATTATTTGAACCATCAGAACAAATGTGCCTCTGCAACTCATTGACTACATATATTATTATAAAAATCATGAATTTCACTTGTTTGGGGTTTTTTGTGAATTTTCTCTCGCTCTCAACTCCTCAAAAGGAGATCAGTGTTCCCCCTTAAGGGAAGGAGCAGGGAGCACCTCTCATTCCCATACTTCATTAAGGAAAGATTCTCTCACAGTGGCAGAAAAGTTGAAAAAGCTGCTTATTTTCCAAAAACAGATGAGATGGAGCTTTGGGGAAAAAATCAAAAGGCAAAAAAAAGAAATCAGAAGGAGTTCCCTGTCCAAGAGCTCCAGGCAGAGCTCTACAAGAGCCATGCCATGGGCTCTGCTTTTGAAAAACACCCCATACCTTCAGGAATCTTAAGACAGAGGTGGTTATTGATTACAATAATATATATTATTATTTATAATATTAAGTGTTAGTTATATATACATTTAAACACATATATAAATAGGCATCAAAACAACTTCACTACCACTGAGCAGATGCAGAAGTCAAGCTCAGTTCCACACCAGACACTATAAAGGACAATCCAGGGTCTTGTGACTTTAATGACATCTGAAAGTGATATTATCACAGGACAGTGACAATGTCTGAATATTAACTCCACTTGGAAAAGAAATAAAATTAATTTAAAATCTAATAGTGAAGTGAATCTGCAGTTGGATTACAGTATTGGACAGACTGATTATGGTAGCCATACACATATGTCAATGGACATACCAGACTAGATTGAAAACAGATGGGGAATAAACAAAGTAAACCCCCCATCAGATGGAGAATCACACAAATGAATCCAAACTCTTGTATCTGCAAACCACATGTGGTATAAAACGCATTGCCTTCCTCCACTTTCTCTTCCAGAAGTTTGTTTGGTTTCTAATTGCTTTGGTTTACTTTGAGGCAATTGACTCCCACGAAACATTTTGTTCTGTATACTCTTTGGGATAGAGAACATAGGTAGAACTCACAATTCAAAGTCTAGACTTCAAATTCTGACTTTTAGATTTAGCTTGGAGAAAAAAAAGTAAAGAAGCAAATGACTGCAGAACAAGCATGTATTTATGTCCTTTTCCAGATAATTTCACCTATGAACACCTGCTCGTACATACGTCAAGAACTTATTTTGGTAGATGCTGATTATATTATAGAATGTAAACCATTCTTTTCACAAATTAAAAGCCCTGAGACCTTTCAGATACATCAGACAAGTAGGTTTGAATCAGCAATTAATCATAAAGCATACAATTTGATAAACCCTGGATCAATTTAATGTAGCACTTCAGCAGTACATTCCTGACAAGACTTTACTCAACTGCAGGCCAAAAAATCTTGCTAAATTAACGCCACACTTGTAATTTTGTTTGTGTTCTGTTGCTATCAAAACAAGGAATGGGTACATAACTCAGCAAATTAACTGATATAAACTCTATGATCATAACAGCTGAGAAAGGAAATACCAATAGAAGACCCCATCCCATTTCCCAGTGAAACTCTCTGGCTAAAACAGTAATTGTTCACTTCCTTGAAACTTTGTCTCAAGAATTCAATCCCACTTTACACCAACTTTTTTTTTTTTTTTTAACTCTTCCTTTCTAACTTAAATTTATCCATATTGCAGAACTACTTTCCATAGCACCAGGCTGATTACAGTGTAAGTTTGCCTTATCTCATTTCAAAAGAGGCAAAGCAGCACAAGCCTGGATCAGACAGAGAGCATCAGCAGATTTGCCACCCCGTGAACCAGAATTCCTTGATTACCAGCTCCCCTCTGCAACACAGTCCCAAAAAATACCAAGTACAAAATTAAGCAAGAAGTCATTCACTGGCCTGTATTGTAAGCTGAAGCAAACACCAAACTCCAAAAAGGGTCTGAAAAAAATTCCTTCTATAATAATAATTCATCTTCAACTACAACTCAGATGAAGTTAAATACTTTAACAAAACCGCTGCTGTGATTTCACTAGATTGCCTGCCATGATTTCTAAAATTATCATTTTATCTATATTTAATATATAGCAATATTAAAATTGAATGGTATAACAAAATTACCAACATCGAAAGAACAACCATAGTAGTTGCAATTTAGTGCTCCTTAATGCATTAAATAAATTAAGTATCTCCGTTGAACTAAAAAAGTTTACAGTTCTTCTGACACCCAAGGGTTTATAAAAACCAAATTAATCCCTACTTTTAAGAACAATTATTTTAAATCAAAATAAATGCCACCAGAGGATAATAATGCTGCTTTTTCATGGAAAGTAAAGTCATCACCTGAGATGCTTTTCTTGAAAACCATTCTGTGGCTTGCCCCAAACTTCAGATGGTGTCTAAACTGTAAAGAAGTTCCCTACAAAACTTGCTATACTGCTCTGACAACTTGGTTTATGCTCCACACACTACAGCCAGGACACGGACAGAAGCCAACATGAATTCAAACTACACTGCAGAGCAAGACTAGAAGAATTCTCTGTGATTTGAACAGAAGTGAAAGAGTTTTTGTGCATTTCAGTGATTGCAGACATTTATATACAGACTTTCTCCTTGAAGCCTGAGATACTGGATTAATTAAATGCTACCTGCCAGATATACCAAACTGCTGCAGCTAGGCTGGTATCAGTATCTAATCTAGAACTAACTCAGGTAACTTCAGAATCTACCATAAGCAGTGAGCAGATGAGATATAGCTGTATCTAATACAGATATCAGATTTAAATGTCAGTATTTGTTACCTCGAACCAAAATTGCCCCTCATTTTTAACACTGGAAAACTACAGGACCCTGTTTCTAGGGAAGAAACTAAGATTTCATATGACTTGTGATTTTAACCCTCTGACCCTAGCAAAAAAACTAAATTTCTTCAGGCACGTTTACAACACTAAAAGGAGACAAAGCTAGTATGAGCTTTATAATGCCATGATACAGTAGGATCTGTCAAATTCTTTCCCATATCACAATCCCACTTCCTTTGATCCTGCTCACTGACAGAGCACGTGCTAACAGCAGTGGCACTGACCTTCTGGGAGTCACAGCAGGGACAGTCCTACACCACCTGCCCACAGCAGCTCTGCTGCTCATCTGTCCACATTACAAACCCAGCTTGCTTAGGTCTAAACCCAACGTTGATTTCAACCCACGGCCAATCACTGCTTTTCAACACGACTCTAAAGCAAAACCCTTAACACCCTGTTAATAGAGGGGAGGATTTTTAGGTTCTTAACTGCCCTAACACAGCTCACAAATAGCAGTAAACTGTTAAAATAACAGCAATCAGACTGCCATGAATAAAAAAATTATTTACACTGTACAGAGTAAAAAGACTTCCCAATCCTAAATTCCCAAATTCACTGAATTTTTGGAACAGCTCAATATTTGTTCTGAATTATTCTAGCAATGATTCTGCTACCACTGTCTGCTTTACAGCATTGGAATTACAATCCTCACAACCCCTATATATTTAGCATAATGTAATATTGATCAGAAGTGGAGAATAGCTACCAGTTTTTATAGACGCATAGGTACATACATTATGGGCAATATGCTATAAAATTATTATTATTGAGTGAGTGGAGCTGTTATCACAGTTTAAGTGCTTTAAAACCTGGAGATAAAAAAGTATAACTTTTATACAGTGATGTGCATTAAACATTGGCAAACACATTAGGCTCTTACCAGGAATGGACTCCAGCAAATGCAAGAAACACACATTATAGCCAAGAGCTGAATGATCATTTCAAAATGATGAGATCTGCCTTGTCTTTGTTGACTTTTAAATTTGACTCTTAAGAGGGTAATTCCTGTGACAGCATTGCACAGGAATGAAATAGCAAGGGCCAGGAACCCAAGGCAAGAAAAAAGTAAGAGATAAAATCTGTCTTCCCAGTCCTCAACATGTTCTGTTTTATAGAAGCACCAGGTCCTCGATGCTTGAATTTGGTAGGCTCTAAACCTAAGAATAGGTAGCAAAGCTATAAGAACAGCAAACAGACATACCATAGTCAACATCATTTTCACATGTCTAGAAGTCATTTTTGTAGAGTGAAATATTGGCTTAGTGACTCCAATGCACCGTTCAACAGCCATCACACTGCCCAGGAAGAGCGGGCACAAACCAAAGAAAACCATGCAGATGCCAAAAACACTGCAAAGAATGTTGGACTGGTTAAATCGAATCCAGTCTTTATCTGATGCATACACAAACACTGCAATGGCTCCATTGATGAGGTGACCAAAGAGATCTGTGACAACCAAACCACTGGCAAGGAGCAAAAAGGAAGCTTTTGATTTCTGTCTGAATCTCTGGTATGCCTTCATGAGAATTACTATTGCAAGACTGTTGGACAAAATTCCCACTGTCATGAAGATTATTGAAAAGAAAACTGAAATCTTTTTCTCCGTGTGGCACGTTGTGTTTTTCAAGACTCCAAATCCAGCCAGCCCTTGTGATTTTGAACTGTTCATGATTAGGAAAGGAGATGCAGCCCTCAAAGCATTTCAGCAGTCTTGCAGTCAAAAGGCATCTGCAATATTAAAAACAAATATACACAATGCTGTAAAAGGCATACCACTGTTCAAATGGCATTTGAAGCAGAAATTCCACAATATTAGTACAAATCTAATTTCTGGTCTTCTGAGTGATATGATATGGCATCACATTTTAAGCCCATCACTCAAAGGGTAAAACAATTATCTGCATGCATTACACAATGCAAACGTAGCCTACAGGAAATTTAGAGTCTCTGCATGGATAATATATACAAAATAATGTATAAAATACATAATGGTTATGTACATATAGTAACAGAAACAATACAAACAATTCTGGTGGTTAAACTACGCTAAACGTTTTTGTAACAAACTCCTAGAATGACAATATTTAGCCAGCCCATCTACAGTGAAAAGGGAAATACTGAAACTGAAGCATTTAGAGATCATAATCACACTCCATTTCAAAACATTTATTCTCAAAACAATGTCTTAGCATCTTCTAAACAATTCTTCTCCCACAACTTCATGTTTCAAAGCTTTAACCTAACCAGCACTGAAGCCTTCAACTTCCCAGCGCCCTCGCTGAAGCACAAACTTTGTTTTTAGATGCGCCATAATTCAGAAACCAATTCCTCAAGTTACTTTACAGCTTATCTCCCATCTCTACTCCAAGGACATTCCTAATAGCAAAACCTTCCCAGGCAGGAAAACGAAAAAAAGGGAAAAAAAGATAGGAAAAAAAAAAAAAAGGCAAGCGTTAATAAGCCGTATTACGAACGGCCGCTGAAGCCTCTCGGTTCCTGAGCTACATCGGGAACGGGGCACGCCGGAGCCAGAGGCACCTCTACCGTTCGGGAGCGCTCAGCGGAGCGCAGCCGGCGACGTCCTCAGACGGAGCCGCGCACCGCAACCTCCCTGCGCGGCTCCCCGCGCTCCGCGGGCACAGACAGGCGGGCACAGACAGGCGGGCACACGCAGGTGAGCAGCCCCGGTGCCGGGGGAGCAGCGCCCCGCTCGCCCTTAAGCGCTGCCCCCGCCGGGGGCGGGGCGAGCCCGGCTCGCCGGGCACAAGTGCCACGCTCCCCACCGGCCCGGACCAGCCCCACCGCGCCACCGCTCCTTCCCTACCCCGGTCTCGGTGTCCGTCCCGGCCCCGCCGCCGCTCCCGTCCGCTTCGCCCCGCGGGGCCGGAGAGAGGCGCAGCGCGGAGCTCCGCCGGCCGCCACCGCTGCCGAGCCCCACTCCCGCCGGCACCGCCCGCGCCCGCCCTCCCTCCGCCTTCCCACCCGGCCTCCCGTCCTCCCTCCCCGCCCGCCGCCCCCGGCACGCGGTCCGGCTCCGTCCCGGGACCCGGGCAGCGGCGCTGCCCGCCCGTGTCGCCGCCAGGGCCGCGGTTCCGACGCCCCGGGCACGCTCACCTCGCCCCGCTGTCCCGGGAGGCGCAGCCCCTGCGCTCGTCTTTACCCCCGTGGGAGCAGGAGCGCTGCGGGAGCGCGGAGCGGCTGCCCGGCTCTGCCAGGGTGCGGCGGTGTCTCCGGAAAGGAGAGCCAGGCTGCCGTGTCCCATCACATCACAGCGACGGGCGACAGGGCCACCCCACCCAGGCAGGGCGAGTTCGTGCCCACCAGGCTGCAGCCAAGAGGCCACATCTGTCCTCAGCCACAGCTTCACCTCTTCTTCACTTCCCACGTGCTTCTTCCCAACTACGCACTTCTGCAGAACGCAGGGAGCTCGGGAAGGGGTAGCCCCAGGAAAACTGTCAGGGATGCAGCTGGGCACATCATTAGACACACAGCCCCTTGCACCTACCTCCCTGGTCAAGCAGAGCTAATAGTGCTCTACTTGGAGCATTTCTCCACTGAAGAAATACAGTGAGAACACATCCAGATGAGGCATTAATGATAGATAAGTCCGGATATTCAAAGGTTCTTTTTTTCCCATTATGCACTCAAGCCGTTACAACTTGAAGTTATATAGATGACTTTTAAGTTCTTTCATCCATCAATGTCCAGGACTGCCAAACGGGCCTGAATGGGAACTTTTATTAATAACTCTTACAATAGAAATAAGCCAAAATATAAAATCAACATCAAATTATAAAACAAAACTGTAAAATATTATGGAATTTTTCATGGGCTACAATGATGAAGATCTTAAACTTGTTTTCATTGACATACAGCCTTGACCTGTACTACTCCTGGCACCACAAGACAATTACTTAAAAATTAAAATTCTCAAATATACTACAGTTTTTGCTTACCTTCATACCTTGGATACTATGGGTACAAATTTCCTCTCTCTAATCCACCAGTGAGGAAATACAGGCCAGCTAAATCTATTTCTTCAAGTAGTATTTAAAGTCACTTGCATAAACAGTTAAAAGCACCACATGATGGCCTTCTTCTTCAAAATGCTTGTCAGATTTTGGCATTTTATCATACAATGAGCAAAAATGCTCAATGTGGTCTGATTGGGACCTATAAATTCCCATAAGTTCTTTTTTAAGACAACAGTAAAACATAAAAACATTTCAAAATACATTATTGCCTGTTGAAGTTCAGAGAAAGAGAGTTTATTTTATGTTCCCCTGACCAGGAATAAATGGAGATGGAGATCTCAAACTACAAAAGGCTTGCTCCATGCCCTTCTTCCCTAGCCAGGTTTCCTCACCCAAAGATCCTGAAAAGGGGAGCAATTTTGCTTGAAAAGAAGCAATGAAGTTGATATTTCAAGACTGCAGTGTGGGTGGTAAAAGCTAAGACAGCATTATCAGGTAGATCAAGACGAAGGAAAGAACAGAAAAACCTCAAGACAGCTGTTTCAGTGTGCTTGTAAAACTGTAGTTAGGGAAAGGAAGGGAAAGGCAGGCTTGTAGAGTGCATCCTGAGTAAAGCAGTAGTCTGCCAAAAGGAGGGAGTGGCATTTCAGCTGCTGCAAAGATGGAGAAAAAAGGCAAGAAATAGCATTAGGAAAGTAAATGTAAGCTTCCATCTCGCTTTTCAGACGAGAGGTATTGAAGAGTGCTCCTGCACCTGTACAGCTCAAAGAGCACAAAGAGCCACATCCCAGTTTTGTGCTGTGAGCAAGGCAGCAGCTTGTATGCATCAGCATAAGCAGGACAGCTATGTCTGGGACTCAGCCCTCTACACATTTGTGTGCTCCTGGTACAAGAATAACTTAAATAATGCCTTCTCTGGAATGGGCTGGGTTTGTATGTGGGATTATGGCTAAGTAGGATGGAGATTTCAGAAGGTGTTGGAGGGGTGAAAACTGGCAGTGACACCAGCAGAAGTAAGTTTTTCATACTGACCAATGGTCAGCTCCTTTCATTTCCTATTATTGGTGAAAACAGAAGGAGTGGCCAAAATTGTCCCATCACAGCCTCTGCTGTGGGTCCTGAATGGGCAGCCACTGCTTTCTTAGGGGGGAGCAGTCTTTTCACAGGTCAAAACCTGGGCAAGAGCTGTGGGAAAGGAAAGGAAGGATTAATGTCCTCTTTCTCAGGGCAGTGGCTCCTCCTTTCATCAACAGTTTGACAGTCAACCATTATGGAGCTGGGTTTGATTGAGGTCATTTTCATGTCTGAGAAGAAAAGCTGTAGGTGCAGGAGCCACAGTGGAGTGTTTTCTAAAGCCTTTGTTGCTCTGGTTGTTCAAAGACTGCAAAAGGCTGAAGAACTGAGGTGGTGCCTTGGCTTAGCTCACTGACTTCAGCAGTTCTTAATGTGTTGGGCTGCTTGTGTTTGTTGCAAAATCCTGACTCCCAGATACTCCAAGAATCAAGAAGATAAATACTCTTTTTGCTGCAAGTATCAACCAGCATTCCCTGCTCACATTCAATAGGTTTAAATTCAAGAGCAATAGTTTAATATGCAGAGAGAGAAAGAGATACAGATATAAAAAGACATCTCTTGTCCTGTGACAATTGGAGTCCACCCATTGGTTACCAAACAGTGGAAAGAAAATGTAAAAAAAACTTCTGGATGGAGAGGCATGTTGCTGGTTGCCAAATGAAGTGTACAGTAATCAAATCCTCAAAGCCTTCTGTTACAAATCCAGGAACATACTCAAATGTTGCACTAATTTTTTGCTAAATACCAGCTCCAAACAACCTTGCTGTAAATGAACAGGTAGGCATTTCAGCAGCAACAACAGAGTTGGTAGAATGCAAATAAAAACAATATCTCTTCCTCCTTTTTCATCCACTCATAAATTTCTTGTGCAGCCTTCAGTAACAGTTACTATATATGTTTAGTGTATTCACAGTTCTTGCTGCAAAACATTGGAAACCTTTTCCTTTTTGTACATAACAACAGTAAGTGTCATCTTTCCATTTAGTGAAATAGCAGTGATATAAAAGCCTCTATATTTCGGAGACAAAAGTAGTAAATCAAAATAGCTATAGAGGGAAATTATTAATATAGGATCAGATCTGGGGCACCTCAGTCAGATAAAACTGTCAGTGAAAATCCATCTGTTAAATGCCATGTTGTTCAGCCCATAATCGTTTGAGACAAAAAAGACTTCTGAGGCCACAGGCACTGACAATGAGTCCTACAGTACCTGTCCCATGGAGGGTTAGAGTTACTGCCTTCCACTTCTTCAAAATTAGCAATCCTTCAGGACTTCCTTCTTCTGTAGAATTAGTGTTATCCCTGCCACCCTAAAGAGAAACTTCTGTCAAAGGTCCAACTGTACAAGATGAATGAGCTATTCAAGTGAAAAAGCTGATATCCAGATGAACGTACAAAAGGAGATTTAGAGTAGATGGGATTTACATCAGAAAGATATACATTTTTTGATGCATACATACCATTCTAAGTATTATTTGGCTGAGAAAAAAAATTAAATTAATGCAAATGATGAGTTTCAAAAAGTCAATAACCAGTGCTGAGAGGTTGAGCAGAGGTTTGCTCTGTTCTGAAGTAAGCAATAGTCAGACAGCAGAAACACGGAGATGAAAAATTATAGTCTTGGAAAATCTGAGTCATTTGTTAAGAACTCCAGCATTACTAATTCTTCTTGTATTTTTAGTGGTGTTTTTTAGTATTCTCATTATGAAACAAAGAATTATTTCCATGTCTTTTTTAAGGTTGTTAATTTGGTTTTACAGCAGATTTTCAAAGAGACTGATTTTAAATTACATATAAGTGAAGGACAGTTTGCAATCTCATTTCATTAAACAGTTAAGACTGATAAGGACTAATTTTGCATTAGATATTAATTACACCTCCTGTGTGGAAAATGCAATCAGAAAATTAGGTCAGTAATGTGGAAGGTGATCATGTACATAGTAAAATGGCAGTAAGTGCACAATAAAGGATGTCACAAATTCTTAGGTTTTTGAAGGCTCATCTAAATTAGCAAATAAAGCTTTCTTAAAAGCATTATGTGACTGTTGTGTATCCTCAGGGTCCTGGCTTGATAGTGTTAAGACAAAACAGTAAGTTCCTGCCCAAGCTAGGAAATAGATTTTGGAAGAACACATGCACGGTCATACTGGTGTGCAGTTAGACCGTGTAGGTATCTGAACAAGTAATGGAAGTCAGAATATGTCTCCTTAAAGATCTGGTCTCAGGATCCTGGGTTTGCTTGATTCTTGAGAAGGGTGGATAAAATACTTGCTGTATCCTGTCATATTCAAAATACACATTTTAAAATACGTTAAGACAATTCACCAAGTTAAAAAAAGTGTGGTTCAGCAGAATGCAGACAACTCAGCCATGGCTTTGTCATTCCTATAACCACCACTCTGACCTTCATACCTCACCACGAAGCAGTAAAACAGTCACAAATTGTGGCTTATGTACTGCCTGAATTGGGACACTGGCCAGTGCAGCTAAAGGAGGAAATTCCTAGGTAGTTAAACATAAATAAAATGGTGTTTTGCAACAAGCCCCAGATCAGTTCAGGAGTTTAAAACCACCAACATGCCAGTAAGCATTCACTATCAGAGTGAAATAAAACCAAGAATGGTCATCAGGAATCATAACAACAAACATGCATCTTTCTGCTGAGATTTCCACCTGCCGATATCTAACAAGGGACTGTTTGCTCTTACTGGAAGTACAGCTGTGAATAATGGCATTTTATTTTCTAAACATCCCTATCATCAAGGAAGTTAAATTCTTTGCTTCTTGATAATGAGACACAGCTCCTGGCAAATGAGGTAAGAGTTCCTGCATACAGAACAAAGAGGAATTATTCTCAATTTCCCTGGTGAGGTTTTGAGGCGGGAAGGGGACACAGAGGTTTGCTATAATTTGTGACATTCATATTTGCATTGCAGTTCTTTTCAATAGAAAGAGCAAAGACAGATTTTCTGTTTTAATGTGATCTCACAAGAAGAATCCAAGAAGTCCATTCAGAGGCAACTTTAACCAAGGAATTGATCATCAGATGGCTGATGGTGTTGATACGAAGCAAACGGATTGTTTCTGAGATACCAGCAGACCTGCAAAGCAATTCCTTGATAGGCAAATCCAAAACTAAACTGCTAAACTGCTGAAACAGCTAAATTTGACTGAGTCATCATTGCCAACTGTGTTAGCAGAGGAGGAGAGAGCTCAAGTATCCATCATCCAGCTATCAAAGACACAGACAAAACTTCCAAATGGAAAAAAATTACTAATTGCAGAAATTTCCAGTCTAAGTCAGAATATTTGCAATCTTCCAGGATATTCAATACAACAACAACAAAAAAAATTGATTCTATGCTGCCTTATTCACATTTGTTCAGAGCAATGTTTACACAAGCATAAAAATTAAGATGTTGCATATTAGTCAAATGATTCCATAATGGAGCATGACAACCAATGCTAAATATTAGCAGCGGCTACTGAAACCTCTCATTACATCAGTTTACTGATTTGCATTTATTCCTGCTTAGAGATACACTTTCATCTTAATCACACTGTTACCCTAAAATTATCTGATTGCTACAAATAGTGACTAATTTGGCTGTGTCAGAAAGAACTGCAGGACAATAATTCCCCTTTTTTCTTCATTTGCAAACCTTGTATATCTGGTACTTTCTTGAACTCTTTTTTTTCTGGTATCATGCTACAAGGCATACATGGGAGATGATTAGGATCCTTCTGAGTGTGGTTTGATTCTTTTTTATGTGCAGTTTTATGCAATACTTTGTACAAGTATAGCCCTTAGAAATGGGGGAAGAGGAATAGAGTAGTAGCAATGTGATTATGTAGCAGGTGTATCACTGAGGATGTTCCTCCTATAAACCTATGAATTTGAAAGCGTTCCCTTCAAGAATTTATAAGAAGTTTCATGTAGTAGCTCTGTATCCATCTATCTGACTAATGAATAGCAGATCAAACATTTTTAACATATTTTTTAAAGTTCCATTTCACATTTCAGAACCAAGGGTTGCCTCCTTTATGATTATATAAAGCGTACATTTTTTGT